>NC_092346.1:67752925-68068684 GCF_963676685.1 Mytilus edulis | reverse complement strand
TATGAAAATGTTATTGCGCATGATCCATGTTACTGGAATGATCCTAATCAAACATACAAAAGCAATCGCGTAGAAAGCTAAATATAAAAGAAAAAGCAAAGGAACCACCACAATCCCTTCGAAGTTATCTAAATTACCTAAATCTTTAAATATACAATGTACACAATGCATCCTGAACCAAGTCAAAAATTAAGGTTAACATGTTATAACTAGTCATGCATATAGGATAATGCTAGGACCAAGTGAGACTGATAGACGTTTGTTGGATTCTTGAAGGACTATTAAAATTAATAGTATCTGTATATGTATATTTCAGTGTTAAACAGGGATCGTTGTTGTTCCAGATAAATTTGGTAGTTACCAGTAAGAATATCAAATTGTACCACTTTTAAAAACTTTAGTTTGATAGCATTCTAATATAAATAACATATACTCAGGGTTATGTGTCATAAAATAGAAACCAAATAAGATAAAAACAGAAAATACATATAATGTACAACATACATTATTACGAATAAGCGGCAATACAGAGACACTAACGTATGCAAGTTTGTACATCATATATAAGTATGTTTAAAAAAAGAGACTTTGAACTTGTTGTTTTGTATATCATTTAGCAATTAAAAGAAGCAAAAAATAAGAGTGAATGTCAATTTCTTGTCAAAAAGCGTTGTAAAATTGTAAAATTGTTTTTAGATCCGATGATAATTTAAAAGTACAAGGTCCTGTTTTACCGATAAAATCACTTTTAAAATATACAGGAGTGCAGCATACAGTAAGTGGGCCATAGGTTAATAAGTATCATACAAGTATAAATAATTACAATTCAAGTAATGTTGAATAAATAATTACAATTCAAGAAATGTCGAATGAATAATTACAAAGCATATAATGTCGAATAAATAATTACAATTCAAGTCATGTTGAATAAATGATTACAATTCAAGTAATGTCGAATAAATAATTACAATTAAAAAAATGTTGAATAAATACTAAAAGTAAAAAAAAATACCGCAACACGGATAAAAACGCCTCTCGTTTGAGATTTTTGTATATCAATTTGTAAAAATTCAATAGTCATTTCCATCTACAAAAGATCGAAGAAATTTTTAGATATCTTATAAACAGTTGGAAGTGACATAGTTTTATATCAGTACTTTCATTAAATATGCTTTGACTTATTGTTTATGTTTTAAATATATGTGCAATGCACTTAAAATTTGTTTTCTTAATACTGCAGATAGTTTTCTTCCAAGAAAAAAATAATAATAATAACATCTTAAAGATTTTAACACCGACAGGATTTATAAGAAGCGTAACAACTTGCCGCCATGGAAGAAGTATATACTTGCTTCCCGCCCACACGTATCACCAGCTGTAAAATCAATAGCTGCAAAACAGTGGTTTCGTCCATTACTCTGTTGAATAATGCACTGATATTGATATTTTGCCTTTTCTGATACTTTGTTGAATGCATGCATTTTTTAATGCAAACCTGTTCGCACAAATCATTGTGTTACTGTTTTTGGAAACTGACATATCAGCAAGATTCAATCCCATTAATTTGCATTTACTGTTTACAATTATAAAATTTACACTACATTCAAATATGAAAGTGTATTATTTAGCTTGAAATTAAGGAATAAGTAAGTTGTCTCTCTTGATATTTTGAAAGAATTCACACTATTTTTTTCTAAAAAAAAAATTCACCCAAACCGCGTATTCTATTTTAACATATTGTCATCAATGCTTTGGATGAGAAAATCATATCGTTGACCATTTCAGACTATATAAATACACTATTAAAACAATTTTTACGAATATGTGTGTAATGTGTATGAAAATTATTTTGAAAAACACATTGTAAAGAGAACATTCCCATATGACTCTTCAAGTGTGATATTGTATGTAAATTGAAAGTTAAAATAAAGGCAATTAATGTAAATATAAAAAAAAATATAATAATCTAATTTCGACTGGATACAAGATTTCACTCATGGAAAAAATAATGAATAAAATACATTATTTTCAGTGTTTATATGTTTTAGTTTGCATCTATAAACGTTGTTATTTACAAAAATTACCTGGCTGTTGCTTCATATTAACTACAGATACAAAATTATTCCGAATACAGCTGCATTTTCTGTTTATTACTGTTAATATCGTTTGATTTTGATCAGTTTATGTTTGTTGACGTCTTTTACTTAACTTCTTCCATTTGTCCGCCCACATACAGCGAAAACTCAATACAACAATGCAGTTCTTTATTTTATAAAATTGTTCGGTTTATCCATTCTTAACATCTCCTCAAAATATAGAGAGAGAAAAAAAATAAAATTCGAGAATTTAAAGTATAATGATATTCATTTCCAAAAACTAAAGATAACGTTACCAGAAATTGTAATGAAGTCAGGAATTTAATATTTTTTATCAAATAGTTCGTATCTATGTGTGTTTGCTTTTGTTTTTGTTGCACTTCGGTGTTCCTGTTATTCCTTTATTTTCCTCGAATAGTTGGTGTGTTTCTATCAGTTTTTGGTTTGTAACCTGGATTTGAAAACCGGTATACTACTGTTATCTTTATTTGTGTAATTTGAGTCAAATTCACACACACACACACAAAACAAAGGGAAAAGATTCTGTATTGCAAAGTATGTCACAATATGTACATCTAAACTCAAGACTTTATTTAGATATATTCTTCATAATTTATGCTCTTGAAAAAAAAGATTTTTAAACAAAAATTCATGTTTTAGTGAGCAGTCCACCGTCAATTTTCTTTTACAATAAAGCTTACTCAATATAACTATAAAAATTCCCATGTATGTTATTCATTAAATAATATTCAACAAGACAAAATTCTGTACTAGATTCAAACAAATGTGTGCTACATACTTTTATAATCTTAATCCTGGTATCTATGATGAGTTTATCATGAAGATTTCAAGGAACTTGTTTTCCTGTGTGTGCTTATCTTTTTTTTTCCATCACGGTAAAAAGCTCACTAAATAAATATATAAAAAACTTAAAATAGAAACCGTAAATTTTATTTAAATAAATACGACATTGGCATTGCACTTTTTTTTTAACAAAATTCGTTTTATTTAATATTATCTTCAAATGAATTTGTTTTGCTTAACTGTGATTTTATTTTAAAAGTATTTAAAAAAGAAAAACTTCGCAAAATACCACTTGAGTTAAAAGTCCAGTATACTACTGCTTCAGATCTATTTTGGTATTAAAAACTGGTGTTATATGATAATGAAAAATGTATACGCGCCCGCAAGTTTCCTTGTTTGTTTGAATGACTATTGTACCATTGGTATGGTTGACAAAGTATGAATCTAGCCTTGACTGGTAGCATGCCTTAGGCAAAAAAACATGTACGTACAATCTTATTTTAGCTTTTATTTGTCTCTTTTACATTGACCTTCCCATGTTTATGTCATAAATTATCAAAATGTGCACATGTCTTTCAACAAATAAACGTGTTAAAATAAAAATCCGAATGAAATAATGAATGACTTTATACATGTGAAAGTGATTTAAAACAAACAAGAAGTGGTTATTATACATGTAACAGTAATTTCACATCTTAATTGTTTTATATAATATCAAAATCGTCTTGAACAAATTAAAATTTTGAAATTCAATCAACCAAATGACGGAGAAAACAATAAATAGTTATATATATATATATATAACAACCGTTGTCAAAATAAGTTGGTAAAAAATAGATTGGTAAAAACAAAAATACATATTTTTAAATTATTTTGTTGTTAATGCAAATCTTTTTTCAACTCTATTGAATAAACGTAATTATTAATAAAATTATAAACCCGAATGTGAAGATATGGAACAAATAAGTATGGGCAAAATAATATGATATATTGATTCATCATTCTCTAACATATCAGAATTTATTTTAACCAAAATATAAGCAGCAGCGAATGAACAATTAAAATCGTGAGGGTATGTGAATTGCCTTTATGCTGTTGATAAAACAAAATGCCTTTCTGTACATATTTGCTTTGCAAACAATAATGAAATAACAAGAGGACTGTGAAAAAATAATTAAACCATTAAAAACTAAAAACCACATGGTCAAACAGAATTACGAATAGACAAACAACAATAACAAAACACCATCCAAGAAACTAATTAATGGTCAGCACCAACGACCACTTAACAAATATAGATGGGCTCCGGAATTGGAAACTGATCCTACTCCATAATTGGTACTCCTCGTGCTCGCATGGCAAGTAAAGAAATCGGTGATAAGAATGTCGGGAAATTTAAGAAAGCGGAGTTATGAAAATATTTATAAAATTACACACGAAATTTAGTAAGTGTTACTTTCTTCGTATGAGCATGTTTATAATTTCACATATTATGTACCCTCCTAATATTAAACTCTAAAAAAAAAATTGAAAACCGTGGTAACTTGGCAAGTAGCAAAATTAAATGTCTTTGAAGAGTACGTTGTATATTTCGTTTGCAAAGTTAACTGTTTTGTGTCGCCGAATATCCTCATACATTGTAAATTTCCATGTTTTTTTATTACTGAAAACATCACAGAAGTTGTGTAATATTATTTGTTGTATGGATATATAGTAAAATAAATCTTTGAAATGAAGTTCAAGTTCACCATAAACATGACCACAGAATCACAACTATATAATCCGCGGGAAAACGTTCTTCATTCGTGATGATGATTAAGTTAACATGGATAAACTTTTTTTTCTTGATTGCTTCGAGGTTTTGAATATTCAATCTGAATTTCAAATCCAGTTTTGTCTCGTCTGTAGACGGAATATTTTTAATTCATGAAAGTCGACACTCAATGAATTATTGACTATTCTAAAGCTATTATTAACTGTATTGATTGATCTTTGAGTGTTACTATACTATCCAGCTCCATAATCCATATCAGTATAATTGGTCATTGGATTTTCCGTGTGGGAGTATGGGTATTTTTTTCTTGGCATCAGGGTTTTTCCATGGAGGTGTTTGATTAATTATTTAATTTTTTAAAGTTAAATAATTAATGAAAGTCTAAAGGTATAAAGTTTGCTAACCAATAACAGACGCGCCCTTTTGACATCCAAACATCTGAAGGCTAAAGTTATTTCAGAATAAACCACTTTCACGTTGCAGAAATTTTGATTGCTTGATTACCATTGTTTTCATAAAATCTTGATAATAGTATGATTACTGGACGATCAAATAGTACAAATTTGGTTAGAATCATGAATGAGTTACTTCCTTATATTATGTTAAGATGATACCCTACCATGGTTTGTAATTTAAATACCACAAGGTAAGAGAAAGGGTGATGTGAAAGTATTGCCAATTACACAGCTATCCACCAAAGACCACAGTGCAATGATTTGAATAAAAACAGGGTACGACTTTATCACTATTGCATTTAATGCAATTGAAATTAATTTTTCTAATAAGCGTACTTCAAAGTCTGAAAGAGTTAATAGTTAATAGACCGAGTTACCGAAAGTCACTAAGGACTTAGATGGAAGGGTGTATGGTATTGTCCTATATATGTTATGAGTTAATCAAGCGGTTTATATTTTTGCGACATCCTATATAAGATCTAAACACAACCTACCAATTAATGAATAAAAGTTTTCCTTACTGAAATTGTGTAGTGACATTTATTCGGGTAATGTTTGCTAAAAATGAAGTAAAACATTTCAATGGCATAGGTTATGCATGCAAGTTCGTTATTTGTGAATACCATGAATAACTAGTGACTTTCACTTTTACAAACAAATCACGAAATAATTTGGTATAAAAAAAATATTTATTTTACCTTTGATTAACACGTTCCAGAATTATCTGTAAATTTCTGAGAGAATATTATTTTTTTTCTTCATTTTTCGAGTTAAGCTTATTTTTCAGAGCGTGGACATTTTCTTTTACTTTTGTACACATATATTTCCTGCTTTTTGTTGTGCAAAATATTCATTTTCGTGCTGTTTTGGAAATGGTTATTTTTTTCAATTCTAACTAGTCCAGAATATTCATTTCCAAAATCTTTGCGTCTCCCTTCCCTTCCAAACCTCATGAGTGTCTTCAAGAGAGAGTAGCTATATCATTAAACTGTACTCCACTTAAAACCAATCAACTAGTTTCTGAAATTTTTCAATGTTTCTTTATTTCCCAAAAGTGACTGTTCTGACTAATGGGTTTCAAATACATTATGTGTTATAAGTTTTTGTTTTATTATATGAAGAATGGTTCTAAAATATATAACATAAAGAAATGAAGAACCGATTATTTTTCTTAAATAAATACGGATATTTTTTACAGTTTTTAACATTTTTTTAAAAACTGTATGTTAAGTTCACCGTAATTGATACCTACGTTTCAATTTTAAATTATCGTTTCAAAATTATGTAATTTGTACCGAAGCTAATGTTATGACATTTTTGGTTGTTTTGTTATTCTGAAGGTTAGGCAAGTCACACGTGGTGTTTGGTATTTGATAAGTTTCAAACGTTTATAATAAAAATGTCAATAGAAAACATTTAGGCAAAATTTGTCATGTAGTTAGTTCATAACAACTAGCATCTGTTTTAACTGCTGTCTTGATATAGTCTTTATGTTCCAATCACATTCATTTTTTTAAGTTAGGTCAAATATCATTCATTATTCATTGTTTATCTTGTATCTTTCTCAACACCAACACCCCCCCCCCCCCCCAACTTTTCTCTCATTATAACTAAAAAATAGTGAAATATCTTTATAAATTTACAAATGTGAGATATCAATTGTTTGACCATATATCTATGAGTATTATATCTATGGTTAGAGCTATCCATCAATCTAACATTCAGTTACACAATGCGGTTATCCATAAGTTATGTATTTCGCTCAAATCTCATTATTGCGATTTAATTCAATTTCTTTTTTTTTGTATTAAGTTCTCTCAACCTTAAGATAATGACCATTAAATCTATCATTGTCTGTTAATGCAGCAAAGTTAAACCAATAAATAGTTAAATACTCATTAGATTTAACATCCTATGTAAATATTAGCAATACGTTCTGCAGATCCATATAGAATATCATATTGCGTAGAAGTCTACGTCAGTCTGTTATGACGTATCAATTTGTCGGCAGTATTTCTGGTTAACCACTACTTATAATATTATGCATTTATTTATATTCCATTTATAGCATGCAATGTTTAACCTGTTCATAGCAACTGAATGCTGCAGATATCCCTCAACAACGTGAATAGAAACATTATTTACTATGTACATAATAACTATATAGTTCGGTTTACAATGCTATATGACTACATGTCATGAAATTTTTTGTTAATATCGAAAACGGAGAGGTTCACAAATATTTCAATACGTAATTTAAGATATGAATAACTTGTATACATTTTAAAGATTTGAAATGCCATTCAAAGGTTTGCAACTGACTACTGAACATATTTTTAAAACAAACATATCTCTAAAACAAGAGATAAGTTAAAAAGTTAAGGCTAATTGCCGATTAACAATCTATCAACTAATACAGAATACAATTAAAATAGAAAATTCTTTTCCAAATTGAGTTAGAACCCATTTCAATTTTTATTGCAACATCATGACGAAAAAAAACCGACGTAATGGCTAAAGGCAAGTTTTGTGACGTCACATTGACCCTTTGCATCGGTAAATGCCAAATTAAGAAGTTGATAATAAAGCGTGTCGTGTGTCGTTTTGTGTTTGTAATTTTTGTAATTTATTTTGAATCAGTCGCACAACAACTTCTTTAAATTAAAAGAAAAAAGTCCTTACCTTCATTTAACTTTCCCGTTGTAAACACAAACTCACAATATACACAAAGCATGGACAACTTATTGATCTAACACCCACGCAATCCCATTATCAACAGCCGAAGAAAATTACATTCATTTTTCCTTTTTATCAGTAGCAAATTTCCAATATAAATCAAAAAATTTATAAATTGTTATTCCCAAGTTTTCTGTGTTCACTGAATACATACTTTATATTCGTAAGTAAGTTAAATGCTTGAATTTCGCCTTATTCCTTACTATGACTAAACTTCCAGTGTTAATGATAGTAGAAGATTCTTTTATCTATCGACAGATATTGTACTACAAGCTCTTCCACGCTTTATTTTTACAATTTGTTTCTATTTTGAGATTATAACTCATCATTTTGTTACTATTATTAGTATCTATAATCACGAAAATATGTTTTATGTTTTAAACACCTATTTCTCGTTTAATTATATTCTAAAGTAGATATTCTAGTCTTTCGTGCATTCACTTCGTTCTGTTTATAGCATTGCCTGAAGTTATGGATACTTTTATTTGTAAACTTTCTTTACATGTTCAGCTGTACTGATGAGGTAAGCTCATATACAAAAAAAGACTAAACTGTGTAAATGGTGTATTTGTTATATATAAAAGAAGGACGAAAATTCCTCAGGAGTTTTGGTCCTATATGCTCTTCAACTTCGTACTTTATTTGACCTTTTTGAAATTTTTGGATTCGAGCGTCACTCATGATGAGTCTTGTGGAGACGAAACGCGCGAATACAAAATTTAATCGTGGTATATATGATGAGTTTGATCACGCCTTTCAAAACAGTGACTTTGATGTTTGAAACAAAAAATTTAAAAAATTTTTAAAAAAAGTTGGCGGTAAACCTGCTATGCAACTTTCGATACCTGCACTTCGGTGTTCTTCGTGTTTTTGCTTTGGAGAAGGGTTATCCGATGTGGACAGAATACATCAGTTCCCCGGTTGAAAGAAAATAGATGGTCTGATTTGGATATATTTATGTGTAAAATAGAATTGTAACTTGAAAATATTTTGTATCGTGGATTCGTGATAATGACAGGTTAATTTTAAATAGTCCTAGAAATTCAAATAAAAATAAATAAATAATTTTCGTTGTGTTTGTACAATGATACACAAGTTTGAACACCCAAGTTATCTTAAAGTACGATAAATATGAAAAACTGTTCATACAGTTTCTTAAAAAAAACATTTATTTACAAAGCGAAGGCAGAAGTCTCAGAAAATCTTACCAAGATTGATAGTGAGAAAACACCGTGTTTTTGTACAAAGGAATCGAGATTATTTTTTCAGTAATGGTAACAAAAACGGCACTATGGGTAAGCAATCAATTAATTCGAATAAAACATTACAAGAATTTTTATAAACTTTTGACTAATTTGGTCATTTGTTTAGCCTGATACCGGGTATATAAAATTTCATTTTATACGAAAAATGAATTGCATTGTAACGTTTCCGTTGTTGACTATAGAATAATTCATTTCGGAAAAAGTGAAATGCAATACATATATTTTAAATGTCATGCAATTATTTTATTTTTAAAATTGTAACATCAAAAGTAAATCACAAAAGTACTTAACGCCAAGGAAAAATCAATAAGGAAAGTTCCTAAACAAATGACAAAATCAAAAGCTCAAACACATCACACGAATGGACAACAACTGTCATATTCCTGACTTAGTACAGGCTTTTTCTTATATAGAAAATGGTGGATAACACCTGGTTTTAAAGCTAGATAAACCTCTCACTTGTATGACAGTCGCATCAAATTCCATTATATTGACAATGATGTGAAACAAACAGACGTAATAGGTAAAAATGTCCAAAATAGGGGAACAGCAATCAACATTGTGTTATAATCTTAATCACTAAACTCAGTCAATAAAATTATGAAAACTGTGTGAGTGCCTCACACTGCAAATACAATATAAATCAAAATGTGGTATGATTTTCAATAAAACATCTATCAACGAAAGAAGATGTGTATGTATGTAACGATTAGTCACCGCACTGCCTTTAAAGTTTATCAAAACCTACCAACCAGATTAAACAAATCCAGTATAGTAAGCTTTAATTTTCTCCGTTATTACAAATGTATTACAATCCATACGAGAAATGTATGTCGATAAATCAGTAATGTTTACATTTATTAACAACAAAATCAATCTTAGAACCGACAAAGACAAAATATCTTGCTTCGATGTTATATTGATTGTGTTTAAGAACAAAATTTGTTCAAATGATCAACGCCTTAAATATGATCGTATTTAAGTTTACGGGCTCTATAAACAACATCACCGTAAAAATTATAATATTATTTCCCGTTTGTGATGATGTTACCATAAACAAAACGTATAGCAAAATTTTCAAAGCAAATCTTTCTATCTGTAAAATAATTAAGGGAAAGGTTTTAAGGAATTTGTGGTCCTTTAATCCCTGACTTGATAATTTACCAGTTTTGCATATATATAATACGTTCATTGAACTTTTAATACACAACGCTATAGACATGGACATAACGAACTAGTTCGGAAAATACACATCGTAAGACGGGGCCAAAAGAACATCACCTTTTTAAGAAAAGTATATTACAAAAGGAAACGAAAAATAATATCTTCTGCAATATTTTTAGATATCCAGATCTTAAAAAGGACGATTATTGTTATTATTATAAGATATATTTAAAACCCGTTCCCTTGGATAAGTTTCTACATTATGATCAGAGAATTTTACAGATTATAAAAGTAAAATGTTCATCAAGGATGGGTGAGAGTCAATTAAATGGAATTGAAACACATCTGTAATGAGTTTGGCTATAACCCGTACAGGAAAACGTCATCTATTAAACGTGCACAATATTTGCCCATAGAAATGCATCTAAACAGTCGATCAATTCTTAACATATATAGATGTTGTCAAGGAGTAAACTTAAAGCTTTAAACAATTCATCAAAGTTGCAGTAAGTTTGGTTATTTCTTCATAACAGAAGAAGGCTTTATATGGGTTGCAGAACATACATTTGCAGTCCGTTTCAAAGGAACATTTTATCATAAGAAAACTTTTGTTCGAAAACATTGTGTGGTAATGTAGCGTAGAGCTTAGAGTCATCACTGTCAACCGAATTAAAAGGATACTCAAAACACAATATGTATCAGTCACAACCACAGAGTATTTCCATTCCAAAATGAATATTACATTCATGTTATATACTTTTTACAAAAGTTGATAAAAAGTTCCTTGATTATAGCTAGGAGACAAGTTAAGATAACAAACGGATTATTTGTAACATCCTTTTTAAATGTCTACCGTATTATATGATAACCGCATATACACGTATAGTTAAAGATGTCTTTCTATCTGCATTATATAACACAAAAGTGTTATAATCAAATTAATTGAAAGACTCGTTATTTACTAAAATTGAAACTTACAATTTCGCAAATACTCATATAATTTGAGTGCTTGATGTGTTTTGCTGTCACGTAATGTTGTTATTTTAACGGTATTTTTAACATTGTCATAAAAGCGGGAGGTTTTGGCTAGCGATGAAACCAGGTTCAACATACCATTTTTGATTAAAATGTCCTGTACCAAGTCAGGAATATAACAGTTGTTATCTAACGGTTGGTCTCTATGTATGTTGCATTGAAGTTTATTTTGGTTGAGCTTAAAGTGTTTCTGTTCTTCCGTTGTTATCCTCATATAGTTGGTGTATATCTCTCGGTTTTAGTTATTGACACGGATTCGTTTTCTCTCAATCTATTTATGACTTTTGAACAGCGGTATACTAATATTGCCTTTATTTGAATTCACGACGTGCGTTGTATATAGGGAACTCGGTAAACTACTGCTACCTAAATTAGTCGTCTTCAAATTGTGTGCCCGTTTAGAATCAGGCTATCTGCACTGCGTATGTTTCTTCTTTGGACGTCTGAATTTTTTTTTGTAGTGGGGTGTAGTAGGTTGATATTGTAATAGTGTACTGTGCATTTTTTCCTGTTGCCTGTTATATCTTTAAAATATAATGTAAACCTATTATACTAACAATATTCTAGACCCAGTGCAAACATTTCTTTTTCTTTTTTTGATATTTCTTTAAACTTTTGTATACGTCAGATGGCTGTAAAATATCATCAAAAATGAATTTTACGAGAGGCATTGATATGTAGATATATATATAGGAAGATGTATCTGATTGACAAGAGGGGAGGTCAATATAATCTAAAAGGTTTCCCCATCACATGATATTTTAATACACCACACGAAGATATATTTGCCCTTTCCGACTATCATAACTGTTGAATTTTTCTTTGCTTTCAAGATTATGATTTAAAAGAGGTAGGTACGCTTAAACTTAAATGAAGCAAGGGGAATTGGCCCTACTCTTTTTTATTATTCTTAAAGATTTAGTCTAATTTTGAATGGAATTATTTTCTAAACTCGAATTACAGAAGACATCACATTTATGCTATTTTATAGATACGATGATATGAGTTATTTCGTCGTTCGTGCAAAAGTTAGTCTTTCTGTAAAGCTACAACCCTTTTAATCCCTGTTACCTTTTGAGCAACATTTAATTGAAAATGTTCGCATATTGTTTAATTATTTTTGTTTTGGTACAGTATCCCTGAAAAGTCTAATGAAGAAAAACAATTTAAACGATATTGTGTTTGATTTAAACTTTTAAGATAGCTATTTAATGTGTTTTATATTTGTTTTTTTTTTTTTGTCTTCTTCAAATATTACATTTATATGATTTTTCTAAGATCCATTGCAAAAAACACCAATTCTTACTGTTTCAACTTCTTATACACATTTACATATGGATGGTCATATTTATAAATCAAATGTTTACCAAACTTTAATTTTTTGGAAATGCTAAGGCTTTTCTAATTCAGGAATAGATTACCTTAGCTGTATTTGGCAAAACTTTTAGGAATTTTGGTTCTCAATGCTCTTAAACGTCGTACTTTATTTGGCCTCTTTAACTTTTTTGGATTCGAGTGTCACTGATAAATCTTTTGTAGACGAAACGCGCGTCTGGCGTTAATACAAAATGCAATCCTGGTATCTATGATGAGTTCGTATACACAAGTTGGCAAGTAGGTTTTTACGGCATCATCCAAATGTTTAATATTCTGATTGAGATATATTCGTTGTGTTTGGTGGGCGATTCTTTCAACAGATAGTCGGCATTCCTGTGCGAACCAACTGTTATCCTATTTGCCTATTTTAGCTTTTCTTCGTAAAAAGATTTCTCTTAAAAGAAAGAAAAGGAGATATCATTATCCTTTAAAATATGTACAGTAATTCCTGGCGTATATACCACCAATTTAATAATCAATGCAAATGTAACAGCCCATATAACCATATAATGACTTAATGCAAACATATTACTCAAGTTGAAATATAATTTTGTTTTTAAATTCCAACATCTTTGCGTTGTTTCAGTGTATATTAATTTTCTATTTTGATTGTTTTGTTTGCGTTTTTTGTGTGTTTTCATTTATATAATTTTGTTCTTTTGTGTACCCTCTTGTTTATAGTCCTCTGGTAAAGTAAAAGGAGATGGATTAAGTTCTAAAAAAATGAACATATACATATTCATTTGCACTCCAAGACAGGAACCACGTTAGTAACTATCTATTGTCAAACTTTGGGGTTTTTTATTTGGGTAATTTGGGGTTGAAGGCTATCTTTAATAGTTTCAATTTAATGTATTTACAACTTTCATAGACTTGGCGATTTAGAGCTTAGCATGTTGTATCGACAATGGTATATGGCTGAAATTGTAAGCTGTCCTTTTGTTGTTATGGTATTTTTTTTCTTTGAATTGATGTTGTCTAAATGACGTATCCATGATATCTCCTATGATTTGTACTTTCAATCGTTCTGAACATACATGACATATTTGCCACTGGATGTTAAGCTAACAACAATCAATCATACTTTCAACTACCTTACTGCAAGCTAATACCGCTCAAAACAAATAATAATCACGACGAATGCATCCATTGGCCGTGTGTGTATATACCCGATGCCAATGTGTTTATACACATACCACATATGTAGTTAATACAAACCTTCAGCAGCAAATTATTTAATTTTATTTATCATCCTATCTGGTGCCTTTTAAACCACTCATCCAAAATCTAAAATGTTGTGTTTTCAACAATATGTAAACCTTGTTCATTAACAAAGATAATAGTAATATCAGTCTATTTTATATTTATATATGCAGTCTCGGTACACCATCATTTTCAATGTAACTTCAAAAAAAATAATAGTATTTGCTCTTAGATAAACCAAAATCTATTCTTTATCCGAAAGCTGTTACAAAATAAAATGTAAATCCAAATGTTTTTAATTATTTTTTTTTGGAGATATTTGTTCGAAATCTTTTATTATAAAAAGAAGTGTATCAATTTTATATAAATATGCTTCAATTGTCCATTTAATCATGTATTTGATCTAAAGTTCTCGCGCATTCAAACATCATGCATTATGTGATATGACAGACGATTGTTTTTATTTTTTTCGAAGACTTTTTTTCTCACAGCGGTCAAAATGCAAAATTGGAAATAATGAAAATATATAGTAAACAAAATGTTAACAATAAAAAAAAAACACAATCTAGCATCTAAAGATTTGAAGGCCTTAATATACGAAAACTTCTACTTCTAAATAGTTATTAAAGGTACAAGGATTATAATCTAATACGCCAGACGCGCGTTTCGTCTACATAAGACTCATCCGTGACGATCAGATCAAAATAGTTATAAAGCCGAACAAGTCAAAGTTGAGGAGCATTGAGAACCCAAAATCCCCCAAAAAGTTGTTCCAAATACGGCTAAAGTAATATATGCCTGGGATAAGAAAATCCTTAGTTTTTCAAAAATTTCAAAGGTTTGTAAACAGGAAATTTATAAAAATGGCCATATAATTGTAACACTCTTAAAAAAAATTAGAATCAACATATATCACACATTACAAGTATATATAGTATAACATAACATAATTTGGGAAGAACCTAAACATAGAATATGCCATATTATTTCCGTCTCATAAACAGTTCACATTATATTCAGAAAATAAATTCATAAATCAAGTGTTTTGTTTCGGTGGGTTGTGAACAGAAATATAATTGAAAGACAAAATTTAAAAAATTAAATGTTATAACGATATTTTTTTAAAACAGTTGAATGGTTTAATAGCGTATTATGCATTATACTGTTTACTCCTGAAACTATATTTTTAACATGCGAAATTATATGTTTGGTTTGGATATCTAAAAGTAAATATTCTATACTTACTACAACGATTAGATAAATTAAATTTAATAAACAGTTCGATATTTCAAATCCAAATATATATTACATGCAGTCAAACAAACAAAAAATTGACTCGGTACTGACACAAGTAAAATCCCGTCTCGATACTTCAATGAAACAAACTTAATATAATGTCTGTGTGTGAGCTACAATTTGTTACTAGTCTAGCATGTCAGACCTTCTACATTTCTTTTTCAGAATAGTAATACGTGTATTGGAGACATTTAAACTAACCGTTTGCCTGTGTCTTTTGAAAGCCTTCATTGATTTAAAATAACAGGTTTCATAATGCCTGTACCAAGTCAGGAATATGACAGTTGTTATCCATTCGTTTGCTGTGTTTGGGCTTTTGCATTTGCCATTTGCTTAGGGACTTTCCGTTCAGAATTTTCCTCGATGTTCGGCATTTTCGTTATTCTACTTTTTCACAATTTGATTATGTCTGAATAGAAATGTATTACTGCATGAATTATTTGGAGACTGATGATTATCTTGTCTATATGTAAATCATACACCACATTTGATATCATATTTTATGAATATATATACTCCGTTTCGCTATGATTTAAGGGTATTATTTGGTGTTCCCGCATTATTTTTAAACAATTGCGCGATGTTTGTGTCCATCGATATCTTGTTAATACAATTATTCCTCCAAAAATGATCGTCATCTAGCTAGATCTGGGTTTTTTTTTGTCTCAGTTGTTAAAGTTGAACGTTACAAGCCTTATGTATGCTCATTTATGATTTCTGGTTTCTAATGCTATTTAGTTTTGTATTTGATTCATCCTTCCAACCAACTATTTTTATTTTATTTGTTTTGAACTATAAACGCGTGTCTAGTGTACAAAATTATAAGCGTGGTATATATTTGGTGAGTTTCTATTCATTATTCAAATCTCTGCTGAGGTCAGATGCATTTTGATTCAATATTGAAAAAGGGAACTATTTCTCCACTGCATAACTTCCACTAGAGTAACGTTTGCTCTCTTCAAACTGTTTGGAAACATAGTATAGAAGTAAGCTTTATGTGTGTAAAAAGTAAAAGAACAAAAATATCGAACCCCGAGGAAAATACTAAACGTCTGTAAACTGTCTCTTTTAGCAGTCTCAGGCACAAAAAATGTGTTTAGCGAATTGAATATGATTCCAAAACATTAAAAAATTGCCAAACACAAACTTCAGATATTTGAACATTTGTATTTGAAACGATTGTGCGAAAATAAAGCATCATTATACTTATCATGAATCAATCTATTTTTGTTTTTTTATTAACATTATTCTTTTTTGTATTTAAAAGAGAGGCGAAAATAATCAAGGGGTATTATAATTAGTTATCAAAAGTACCAGGATTATAATTTTATACGCCAGACGCGCGTTTCGTCTAAATAAGACTCATCAGTGACGCTCAGATCAAAATAGTTAAAAAGCCAAACAAATACAAAGTTGAAGATCATTGAGGACCCAAATTCCCAAAAGTTGTGCCAAATACGGCTAAAGTAATCTACTCCTGGGGTAAGAAAATCCTTTATAACTCATAAGTCGAAAATAAATTGATAATGTCATGGCAAAGAAAACAAACGATAAACGATCTAAAGACAACAGTAAACACAACATCAGCCGAGGGTTACTCGGTGTAACATGAACCCCATCAGCCGAGGGTTACTCGGTGTAACATGAACCCCATCAGCCGAGGGTTACTCGGGTGTAACATGAACCCCATCAGCCGAGGGTTACTCGGGTGTAACATGAACCCCATCAGCCAAGGGTTACTCGGGTGTAACATGAACCCCATCAGCCGAGGGTTACTCGGGTGTAACATGAACCCCATCAGCCGAGGGTTACTCAGGTGTAACATGAACCCCATCAGCCGAGGGATACTCAGGAGTAACATGAACCCCATCAGCCGAGGGTTACTCAGGTGTAACATGAACCCCATCAGCCGAGGGTTACTCAGGTGTAACATGGACCCCATCAGCCGAGGGTTACTCAGGTGTAACATAAACCCCATCAGCCGAGGATTACTCAGGTGTAACATGAACCCCATCAGCCGAGGGTTACTCAGGTGTAACATGAACCCCATCAGCCGAGGGTTACTCAGGTGCTCCTTTGTTTCAGATGTTACATATAATTTGAATTTCTATATTTTTTTAATGATTTCAAAGTAAACAATTTATTTATATTTGACTTGTTTGATTTTGTATCTAAGCGTGCATTGTCTCTTGCTATCAATTAGACGGACTTGATATATTTACGTGCGCATACTTATACTTTGATTTGGGTTTTTTTTTTAAACAAATGAATTACAAGTAAATATGCCGTTCATTTTACAAAAAAATATTTTGTTTTTGACATAAACATTATATCGTCATAATTGATAAAACATTAAGTTATTGTGTAATAAAGGGAGGAGCCTATATTTTACGGTTCTCGCACAGATAAATAAATGAATAAATTTACACATCATGGAGTCAGATTCTCTTTTTACGGTGTTCATCTCAAAATTTAGGATTATAACAATGTATAAATTAGAGCTTTTGTCAAGTATGTTTATTTTTGGAAGAACAACAAGGGTAAAATAAAGTCACCTTGGCTATAAATAACAACACAAATACAAATAATTAATTACGTTGCTGGAGAAATTATTAATTTTAAATGGTTTGTGAAAATGAAAGCTTAATGTATGGATAAGTTATATCCCACGTAGAACGTAACTCAAGTGTAAAGATGGAATAAACCTCCCCTTATTACTGGCTATCGGTATGGTGTACAGCAGACTACTGTTTGCGGTTCGTGTTGCCATTGCAATGGATTTTGTATTTGTGTACAGCAGAATTAAGAAATAATTGATGCAAGCTATACTTTATTGTAGTTTTAACATGGGTAGGCATTATATTCGTGATTATTTTTGCCAGAGCGATAGTGAGGGCTAAAATAACACGAATATAATGCCTACCCATGTTAAAACTACAATAAAGTATAGCTTGCATCAATTATTTCGAATCTAAATAGAACAATTAATGTAATTGCTATGTCCGATAAGTATAAGTATAAAAGCGTTTGTGTAGGCTCTTTCATGAACCTCCCTTTTATTGTTTGAAAAGAAGGAAACAGTTGGCACTGTGATTTTTCAGAGGAAGGAGTTTGAACAGCCAGCATGAACGGTTGTTGTGTCTAGGTCAAATATGTCAAATTCGAAATGCAACACATTACAGTCATAATAAATGAATTAGTAACATCATGTGCACCATTTTAGAGTTTGAAAGTGTTTTAAAGTTTTAAAAAAACCGCCTTTATATAACTACTTTCATCGAGTAGGCTTGAGATCGAAAGTTTTTCCAAAGACAGAATATAAAGTATTTGAGAGCATAAATAAAACAGAAGGACAGAACATCATAAAACCGTCTAAGCACGCAACGTCCTATACAACAGTGTTTCTATATGAAAATAATATTTACAACTATTTGATAAGGGAATAATGTACTGCTATTTACTTGGAAAGACCGCATTACCCTAACGACATTTTCTAAAGAATATTCATTTATTTCTTTTTGTGTTTTTCGTTTTGTTCAACCAAAGATGAATACAAAGTATAGCTGCATCTCAGTTACCAAAATTATATGAGTGGCCTTACCGATGTTTTAAATGTTGGGTCTGCAAAATTCTATACGAAACTTATTTCCGATTTGTTCACATATTTGTAATCAGCAATCAGAACCGGACTTTAGAGTTACTATGTAGCTGCCTTCTCAATCGGTCTTGGCTACAAACATAATTCCACTTCCACAGATTTGTTATATCTACTTGAATCTATGATTGACAATGATGATCAGAAGAGAACAATAAATTATGACCAAAGAAATAATTTAAATTTTCAATTGCTATTTTCAATTTTTATGTTACAACCGTCCACCAGCTGCACATGTATTTTATAACTCCAACGGCAAGTAAAAACGATAACCCATAACTTGCGTTTACTTAATTGGTTTCCTAAAGGTCCTTAATGAAAAACTTTTAAGTTATATCTCTTTGAACGTTTTATGAAAACCATTATGATATATCTGAGTCATAAGATAAGTTTCTATGTGTCTCTGCCAGAATTCTTCCATTGTTATTCATTTATTACATATCTAAATCTGTAATATTCCGTGAGCAACATGACGGATGCATCTAGTGGAGCAAAAACTACTTTTCTCCTCACTAGTGAAAAATCTGTTCTCGGCAAATGATTAGTCGAAATTTGATTATGACGTCTAAATGTTTTGTTTTCTTCTGAATTTTCCTATTGTGACGCCATGAAAAAAGGCGGCAATGCCTGATGACGTCGCATATAAAGAACACAAGTTTCTGAAAATCTTTGAAAAAGAAGGATAAAAATCATTAGAGAAACAGATTCCGACACTATAACTCGGCAAGCCTCGTGCTTTAAATAATAAAATTGAACTGTCTCGAGTGGAGAAATATCGTAATACACTTGTTGCAGTGTAGGAATCTATATATCTTATTGGGCATCACAAGTGTTTTATTATGTTTCAGATTATCTACCTTTCCTTTTGCATGTAGTGTTTTTTCGGCTGTTTATCTGTTTGTCATTTTTCCTTTTGGTCAAGGTGTTGACTTCTATTTTCTACTTCTCGTTGGTTTCTCCTCCCCGATTTACGCAATGCGGATGCAAATTAGTATTAATGCTCTTATTTCACTGATAAACTGAAATATTACTTCATTTATGCATGGCCCTATCGTACCACGGCTACTGTAAGTGAGGTGCCCTCAAGATTACATGTAAGTTGTTCTAACTTTGAGACACGGGAAATGGTATAGTTGCCAATAAGAAAAATATCCACAAAAGACAAAGGTACAAGGATAAAAATAAGTAAATTGATAAATTTTACATATATTAATACAGTAGCAAGTGCCAGATGCAAAAAGATGATCAAATGATAATTCAGATCCTGAACGTCATCCAAACTATGTAGCGATAGGTGAAAAGACCATACAATCGTGTTGACTAATCTTGAAAGTTGTACAGTTATAAACATCAACAAAGAGTAAGACAAAAATATAAAGCCACAAGTAGGAACATACAATATGATATAACAGGGTAATTTAAATGTTGTACAAAAATAAGGAAAAAATGCTTTTAAAAATATGTTGAAAGAGATTTATTCCCATGAGGAGTCCGTCCGCTACTATTTCTGCCAATTGACATATTTGTTGATATTATTCTGCTTTAGCTGAATATGATTTCTCTCTTTTTTTAAGTATTAAAACTTCGCGTTTATCTCTTTGTATAAAACTATTTTCAAGCTACAAGACACTACTTGTGATGTATCCCTATTTACTATATGACTCACAATGGTGGCCATGTTGGTTGGCAATCTGGCAAACTAGATAGCTCAACAATGATCGTGGTCGTGTTTGGTTTCATTTCGACAACTTATTTCAGAGGAGAAGATCATAAAAGTTTACTGTCAGCCACGACGGACCGTCCAACTGTTGCCAATAGTACATACTAGCCCCAAATTAGCTATGATTAGCGGTTGGGTCTCCTAGTATTGATTTAATACTTGAGTCATGCACTTCTAAAAATGTTCACTATATATATATATATTTCACTGTCACGCACATACACAAGCAGTTTTTTAAACCAGGAATCTGAATCAACTTTCAAAATCAGAATCCGTCTTGTATTTAGGCATCCCATATTTATTACATTTTCAGCGTCTGTAACTTGTACTTGTCGCTGTAAATTGCCTTTCTTAAACATGTCATCCGAGAGATTCTCTCTTCTTTGGATAACTGAAGAGTTTAACTCAAAAAAAGTAAACAATAACAATAGAGACACAAACCTTAAAAGCTTCAGCCAGGGATGCCTCCTTTACAATCTTTATTTATAATTACATTTTCCTATATCAAATACGTATATAATAATCAGCAATCAAATTTAAATGTTATCACAATTATTATAAAAATTAACAGTTCAGTTTTTTGCTATAAAACATAAGCTAAAAAAATATATAAACTTTCTTAATATCATCTTCTTCTCGAACTTCACACTGACTTTAAGTTAGAATACTAAAAAAATATTTGTCACATAATTAAAGCAATTATGTTGCTTGGTTTGTTAACATGTGTGTGTGTGTTATCTGCAAAACTACCTTTATACCAGAACAATACGAGCCAAAAAATTGGTCATACAATTTTATTAGTTCACCATTCACATTGGCCCTCAATTTTAAAACTACAATTTTTGTTTTCAAAACATTACTGAACAAAAAATTAAAAACTAACACAATCGACACGCCATATTCTCTTAAATATGTGCCAAAAATCAATTGTTTAAAAAAACGTTAAACAATTGATAAACGTCAAGTGGCAAATATTTCAGTCATAATCAGGATGAAAATAAATCAATACAAAAGATAAATCTTGAATAGTGTTGATTTTTCTAACTCTAGCTTCTAAATAAAAATTCGGCCCCTGTAAGTTGTGCCTCGAGTATACTAAACGCGATGGGAAATTATTTGTTAATGTTTTTTTATGTCAGATATCTTCAATATTCTTCGAACTACTCAGCTGAAAATACTGCAGCTCACTATAGTTTACTCTTTATTTGCTTTACAAATAAATTTTGTAAATAGCTTCGTGTTTGAAATTTGGTGAAATGTTTCCACTTTGCTTCATATACCGTCTGTCTGGTTTATTTTCAATTCTCTTTTTACGTAAATGTGAACCATTATATCAACTCTCGTTATTTCGTTATATACAAACGGGGATTATTCCCCTTGCATACAAGACCAAAATCAATTGTAAAAAATAGAAATAATACAAGACTAACAAATGCCAGAGGCTCCTGGCTTGGGATAGGCGCAAACATGCGGCGGGGTTAAAAATGTTTATGAGATCTCAACCCTCTCCTATACCTCTAGCCAATGTAGAAAAGAAAACGCATAACAATACGCACATTAAAATTCAGTTCAAGAGAAGTCCAAGTCTGATAGCAGAAGATGTAACCAAAGAAAATAAACAAAATGACCATAATACATAAATAACAACAGACTACTAGCATTTAACTGACATGCCAGCTCGAGACTTCAAGTAAACTGATTGAAAGGTTATGTCTTCATCATATGAATATCAAACACAATCCCTTCCGTTATAGGTTTAGTATCATACCATCATAACATATATGAGAAGAACATAACCCGTGTCATTCCAACAACTGTTTTTAAATAAATGTGTTTAGTTCCGATGCAAAGACCGTATAAGTGAATCAATATTAACGCCAAAATATGCAATCTTTAATGACCTGATAACAGTATCGTAACTATAGCCCTTCTTAATAAGTCTAGGTTTTGTTAGCTTCTGAGATGAATACTGACATTTTTGTGCTTTATAAAGAATATTTCCATAAAAAATTGGATGTGAAATACCTGAACGTATAAGAAGTATACATGTTGAGCTATATTTACGAATGATGTCCTTATTTAGTAAATGTTTTGACTAGTTTGTGATATTGAAAACCCTGACCAGTGTAATAATTTTTCAGTAATACATAAATTTCTCTCGTTAAAATCTAAAACATTGTTACATACACGAGCGAATCGTACAAGTTGAGATATATCAACACCGTAAGATGGTGACAAGGGAAAGTCACCATCTAAAAATGGATAATTAACGATAGGAAATGAAAAATCATCTCCTTTATCATAAATTTTAGTATTAAGCTTTCCGTTAATGATATAGATATCAAGATCGAGGAAAGGGCAGTGGTCATTGTTATAAGTAAGTTCAACAGGATAAATTTATTTAGCATACATACTGGAGTCGTCATTATTTAGAGCCAAAATATCATCCAAATATCTAAAAGTATTATTAAATTTGTGTATCAGATGTTGTTTCGATGGGTCTTTGCTGATTTTTGTCGTAAATTGTTACTCATAGCAATACAAAAACAGGTCCGCAATAAGTGGTGCACAGTTAGTCCCCATTGGAATTCAGATAACCTGCCGATATACGGAATCTCCAAAGCGAACAAAAATGTTATCTAGTAAAAATTCACGGGCAGATATGGTATCAAAGCATGTCCAATTAACATAGTTTTTTTGTTTATTGCATGTATGACATACTTTTTTATTATAGTCTTATGATATATCTCAAAATTTCAAATAAGGAACACCTACTTTATTATTTATTTCAGTGGAAATAATTTTCCAGAATATGTTTTCCATTTGGAACTGATATTATGAAGGAACGGTTCTATTTCGGGACAACAACATGTCTAAGTTTGGCGAAAGCGCTTCTTTGACTAAAAACTAACTATTATACAGAACTCTTCAGGTTCAAAATTTTCTTTGAACAATTTGTACGTTCTTGGCTTAGTGTCACTTGTACCCGATAGAGATTTGTCAGAAGCCGTCTATCGATATCTTTATCGTGCAATTTTGAAGAGTTTTACAACATAGTTAATGTTCATATTTTCAGGACACAGTAAATGAATTAAATTCAGTGTGCTGACAAGATAAGTATAAGCATATATAAGTGTGAGAGTGGACAAACAAAAAACTTTCTGTGAACTTATCAAAGTTTGTTTTTAATCGGTTTGAGTTCATGTTATTTAATCTACACCACAAACCTATAATACTTTTTCACTGATTGTTAAGTCTCAATGCAGTAACTGCAGCATTTAGTGTATGTATCATACTTCATGAAAAATATTGAAATTATGTTTGTTTTCTTTCAATTGGCTAATCCCTTCTATCATATATAGGGCAAACCAAACTCTTACATAATCTAATTTTTCCGTGAAGTACATCGCAAAAAACAACACTTTATATTTTTCACTTCGAATTTTCCAATCCTAAAGCTCTCATTTGCTGAAAATGTAACCGCTTTTGCTGTGATATTATAGTCTAAATGCTCGTTTAAATCGTGACAAAGTATAATTACTAAAAAAAACTTAATAATATGATCACTACAATTAAAATTTACATCAATGTAGGTACAAATGATGCATTAATTGTCAAACAATTGTTTTTGACCATAAAAATAAAGCCTTCAACGAAAATCGAAGCCCTTTTTTGTCGTTGTGGTAAAATAACAACGTCATCAGCAAGTCGCTAAATGTTCAAGGGCTGGCCACTTATTTTTTTTTTACCTACAATTATTATTTGCGAATCCTATATGGAAGAGGACCATGATTTTGGTATTGAAAAACTAATTATTCTGACCTTTGTTTCATATGTACCTGCTATATATACGTTAGTTTTTTTAAACTCATGGTATATTAGTGGCCTCCGTGTATAAATATTGTTTTTTTATGAATGCAAGACATTTGCCACACACTGACTACATGAGTGGAAACCGATTTCAGTTTTGACTGTTAAAATTATATATCGTATATTGGTTTTTTTTCTTTTGCCGTTGGATGGACTTGTTCGGTGTGATCTAAGGGCGTATATTGTAAACATTAATAACTTCAGTCTGGATTTGATGTTAAACTTCAGAATAGACATCGAACATGATATGAACTTATGTGAAATGATTTTTTTTTTTAATTTACAGCTGTGATTTAAACTTATTTATAAAATAATACATTTTTAAGTGACCACTTACGAGTATATAGCTTTATGTCTTTCCATATTGTCCTACAGGATAGACTTTACTTACGGTCTGTTTGTTGTTGGGATGTACAAGTAACCGTTCACGTCCAAATATTTTTGTTATCTGTATTTCTATTTGTATCTACCTGATGAGTCAGGTCTTTTTCAACTTATTTTTATAGTTCGTTCTTATGTTGTACTGTTACACCACTGTCCCAGGTTAGGGGGTCCCACTATAACATGTTTAACCCCGCGACATTCTATATGTATGTGCCTGTCCAAAGTCCGGAGCCTGTAATTCAGTGGTTGTCGTTTGTTGATCCATCTGTTACATATTTGTTTTTCGTTCATTTTTTTGTAAATAATTTTTCTCGTTTGAATTGTTTTACATTTGTGATTTCGGGACCTTTTATAGCTGACTACACGGTATGTGCTTTGCTCATTAGTGAAAGCCGTACGGTGACCTATTGTATCAATGGCAATCAAACCAAATCTTTTTTTTTATATAGAATGAAATTCAAAACAGTGTAGCTGTGGCCATTGATTGACACATTAAAATCATCCATTGACTGGGACAATTTACGTGAACGTTTGTCTGTAACGACCACTGTTCACGACGTACCTACGATAGACATTTAAACTGTGGGGTCACCAAAGGTTTCTTAACGCCTTTAATTATAAAATAATTCGAAAAATTAATCAGGAATAACCTTTGTGTTTTGATTTAAATCAAAATATCGTGCTATTTCTGAAAAAAATTTTCGAATTACTTTATTTAGGTGTTGAGAACCTTTGGTGACCCCATAGTTTAAGTGTCTTTAAAAAGTACATAGTGAGCATTGGTCGTTACATACAAACGTTCACCTAAATTGTCCCAGTCAATGGATGATTTTAATGTGTCAATCAATGGCCACAGCTACACTGTTTTGAATTTCATTCTCTATATATATATATACGATCATATACCCATAGACGGCTTTACAGTGTCGTCATTATCTATAACATTATAGGCGGAAGATGCAAAAGGGATATTCAAACCGTCATAAGTCGATGAAAAACTGGAAAATCCATACCAAACACGTTAAACGACCAAAAGGTAAACAGCAGTGTACAGGAAACAACATAAATAACTAAAGCGGTCCGAGTAGCACGAACCCAGCAAAAGACCGGGTAAACTCATGTGCTTTGAAACGTTAAATAGATCCTGCCCATATTCTAGATCTGTCACAGGTTATGGACAAGAAATTTGTCAGACAGACTGCAATGCGTCATTACAATCGGGCTAGATTTAAATAAACAGTGGGGGTTTAGCATGTTTAATCCAATGGCTGATTTTGGTTATTTATAAAAAAAAAAAAGAAAAAAAAAAGGAGAAGATATGGGATAATTGCCAATGAGACAACTCTTCACAGACGACTAAATGACACAGAAATGTACAACTATCGGTGTGTATGTCATTCACTGGGGTAAAGCTGATGACCGTAACTGCATTCACGGTCATCCCAAGATGTCGGATGAAAAATTAGGTCAGTTTCTGTATTGTCTGTTAAAGTGTTTCAATATCATTTTCTTTACAAATCATACATTGAAACGATGTAAATTTATAAAAGAATCACTCGGAAATCACTAATTACTTCTGAGAAATGTGCATGAAACGGGAAATTCGATTTGAAAAAATCGCCAAGATGACCGTAAATCACAATCGAGATGACCGTAACAGAATCAGCGATTCATAACAAGGCTGACCGTAACTGCTATTAAGATGACCGTAATTTGTAAATGATGACCGTAACTTTTAAAGGATGACCCTCAATTCTAAGAAATATCCGTAATTATATAACTATCTTTTTGTATCAAATGATTGCCAAAAGACATGCAAATGAACAGGAAGAGAAAACATGCCACAAAAGCGCGAAAATGACACCTTACAAGCATAATAAAAAAAAATGGGGTGCACAGCTTCAACTGCTCGACAAAAGATTTTTGTTTGTTTCTGGGATTCCTTTTAATGACATATAATAAATACACATTTTTAAAAATGCCAAAAAATTGCATGTACACCCATTGATATTATATAGTCTTTCATTTTGTCGTGCAAATAAAATAACAGAAATATTTTGAAAATATCATTCGAATAAACTAGTGAAGGTGAGCTCCAGCAAAGTAGATCCTTAAAATAGTATTGTACGAAAAGCGTATCACAAGGCGGAACGTTGTCAATTTGTATATATACAGAAATGTTATTCATACAGTCAGGATTCTACTTCTTCAAAATTATCTCTCCATTGCGCCAGTTCATGCTCACAATCGTAGAAATGGAAGCCATTGTAGGGATGACGCTCTGCCAATTTTGCTCTTGAAAACTGATAAATTTATCCACATAGCACCATTATGTCAGTTATATTTTAAAAGACAAATGTATCTACTAGCTAATGAGCATTAGTTAATGATCTTGTCTGCATTGATTCAACTTAAAAATATTGTCTGTTCGGATGTCAGATGAAATTTTTGAAAATTCTTAAGCATTTAAAAAAATTCTAATTAAATATTTCGTGGAAGGGCAGACTAAACATTTTCAGTGGTTGAAGATTATAAACCCTAATTATCACACACAAGAAAATCAAATTTTTTCGAAGATATCCATTTTCATCATCCAAATTAAAAGACTGTCGTCAAGTACTTTTAGAAAAAATAGCTATTCGAACACACCTTCTCTGTTTTTGTGATTCATTAGATAGGTATCTCACTTGACCCATATATTTCATCTTTTCGTACTGTCATTTTTTTACGTTATAAAGTCAACCTGTAGCTTTGATATATAATAATGATAGAATCTGAAGCGAGATGCTATATAAAATACTCTTGCTTTGTACGTTTTAAAGACAAAATATACACCCCAAACATGCCTTAACATAAAAAAGGTGCACTCGATTTTTCTCTTTTCGATACAATCGTTACCTGTTTTGGGGAATTTTTTCTTGATTCACATAATGGAAGGGCAGACACGAAAATTTCTGAACTAAAAGATTGATATGTTCTCCGTCCGTGATAAAAAAAAATCGGAGGTTATTTTCTACATCCAACTTTAGATACTATATATAAAAAAAGAAGATGTGGTATTATTGCCAATGAGACAACTATCCAGAAAAGACCAAAATGACACAAACATTAACAACTATAGGTAACCGTAAGGCCTTCAACAATGAGCAAAGCCCATACCGCATAGTCAGCTATAAAAGGCCCCGATAAGAACCATGTCGTCGACTTGATATCTTATTGTTTTGCATTACTATGTAATAGATATATTGAAAACTTATGCAAATGGTGTTTTTAAGATAAGAAAATTGTCGTTTTATTTGTTTCTATTAACTTTTTAAAATTTTGTTACTATATCAAACATTACAGTTAACATTTATCGCTTTCTCGATAAACACAGAGCTTCGATTCTTTTGTTCTATTTCAAAAGTGTTTCCGCCTGCATATATCAAGTCAAATTAAGATTTTAATCTGCTTCCTCTGGAACCATACACATGGGCTCGATTACCAAATATTCGTATGTATTATTAATGTTTTTAATGCTCCATTTATTGGCATTATGTTTTTCTGGTCTGTGCGTACCTTCGTCCGTTCGTCTGTTTGTTTGTCCGTTTGTCCAGCTTCAAGTTAAAAATAATTAAAACTTAGTACACATTTTCCCCATGGTATGATCTTTTAAATTCTAAAGCCAAATTACAGTTTTATCCCATTTTCATAGTCCACTAAACATAGAAAATGATAGTGTAGATGAGGCATCCGTGTACTAGGGACACATTCATGTTTCTTCAAATTTTCGTCGTATCGCTGTCAATTTGTGTTAAAATCTTAACGTCGATATCAATAAATATTTCATTGTTTACGAGAAATATGCAATTTACTATCATTGTTATAAATCCTAAATATGGCTAATTATATTATAGTTCAAAACAAGAGGCTGTCACAACGACAGCAAACCGGATTTATTAATATTTATTTGTGTCCTGGCAATATCACAAGAACCATTACTGATGAATGGTGAAAGTGAAAATCGTCAATATCAAATTTGACATCAATTTTGTCATCAGTATCAACATCTTAAAATTTGAAAAGCTTAGATTGAATGGTTCATGAGTAAATGTAACAACGTGAATGGAAACGCCATTTCACAATCTTTCAAGAACCATAACTCCTGAACGGTAAAAGTCAAAATCGTCATTATTGAACTTGACCTCCATTTTGTCATCAGTAACAACATATTAAAATTTGGGAAGCTTAGGTAGAACATTTCATGCGTAAATACACGGACACGACTGGAAACTCCATTTTTCAATCTTTCAAGAACCATAACTCCTGAACGGTAAAAGTCAAAATCGCCATTATTGAACTTGGCCTTCATTTAGTTGTTAGTAACATTATATTAAAATTTTAAAAGCTTTGGTTGAACGGTTCATGAGTTAATGCACGGACAACATTTGATCGCCGCCCGCCCGCCCGCCGTACATCCCCAAATCAATAACCGACATTTTTGTCACAAAAATCCGGTTAAAAAGAAATTTATGAAACATATTTATATCCGCTAACCGAGCCCTTATTGAGATCGACAAACTCAACAAAAAAGCTTTGAATACAATACGGATATTTCTTAGAATTGATGGTCATCCTATAAAAGTTATGGTCGTCCTATATAAATTACAGTCAGTCTTTACAAATTACGATCATCCTTTACAAGTTACGGTCATCTTTTTACCAATTACGGTCATCCTTGTTTTATGTTACGGTCATCTTGAAAATATTTTGATTATGATTTACGGTCATCTTAACGATTTTTTCAAATCGAATTTCCCGTTTCATGCACATTTCTCGGAAGTAATTAGTGATTTTCGAGTGATTCTTTTATAAATTTACATCGTTTCAATGTATGATTTTTAAAGAAAATGATATAGAAACACTTTAACAGACAATACAGAAACTGACCTAATTTTTCATCCGACATCTTGGGATGACCGTGAATGCAGTTACGGTCATCAGCTTTACCCCAGTGTCATTAAAGGTATTGTATAAATTATGCCGCTGATTTTTCTCCTTGTATTTATCCCGGGACCTTTTAATGTATAATTACTACACGCTATGGGATTTTGTCTTATGTCCTTTGATTGGTTGATTATTTCTAGCTTTATGTCCAGTGGCAAATATCCCATGCATCTTTATGACGTTGTTGCTTTACTGTCTGCTATTAAAGATGTGGTATTTTTTTCTCTTTGTCATTAACCCGGAACATTTTTTGGTATAATTACTACACGGTATTAGATTTTGTTTACTGTCCTTTGATTGGCATGCAATATGGTTGACTATTTCTAGCTTTATGTCCAGTGGAAAATATCCCATGCCTCTTTCTTACGTCGTTGATTTACTTTATGCTATTAAAGATGTGGTATATTAGGCCGCTGGTTTCTCTCTTTGTCCGTATCCGGGTTTTTTTTTATGTATATATATCTAACTATACAGTATGGAGTTTTGATCACTGTTCTTTGATTAATTGGATTATTGTTCGCTGTATGTCAAGTGGCAAATATCCCATGCATATTCAGAATGAGAACAACTATAATACAATAGGTTTAAGTTTTGCAGGATTAATGATGCAGAATATTGACTGACCACTAGAAAATTGTCAGCTGTCTAATTTGCAATCATACCGCGGTCACATCGATATCATTATATTTCAAGTTTCATTTTTACATATATATTTGCCAACACTGTCATCATTTAATAGCCTTAGACAGTAATCACTGGTTGAAGTTTCAAAGGTTATTTCTGCATTCCGTCCATTTTTTATGATACGGGAAAATATAAGAAGATAACCTAACCAAATGTTGTATGGTAATCATTGTAATCATTGAGAAGCGGACATGACCCACTTTCAAGATTCAGAATTGGACACCTCCATCTCCCTCATTAAGTTATTTTCCTTTGAATAGTAACTTTCAAAAATCACATGTCCTAAAATATGACCTATAAAGGTAATATGTGTGCGTTTTGTAATTTATTCTAATTTTAACGAAACTAAGATCGTGTGTTGGTCATCAATCAATGTATGTGAATGAACGTTACACGCGATGTCGGCCAGATAAATTCATTCATAAATATTTGCAAAACAATAAACATTGTTTGATAGGCGTGTCCTAGTATCATTTACGTGACGTCACGTGTATGACAATAGTAATACACTTGACACTCGATGATTGACATTAATTTACATCTTAATTTTGATTGGTCAACATGGTCAGTAAATAATTTACATAAGAAATATCAATGTGGCAACTGAATAAACTTAAAAAATTATCTTGCACATTTCGCCATAAGAAAGATTTCAAGTTTCGATTAGGACACTTAGTTTTTAAGTTTTTACAATATAACAAAAAAATATAGTTGTCCGATATTAGGTTACAGGGTTTAAAAAAAGTTACAAATGAAATAGTCCCTTGCACTGTACTTGAACTATCGAGTAGCCATGTTGGCTTTTAAAATTATTCCGCTACTATTAATGCATATATTTTGAAAAAGAAAAGTTAACTGCATATAATTGCACATTTCATCCCACAGTTGGTATATGATATGAAAAATATGTAATATAATCATTGATTTTGATATGATTTGCCAATAATGGTATGTCTTGAAACTATTTTTAATGCGGATGTAGCGCACTTATAACATTGCTGTCCAAAGCATTTCCTGTCTAAATCTGAGACAATATCAGCCAGTGTTTTGTACAAAATGTACACACTGTAACTTCGAAATGGATCAAGGAAGATGACCGAAGATATTAAACAGAAGTAAGTTATTGTATGGATCTTTCAAATTTATGCCATTTTATTCGAAACGGTAAAATCATGTATGAATTCTTCGACCGTCTTCGCTCTTGCTGCACACATCATGATCATGGAGGCGGTTATGATTTCAACATGTATTTTTACATAGACAAAAGTTCCATCAGTTCGAATTTACCATTCTGTATTCCTTAAGATAAGAAATTAATGCACAGACATATAACTTTTCCATATACAACTGCCATTGAGAGAATTCTGATCAATGAAATTCTTCACTTGTTTCGGTTGACATGGATTCATTCATAAAATGTAATGAATGACATGGTCAGGATTTCCATTTTTTACCATAATTAATCTGAAGAACATTTCTTAGACAGTGTCAGAAGTAACTGCTTGCTTCCAAATTTACATTTCACCCATTTAAAGAAGAACAGTGTGTAAATACATATAGATAATATTTCAAAATAAAAGAAATACATAAATAGATTTTACAAGTTTTTTGTTGAGTATGTAAGTCTTTTATGTTTTTACTGTAAAATGATTATGTTTGAAGTATGCTACTTATTTAGTGCTAAAATTCATGAAATAACATTTTTAATTGAAAAAAAACTAAATATTCTCAGTAGGCACTTCAATTTTAGTAAAAATATATTGGAGTTCTGGACACTCGATGTAAATTAAAACCTCCTAACTAGTCCAAATAATTATGACGTCTTGAAAGGCTATTATAATTTTTTTCTTTGACGCCTTACTTCAACGTCAAAGAAAAAAATTATAATAGCCTTTCAAGACGTCATAATTATTTGGACTACCTCCTAACCAAACTGAAGTTCCTGGAAACTGATGTAAACAATTTTAACACATCAGCTCCTGTTTTAATAAATATTCTATAATCTTTATTCTGTCTGACAAGAACAAATTTATAGAATATTACTACTAAATGTATTTGACAATATTTGATAAAATAATAACATGATTAGGAAAAGTTATTTAAAGTCTGCATATTATATGATCATATTATTTAAACAATCACAACATGAGCTGGAATAACCAATGATCACATAAGATCATGGAGTTTCATGCAATAACAAAAATAAATAAAAGTGTATGTAATTATAAGAAAGAATCATACTTGATTTCTGAACCTGCGCCGTCAATATACTACCTCTGTGCACTAACTTAAGTGACCATCAATCACCAAAATAACATCTTAAAAATTCAAATTACATTTTTGCCCCTCCTCCCAAAACCACTTTAAATTCATTAATAAATTAAAAGAAGTCATTGTTCTGGTACACATTTAATACAGGGTTCTCACTGAGGCTAGACAATGCGTCCTTAAGTCATGAAAACCTCTGGTTGATACTTTTCAAAAGCTGACATGGCTTGTATGCTTAAAATTGTAAAACCTTGTATCAACTGAGCACATTTATCGTCCTATTACATTGTACATTACCAGGATTGACATAATTCTGTACAAAGCAAGAAAAAAAATTATTGACTCGACAAATTGTATTCTTTGCTCAATTTTAGTTTAACTTCATAGTTATACATTTGAACATACAAATGTAGATTCTGCCTAACTCAAAACATGAATTTAGCAAGTTACTTGCACCATTATTTTAGTTTTTGACCAAATTATTTAACAAATTTTCAATGTTAACAGTGTAAGATGGGGACAGGGACAAAGAAAAGTGACTTTCCTATCTTTTATTTTTCCTCTCATGATTAAACAAATATTTTTGATACAAGTATCATATGAAGATGAATTTAATATATTTTTTACCCTTAAAAGAAAATCATTACTACATGTACCACTGCATCTGCTTATCTGTTTTATGTTTTATATTTTATAATATGTTTATAATATGTTTATATCGGGATATTCAAAACAACAAAAAGTAGCACCATGGCCACTATACATTCTATTATAAAATCATCCAAGATAGCTCTAGGGTACCACAGTGCTTTAATGCCCTGGGAAGAACACGGACGTGTACATCATAAGTCACTGCTTCAACTTCCAACTTCAATAAGGTTACTATTGACATCCACAACTGTCTCCTGATTGAACCTTAATGTTTGTGACAGTCAATTGCAAACGTCTTGTCAAAAAATATTACATAAATAGCATTTGATATCATATAATTAGTCTACTTTATCTTTTTTGCTATCTTATTAAGTTTAAATAAGTGATAATATTAAACAAAATCAATTAAAAAAGTTATAACATTGGAAATTCATTGACTGCTGTACCCATATTTTGACTAGCTTACTTATTATGTCTGTTTTGTTCACGCATCACATCATTGTAAATATGATGGAATTTGATGTGACTGTCATACAAATGAGAGGCTTAGCGCTAAAAAACATTCAATCCACCATTTTCTACGTTTGAAAATGCCTATACCAAGTCAGGAATATGACAGTTGTTGTCCATTCGTTTGATGTGTTTTTTTCATTTGATTTTGCCATTTGTTTAAGGACTTTCGGTTTTGAATTTTCCTCAGAGTTTAGTATTTTTATGATTTTACTTTTCACATCATGCACATAAAACAACCAAACAAATATCAAATATAAGAGTTACTCTGAATCTGATCAGACATAGATAAAAATTATTTTTTCTTAGATATTGGCTAGAATGGAGAGAAAAATTTGTCCCTTAATGAAGATTTTGTTTGTCCGTCAAAGACTACACCTCCAAATAGATTCAGGGTAAAAGATGTGAAAAAAACAGTTCAAGTAAACTACATTGTAGGGTAGAATACTTGATACAGTCAAATAGACCACAAATCAAAAATAATTTACATGAAACATGATTCTGTATTTTTGAATTCATATACAATGTACATGAATATATATTTATCTCTTGATAAAATGAGCTTTGGTTCTGAAGAGACAATATTTATAAATCTTCCAACATTATTTAACATACAAATTTACAATGTATATATTATGGATAACTATTTAGGTACATGTATACTATTTCATTTACATGTATACTATTTCATATACATGTACTGTGGATTCATTATTTTCTGTTGGATACCAATTTTTGTGGGTACAGGTGATCACGAATATAAAAGTTCAAAGAACTGCAAATGTTCTATCCAGTTATAAGCAGACTTTTGCGAAAACTGCAAAAAAGTAAGTTTTCTACAATCCACAACCAGGTGCTCCGCAGGGTGCAGCTTTATACGACCCCAGTGGTCAAACCCTGAACAGTTGGGGCAAATTTGTACACAATATTTAAGCTTGATACTGTCTGAATTTGGATTGTGATAAAAATTTTGACATAATAAAGGTTTTTTGTCACAAAATAAATGTGGGCAAAGATCTAACAAGATCTGTGCAGTTAAAGATTTCCTCTTGAAACTTTTCAAAATTCGAAATTTGAAAAATTTTGAAAATAAAAGGAATCCCTTAAAAAATGGTAAACAAACCCCCCCCCCAAAACTTATTGAAACCCCCCTTAGAGCAATAACCCTTAAACTCAATCCCATGCTTTCTTTTGTAGTATTGAACCTTGTACAATTTCAGAGAGATCCATACACTTAAAATACAAGTTATTGTTATGATTGTTTCGAAACGAGAAACATGCTTCTTTGGCCAGTTTTTTGGCCCCCAATTCCTACATGTTTTGGGCAATTAACCCAAAACTTAATCCCAGCCTCCCCTTTGTTATATGGTACATTGTGGTACAATTTCAGAGAGATCCATACAAATACACACAAGTTATTGTCTGGAAACTAGAAAAATGCTTGTTTTGGCCCCTTTTTGGCCCTTAATTCCTAAACTTTGGCCCCATAACCCCTTAAATGAATTCAAACCTTCTACTTGTGGTTTTAAACATTGTGGTATAGTTTCAGAGCAATTGAAATACTTGTACACAAGTTATTATCCTGAAACTAGAAAAATGTTTGTTTTGGGCCCCTAATTCCTAAAGGGTTGGGACCATCATCCCCAAAATCGATCTCAACCTTCCTTTTGTGGTATTGAACCTTCTGAAAATTTTCATAAAGATCTATTTACTTAAACTAAAGTTATTATCCGTAAACCAATGTGTCTTCGGACAACGCAGACGACTACATCATACCTTTATACAATCCCAAAATTTTTTTTGGGTCATATAAAAATTGGTATCCATGAAAACAGATATATCTACAACAAGTTTCATCAGTGGACTAATATCAAAGTTTCCATCAAAATCAAAAGCTTTTGACAATTAAACTAAGTAAAACAGGCCTGGGGTTCTTGGTAAAGCACTTAGATGAGTCCTGGACTCATAATTTAGACAATACTCTAAAATGTCTACATATAACATATATTATAAATTCATTGGTGGCACTCCCAACTTCAAGAATGACCTGGGATAACCCAAGTAATTTCCTACCTACATTGTAGAACCCTGTAAAAATGCCTTGACAAGAACACTCAAAGTACACAAAATATGTTGACACTCTCAAAGATCTTCATAAAAGAAAAGGCTGAAGTTTAGTGTTTTAAAAGAGAAAATGGCTTGAATCTTCACTGTATATTCCCATTTTGAGAGAGCCAATCAGAAATCACACCAGAGCAAGGAGAATTGGGATAAAAGGATTTCTAGTACAAAGAAGGTGTTTATTGGTCAATATAATATACACTATCTCACTTTTCTATGTGGATCTGAAATAGTTGTGATTATTGAAAGTAAATATATGAAGAAATATCATTTGGATATTTTAAAAGTTGTTTTAATGGTGATCAGTTACAGTAAGTCATAACCCCTGCCACCATTATACTAGTACCAGTAACTGAAATTTATTATGTTTTAATATTTTTTTCGTAGTTTTGTAAGACTGATTTTAAACTGTACAAGGGCCATCCTTAAACATTCTTTGTTGATATTGCCACCTGTGCCTATAGGGTTGGGTTGGTAATGGTAAGTAGGGATTTTATTTTTTGGGGGACCAACTACATAAGTAACTTGTTTTAGACAAGAATACAATGTAAGTGGGTGAGGGGAGAGTGGAGTTAAAATGATTTATGTCATACTTTTTTTTGGAGTATGCTGCTTTTTAGGTAAGTAGGAAGGCAACATCAAACAATTGTTTTGCCTTGTCCTTTAAACTATAATGTCAAACCAAGTGTAATTTTTGTGAACCTGAATTAGAGGAAGGGTGACATGTATCTGTATTTCAGGTTCTTGGTACATTTGCACATGACCGCTTTATTAAAATTAAATGTCAGAATGAACAACAGGGGTTTCTATCCACAAACAATTGTACATTGATTAACTATAATTTTTATATTTCAGTGAGGACTTCCTTGTGCAAGTGCAAGCACAAGTGATGACGAGGGATGATTCTAGTGGTGGCTGGGTACCGATGGGAGGTGGTGGACTTTCAAATGTAGGATTAAGACGTTTGTCTCGTCCTAGCAACAATGGAGAGGAAACACCGCTAACTGAATATTTGATATATGGAGAAAGAATAGTAGATAAATCTGTAAGTCAAGCTCGGAACAACATGATTGAAAAATATAGGATATGGGGTATCCATACATGACACAAAAACACACAAAAAGCAAAGGAACAGCACAGTTTTATCGCATTTCTTCATCTTAAGGTCACAGTGAGGCCCTTAGAGCACACAACTCACCTCACTTCAAGGTTAAGATGGCCCCTAGCAATAGGCTCATATTGAATTATTTCTTTGGCTGAAATGTTTTTGAAGGTTTGTGAAAGGAACCTAACCGTTTTTTCAAATGAATATTTCTTTATTTAATCTTGCTACATAGATGTATTCAACAAATTGTTTTGTTTTGAGTGGATCATTTATGTGGTACAGTAAAGTTTTGAAATGTTGTGCATTGTACATGATGAAGTCTAGATTCTTTCCCAAAAATGAGGAACTAGATGATTAAACTCATTTTCACTTTGTTTATGGTTTCTCCTTTAAGTGCTGACAATTCCCAAAAAGGTTATTTTTTTGTTATAGCATTTTTAAACACCATTGTTTTAAAAGGCACCCAAATGGATAAATTCTATTTATGGTGGTTTTGTGTGAAAAGCTAAAATATTAATTTTATTAAAAATGATATACATGTACCAGTTTTTAAAATAGTACTTGTATATACATTTGTCAGTTACTTAAAATAAACACTGATGAATCTAAAAATTTATCCTTTACTTGTATTTATATAATGTCAATTGTTTGGCCCTTTTGTACATAACAAAAGAAGAAGACAAGACAGTCAGATCTTTTGTCTAAGTGCATTTGAGTGAATAAATCTTAATCTATCTGATTCTTCAAATCCAATGAAAATGTTACCTGTAAAATGTGCATTTTATTGCAATGTGCTCTCTGCATGCAACAACATTATGCATGGAGACAAATTTCAATAAAACAAGGTTATTTTATATAGCATTATAATTCTTTAAACTTGAATTTTGAATTTTTAGCATTTATAGGTACACTTACAGTTATCTGTTTGATTATTTAAAAAAGTGCACTTAAAGCTTCGTACATGTACTTAATTAGCACATGATTTTTCAAAAATAAAAAGTTAATACGGAAGCATTTTTAAAAATCATTTATGTAAAAAAAAAATTTATGATTTTTATCACCAACAATTGTTACATCTCATCAACAGCTTGAAGTTTTTAGTTCAAATTGATAAAGATTATTATCAGGCATGTATTTTATCTACTTCCTGTTTTTCATTGAATGGGATATATACATGTAAACAGGATCGCTTTTTGTCACAGATTTCATGTCCATTTATTTTGTATAAAGAGTGCAATATACATGTAGTGTTACCTTTGTCCTCTGATATATTCATCCAATTCACGAACTTTCCTTTGCCGCAGCCGGAAAAATATCACCTGCTTGATGACACTACATTACCGAGTATTTAGACAAATGAAAACAAAATTTGAATTTTACTATATGTTCATGTGCATTGATTACTTACAATATATATATCCATTAACTATTTTGATAATGTAGAAATACATGTACCGAGTGAAGCACATGTATTAAAAGTGACCATATATAGACACCACATTTCTCATTTCTGACATTGAAGTGATATTGTTTACAAGTTAAAAACCTTATTTATTATAAGTTGCACAAACTTCCCTTTTAAACAGAAGTAATATTTTGATATTAACAATGTACATAAATATGTAAAAGAAATCAGTAGACTACTAGTGCTCTTTATTAATAATTCTGTACATCTGTCCATGGTCTATCAAACATTCTATTTCGTACATGTATGTAATCGTATGTCAAGATTACAAATGTATACCTCAACCACCATTTTTATACTCAGTGTATATATCTATAAAGAAGTCTCCTTTTCCATTTTGATCAAAATTTGATATTCATAATTGTAGAAACTGAGTATTGGTTTAATCAAACAACATATTTTTTTTTACAAATACTTTATGTTTAAGCACAATCTCCTAATATGTGATTTTGACTGGAATGTAGTTCTGTACAGTTGTCTATTATATGAGGATGTGCATACATGTATTATTAAGATATATGGTTGTCAAAACTTGTTTTTCTGGAAATGTTCATACATGGCAAACTTTTCCAGAAATATTTTTCTTTGCGTTCCCCTTGTCTGAAAATTAAAATGTGCACGAATAATATCATGAAACAATATAACTTTAAAAAGTTCTCCATCTTATGGTATTTATTTTATATAAATGGGCCATGCAGTAACTTGGTAATTTTGTTTGAAAAATATTGAATTTAGTGGAAATGATGGATTATTTATTTAGTGGGAACTCATGTGTCCAATGACTGTACATGTACTTGTTATTTGCTTCTCAAAATTGAATTCAAAGAAAAATATTATTCATGACCTCTTATTTCTAAATGCCCCCCAAAAATGAATTTAAATAATAGTTTGGACAGGATTTTAGATAAATTTGATATCTACATATAATATGATATCTTGAATTATTTTTTTGCGTCATGATTTATTTATCAGCTGCTTTTCTAAAAATGGCTTCATAAATATATGTAAAATGAACAGAGTTTCAAAGTACTCAGATTTCAACAAAATTTTAAATTCAGGTAGAATATAATATTCAGAATTGATTGGTGGTGTCTAATACTGTCCGTCAGCTCCAATTTTCAGAATTTTTCCTCAAACAAAAATGTGTAAGTTGGGCCTTTGCTGATATGTTACATTTCTAGATGGAACAATTTCACCTAAATTGATAAAAGTTGCCTAATGGTTAACTGGAAAGAATTTCTCTAGACCATCAATAAAAACTCAAAACTCCCCAAAAAAATACATACCGGTACATGATTCTGTCAAGTAAAAAATCTCATTTTACTAGTCCTAAACTGAACAGCTCAGTCCTAAGTTAATTCTGTAACTGTACTGTACTACTAAGGAGCAGTAGCAGGATCAAGAATATCTCTTTATTTATCATTAATGTGCAAACATACATTATGCCAAATAAGAAAAAAATGAAATATTTACATACATGTACAACAATGTATGTATAAAAGCCATTAAACACTTTTGGATTTAGATCTTTTATCCTGGCCTACCTACCTTGCAGAATTGACCTATTGTATTATTCATTAATTTGTTCTTTGTCCTGGGTACACATGAAATAGTTGTCACTGGATTTAAAGCAATAGATCAATCAATTATGTATTTTTCATTAACTTAACATTAGCTTAACATTACATTATACATTTTTTGTACTTAAAAAATGTTTTTAGCTCCATACAATTTAACTTGTGCTAATGCTTTTAAAATGTGTATAAGATTATGAAAGAACATAAAGAATTTGTCCCAAGTAAGACTTAAGATGGATCAAAGATAGCTGCTTTTCAAAATTTTAGGGATAACTAAAGTGATAAACAAAAACCTTTCTTTGATATGTATGTTAAATTTGTCAAAATAGAAATTTAAAAAAAATGTTTTAAAGTTCTGAACAGGTGTCCAAGCTATGTACTTTCTAACCTGAAAGTGTGCAGTTTAACTCTCATCACAAATCAACTTGATGAAGCTACACTAAATAATATATTTCTGAACATGAACAATGAAAACAGGTGTTGAGGGTCAAGCTCTAGATGAAAATTTTAAAGTACTCTGTCATGTACATGTATGGTCAACTATGAGATGTTTAGTTTATGATCTTTCTTTTGGAAGGAGAGGGGGTGGGGGAGAAAAGTAAGTTTATTTTGCCTCTTTTGGTTAATAGTATGAATGTGTATTGCCATGTTTTATGAACATGTAGTATGAATGACTTTTCTTATGCAAATTTTATAGAATAAATAATCAAAACAACAACTTATGCATCTTTATTAACAATATATACAGAAAAAAAAATATGTGAAATCGTGATACACGCAGGGACGTAGACAAAAAAAAAATGAGCAGTGCCTTCTCCTATCATAAAAAAGTGCCCTGCCCTCCACTGGCACCCTGCCCCTTTTGAATTCTAGCTAGAGCACTGTTAATGAACGAAAGAAACTTTTCAAATAATCTAATCTGTCTAGAAGATATATGACAGAATACATCATGGGCCCTGTAGTAAAAGGGATTAATGCAAAACCTAGAAATTTAAGTTAAAAAGTCACAGTCTCTTCAGAGGCTTCTATATGATCTTGAATTATAATTTGATAATACTAGTCCTCAGGATACAGGTGTATTTTGCCACACTGTGTATCTGAGGATATACTTTTTACATGACACCTATTAACATTGTTGTACATTTGTATTGCTAAAGACATGATAAAGTAATAGTGCATGTTTCTACTGGGAAGGAAATGTGTTATAAATGTGCTGGCACTCATCCTGTTGTCAATGACCCCTGTAAAACATCAGATGAGAGAAAAAAAAACAATGCTTTCAATGAATGGGTCAAACCTATCAGGATTGTAGTTTAAAGTCTTCCACCCACACAATCAAATTTGGCAGATATTCAAATAATAATGAGAGCTCTCAAATGAATTCAAATAATCCATTCATAAATTTTATTGCCCATTCACACAACATGATTTAGCTTGCAATTTTTCACATGGGTGTGAATAAATTGTACTATTATAAAATTATGGATAAACATTGAGTATTTGCTTGGTCATTTATTGTTAGACCTAGTATAATTAGGTTAAAGATAAGTTAACATGGAGGTTAACCACAAAAACCACTAAAATGTCTAACCCCAAGATTCAGTTTTATGTGTCTAGCATATAGATTATATTTCTGTATAAAAAATGTATAGGTAAATTAAAATATAAAAAAGTCTAATAAAATATAAATTGATACACACAGACAAGAAATTAAAAGGAAAAAAGCAATATTAATATGAAGGACTTCTGTGTTTTCCCTAGATTTTTTTAAGGATGGTGAGGTTGACTGAAAATATGGTGGTGAGGAAATTTGAAAGATAGGGAATAGGGTGTAACAGGAAAGATCAAAATGTTACTTTTAGGGGCCTGCATTAGTATTTTGGGGCACACTCTGCATAAACCCTGTAGGGTAAACACTTGTGTCTTTTCACTGTAAATAGGCAGCATCTTTAATATGACCAATGATTAAAATAAATAAAGTGTTCGCAATAGATTGAAATTAGAAAATGTGATATTTTTAAATCATAACAAGCTGTCTGTGCTGTTTTGTCCAGTTTAGTACTCAGATTTAGGTACATATATGTCTTTTAAGATTGCTGGATATTTTTAAATAATAAAAAATAAGTGAATGTTAAGAAATAAAACATCTGGTTGAAAATATATTATTATCAACAATGCTGATTCATTGGTAGTAATCAATGAACTATCCCTTAGCTGATTCATACAACTTTCACATCATGTAAGATTATTGTATAGGTTTAGGGGGTATTGTAGAAGAAAGGCAAATCATAATGTCTTTCATTGGCCTTGATTGTTTTCATTTACAGATTTTACAGAATAATTATTCACATAACATTTTTAAAAGAAGAAAATCCTAAATTTCAATGATAAATCATAGTCCACATATTCCAGAAATCTTATTTTATGAAATGAATTCTGAAAAAAAATTCAATAATTTTGTTCATGATGGTAAAGTATAAATTAAGCATAATGTGATTATCGTAATAATTAACCAAATGAAGGGATGATTAAAGAAACAGATGTTTACAGAAGGTTTGGCCTTCCTGCTGCCTCCATCCTTGGATACTTGTGGTTTACCGTTACTATGAGCAGTAAAACAAGGAAACATGGTACAACTAGTGCTTGTTGACCTATTCTCCTCCTTGGGGAAATTCTGATTTTGTAACGTTTATATATGTTCTTCTTGTATTTCATTGTATCACACAGTTTGTAATAGTACAAGCCAAAAAGTAAGGCATAAATTGTTGGGTTTCTTTGTCAAGTTCGATAGTGTTGACTTCATAAATGAGTCATTTTTCGGACCCATTTATTTATTGTTTTATTTTGTTTGTTATTTCAGAAAATTATACACTGAAGTAAAAAACAAAAAAACAAAAATTTTGTGTCCCAGTGAAAGAGAAGCTAGGTCCATAAACCAACTACCCTTTCCTCCAGAAAAGCTACATGTCTTAAAAACAGATATTAATTAGAGTTTTGTTTATGACATATATTTTTAGTGTTTCAACTAAGAACTGTCAAAAATATTTTTCAGTCTTTCAGGGGTCAATAAGAGCTTGGCATTCACATTACTGTCAATTTATGCAAACCCAGCATGTTGAATATTAATTTCAATTACCAGTATAAGAAAAGCTACCTGGGATTACATAGACGCAGGGACCTCAAATTGTCCTTGAACTATAGTACATGTACTTTCCACTGCACATACATTAGATATATTGAATAGACTATCCAACTTCATGCTGCCCAATATGTTTTAAATGATGAGCCTTGGCTGTCCTATTAAGATATTAAGAGTCATTTGATCGAAAACTGTGTTAATAGTAAATATGTGAAGTTTTGAAACCAAAATGTAGAACAAACTTGCACATTTTGTTATAATGCAATTATGGGGTTGACTTTATTCCGTTTTAAAAAAATTCCGCATTCTTGTACCATTCTTATAAATTACAAAGTAAAAAAAACTCTTAGGAATTATGGGGAAAAGTGAGAAGAGTTTGGTTTGAATATATTGTAACCATTTTAAATTAGTCAGCATTAAATTTTTGTTTTTTTGTTTGGTAGTTGACTGCAGGTAGTTGGGTATACAATGTACAAATGTAACTGATATGATATTTTGAATAATATCTCAATCTTTACCTTACTATTTTTGTTTGTTTCAGGTTGTGCTAGATTGTGTACTTAAAAGAGACATGAAATACTTTAGACCGAATCCCAAATTTCACCATTGGATAACAGATGATAAACGATTTGGATTAACATTTCAAAGATCAGATGATGCCAAAGCCTTCAACAAAGGCATTAAAATTGCTGTTGCAGATTTAACAGACGGTTGGTATTGTAAAATTATGACCATATTCATAAATTACTGGTCAGTCCCTTTACCTTCATTCTGTGAACTGGTTATCTGGAGTCATGTACATCAATGTACAAATAAGAAAAATCTGCACACAAAGTAATAAATGAATAACTTGAATTGAGTCATGAAGGAAATGTAAGATCAAAGAAAATTGTTTTTCTTATAGTAGTTTTTTCCTCCTGATGTTGCATAAGACAACATTTTTAGCTCATGGTTATATGTTTGCAGTAGCCTGAGTTTTCTGGACCCATCTGCATTTCATCGGTATGAGAGCTTGCATGTTACACATGAAATAGGTGTTTTGTATACAGCTGAGAAAACCTGAACTGTTCAAACAATGCAAACCAAAATTTGAAAACTGGAAGTCCCAAAAAATAATGTGCTTCCTTTTTTGTTTCATCTGAGATGCAAGACCAAACTTTATCCTACATGCTGTCATAGTGTAGTCAGTAGCACATTGAATTACAGTCTGTGGTTAAAGTTTTTTGTAGACACCAATTAAATAACTTTGTTTAACTTTTACTGAATTTTGTGAACAAAAAACCTTGTACTGAAGATTCTTTGCAATCAAAAGATAGCATTCTGAGCAAAATCTACAAATTTCTTTCCTATTCAGTTTTCTGAATTTAGCTGATAAATGGATTTGCAGTTGCAGGCTAGACTCAGGGTCGGCAGAAACCCTTAACATTTTTTTAAGATAGTAATTGCCTTTCCAGTGCATCCAAGCTTTTAATTATTAAGAGTACATGACATATTGAAAACTCATCAATGGGGAATAGGATTGTACAACTCTTGCCAGAAATAAAAACTTTAAAAAAGGTGAATATTCTGTTCATACACATGCAGGACTCTTAGAAGTGCAGGAACTTTCATGTTTTCTCATTTCTATTCTTTGGTTAAAAGATAAACACATATAGACACAGGATGTGAATTTTGTTGTGGGAAAACCTCCTGCGATTTTTGTTGAGGGAAAACTCCTGCCATCTAACAATACACTATTTATGTTTTTTGAATAAGATGAATATCATGTATATAGTATGATGATTCAGGAAATTTAATGCATAAAAAATTAAGAATTATTTTCTTATTGTTGATTACTTCAATTATTCAAGGTTAGATAATCTTTTAGAATTGGTCAAGAAATAGGAAAAGCTGATGTGAAACATTTTGTTTTATTTCAAGCTCATATAAATATATATAAATGTAAATGCATTTTCTAAATAGAGAACATTGAAAAAATGATAGTTGTGATTTGCAGATGTATTAGCATATTTTGAAATCGTTCATACATGTACATCATTACATGTAAAGTAAAAATAAAAGGCTTCTTTTTACTTTAAATGACTATTGGAGGAGAATTACTGCCATTTATCGAGTTTCTTTTTTGCCCCTCTTATGTTCTAAATAGAGAACAGTTTTAAATCTGAGATAGACCTTTTCAAATGAAAACGTTATAATTAAAGTGGTGCAAGAAATGCAGTTTGTGTTTCCTTTCATAGAAATAGGAGATGGTGTAAAATTAAATCCTGTTTAAAAGATGACCTATTTTAAATTTCTGAATTGCATAACTATATAATTATTTCCAGTAGCCAAGATTTTTCAAGGATTTTCACCTTTGGCCAAGAAACATCTTACAAGAGAGATATAGATATTTAAGTAGATAACTACAAGTAACAGGAAGCTACTAAAACTTCAGGCAATCTTAAGTTTTAGGATTTACTTTTGAGAGCACTTTTGTCCCTCGGAAGATGTACTTTAAAATATCTTCAAGTTTTAAAAGTCTTTTAAGGTACCAATATACATATAGACGTAATTCACTGTTTGATTTGAATTTAAAGTCAGATTAGTCAGGTTTTTTGCAAGCAAAATACTTAGATGGGAAAGGAAAAAATTGAAACAAGTGTTTTTAGAGTGCTCTAGGCTTTATGCATACTGATTTACAAGATCATTCAGGCATAGAGTTAGAAAATGAGGGCCCCCTATAAACAGTAGACTAGACATGAAGTCCTAGATTTGATCCTGAAATTTGAATATTGTTTGATTTGATTTGTATTTAGGAAATAATACAAAATATCAAAAGTTGATAAGAACAGAAATTGTGATTTATCATGATTACTAAAAGAATGACCTAAAACTGTATTATTGTTTTAACAGCTCTACACATAAAATCTTCTATATATTTTTCCAGATCTGTGTTAAATAAGTCTATTGCTATGGCTTTCCTTATTTTGTGTTGAACAGTTTTAGAAGGATAGATTTGTACTAAAGCTGCATATAGATGGTCATTATGAGAAACAGGTCATTAGGCCAGTTATTTTATCAAGATAATACTTGATTATTGGATTTCTAATTAAACTGAGATTGTATGAATGAAAAGTCAGTGACAAGGTCCCGCCCACCACTTCCCTGGTCTTAAGGAAAACTAAGGTATTAATTGACCTGGTTTATTACCTGCTTTCTCTAGGTGTTGGTTGTCTGGAACTAGGGGATACAACAGATTATTTGTATGTGATGTTCGAAATGGTTCTAAATAAGGAACTAGGGGATTGGTGAGAGTCAGCTGTTAGTTACTTGTATTTTATCTCTAAAAACATGGTTTTAACAAAACTAATATTAGCTGTAAATATTTATTTCACATTACTTATAATTAGATACACATCGGTTATGTTATAGAGGAGTGGATGATACCATATACACAAACTTATATTGCCTTATTTAGATTTTTTTTTAAAGTTTGAACAATAATAGATTTCCTTCCTGACAGAAGATTTCACATTGTTTGTATTTAGACCCCTTTGTGACAGGAACCAAAAAATTACAGAATATTGATCTATGAACTTAAATGTATTGTCTTTGTTGACCTAGATATTAATGGTAATTAATAAATTGCTTTTAACCTTCCCTTCAGGTCTTTCTGTTAGTATTATCAATTAACTGGATCAAGTTATGACCTTTTTAAATAGCCATTGAATGGATATTGTGTATTGCCAGATGTTACAATTGATAAAACAGTATAAAATAAATTTTCATTTTCCCATATTGTTTGCATTAGGGGTTTATAATCATATTAAAGTATAGTCTTTTCCACTAAAGTAACAATACATGAGTGAACAAACATTGTCAGCAAAAATACATAGTTAAAGTCTACTGTAATAAGGATAATGAAAATATAAATATTATAATAATATACTTAAATTATTTATTAATTTTTGAAAATTTCACTTAAACTCTGTGTAAGCTTTTTATACTGAAAGAAAAACATATAGTATTTTCATCAGAATTTGAACATGAAATTGATTTCATTTCATAAGAATACATCATTGAGTAATGTCATTTATGAACTTACATGTACATTTAAGGCCTTGGTGCAATCCTACTGTTTCTTGATAGCTATTAGAATATATATGATAAATGTACCATATATGGATCATATACCATTGTAATTGCTCATGCTCTTACCACAATGTGAATTTAAATTTATACCACACTTCAGCCCTTTGAGATTTCAACCTACCCCTGTCCCTAAGTTAATCAGTTCAAATATAATGCTAAAAGTCAAACATACAAAGATAAATCATGTTAAATATGGCTTGTTCATCAGCTTCCCCAAGGTTAGAAACTGTGTTGTCTATGGCTTGTTCATCAGCTTCCCCAAGGTTAGAAACTGTGTTGTCTTTGCCATTACTGACGTGTACAGAAAGGTTTTTGAGAATTAAGAATTTGGTGTTGATGGCAAATTTATATACTTGAATAGTCTTCAAATGCACTAGAAAGGATCTAACTGGGGGCTGGGGGAATCTGGAAACATAACTTGATATGCGATTCATAGTTTAAAAATTGAAGTATTTTAATCAGCATTGAAATAGTGATAAAATTAAATACAACTAGAAACAAAAGATTATATATACTGAAGAACAGAAAACAATTAGACAATAGAATATCAGCAAGTTAAAATTTTCTATTAAGGTGCATAACAAATATCACAAAGTATGGTATATTATAGAAATCCAGTTTAAAATTGTCTTTGAGAAATGTATCCAATCTCAGGAAGAATTACCCTATACATAATACTATATCTCATTCATAAGATGTCCTATTGATACTGGAGTGGGAGAAATTATCTTCATTCATGATAGATATGATATAATAAAAACTGATGATGAAACCAGAAGACCGAGATAAGTGTGTGAATGAATGAACCTGTGTATAATTGATTTTCTCCACATATCAATCATCAGTTATACAGGTTAGGGAGTGTCCACATAGCCTAATTGATATATTGATCTCAACAATTTCATTTTATGTGTATATAGCAGATTGATTTTATAATATTTGTTGAATAACTTCCTTTCTGTATATAAAATAATGTGACAAGTGGAAAGATTAACTTTTTATTATTGATTGAACAAGATTTTTAACCTGTTACTTGCACCTTTATATAAAAAGGTTTAGAATTTTACCCCCTAAAGAAAATAAAATACCTCTAATCTGAAAAAGAAGAAAAACTCTGTCCTACATTTCACAAGTGAAACTTTGTATTGAAAGTGAATGTATACTGAATAGTTGATGACTTACAATGTATACGTAGCTATGATCACAGGCCTAATCTTTAATTTAGAAAGTTTCCTTGCATTGATGCCTGAATATGCATGTTCATCAATATAACAAAATGAGGAAATATTTTACAATTAAGATTTTCTTAATGATTATTTACAAGATATGATTTTCTTTTTTTTTTCTCAATACATTTTACAACATTAGCTTATCTGATACATAAGGAAAACAAAACATGTCATTTACTTATGAATGAAATTTTATGTACATAGTAATTTGTTTTTGTGAATGAACTTGGGAGTGTTCTATAAAGGTAGATATATATCTACCTGCCAGAGGTGTCAAATGTGACTTATTATCACATTGTAGTAAACTTATCCATTCATAACTTTTATATTACATATAGACTCTTGTGTGCTGACCTTTGAGGATTTATATTGATAAAATCCATAAATTTTCTTAACATCTTGGAAGATTGTTACCTTATTAATTGATAAAAGGAGACCAGAATAAGTTTACACATTCTGTTTGAAGGGTCATCAACATCTTTGACAAACAAGTCTCATTCAAGTTATGTAAAATGTGTATCAGAAATAAAAACGGATTTACTGACATTTCAAAAAAAATTCACACCTAGATTAAAAAAATTGTATAAGTACATACTGACATTTCAAAAGTGATTAGCAAGATTAAAAACAATAAAATAAGCATGTGATTGAGACTTTATAATAACATAGTGAGAACACATAATTTACAAAACAAAATTCTGTGTAACACTGTAAAATGCAAACTTTTACAGTAGGAAATGTTCAATTTTAAAAATATTAGTATATGGTACATTCGCCATAGAGTTAACTCTAGAGTTCTCAACCAAAGACTGTCTGACGTAAAAGCTAGAAGCTATAGGTCGCAGTACAGCCTTCAACAATAAACACCATCAATACCACATAACAAGCTATTAGAGCCCTTAAAATGACATATGTGAAAAAACAATACAAAGGGGGAAAAACTAATGGCCAGCAACTCATTTCATAAACAAAATCTTACAAGAAAAGCACTTGTAAGTCATGAACAGTTTCAACATTTCAGTATAACTTAAAACTTTTTTTTAGTTGTAAAATGTTTAATGAATTGAATAGTGCGCCTGGTTTATGTACAAAACAATAAATGAAAAACAAATGTGATATATATGATGATATCAAATGACATCCAAAAATTACAGGATCTTAACTTGGGAATGGGCCCATACAGAATGTGGCAGAGTTAAAGTGTTAGTCAGCACCCATCCCTCCCCTATACCTTGAACATTGGTTCAACAGATCTACTCAAGAACAAACTAAACAAAACATCCATGTGTTTAAAGTTGTTGCAGGAACAGATTTTGGGGGATGGGGTGGGTGGTTAACAGTTTAAATATGTATATAGAAATGCAGCAAAAATTTAAAGAATTAATGTCACATTTAGTTTTGCATCATTAATTTTTTCTGATAGTAAAATTAAAGGTGACAGTTAATTTGCAGCATATGTTATAATGATGAAGTATTTCAGTTAAAAGGGAAAACCTGCAAATCTTACAAAATATATTTACTAAATAGAGTTATTGTCTGTATACACTTAAAAGAACTTTTTCTCAGCTATAAGAACATCCAGATAATTTCTGGATGGGAGATATTGATGATAGACATGATAGATATATTGAATGTTCACAATAATCTAACATATTTCTTTTTCTATTGCTTTATCTTGCTTTCTCATGGATATATATTGTTATGGTGAGTATTTGTCAACAAACTTACACATGAACTAATCTTAATGTTGTCTTTTAGCTGTCCTCTTTTGAAATTAGCATTTTTTTACAGTATGAATGATTATTTCATAAGGAAGTAAAAGTATTTCAAGTCAAGTCCAGGTTCACATGCAGCTTTCAAAAAAATGCTTAGATATGTCAAATCTCTAGGCACTTGAACATTGTAGAAATGTTTTTTCATTGTTAACTTCCTGTTTGAAGTTTTTATGAATCACAGTCATCTAAAAAAGACTATATTCAATCTATATACAAATGTTATTCTTCAAACAACATCAGAAAAAATCTAATGAAATTGTCTCAAGCCTTTCAGTGCAAATATATATTTTTTTTTTAAATTATATATATATATTGAAATATTCCCTAAATGATAACTTATCTTAAAATACAACTTGTAATGGATACTTTTTTTACCAGTATAAAAGCATCACTTCCATTAACTCTTATTAAAAGAAATATTATGCAAAGGTGACTATTTGATTAAAAAAAAAACACACATTGACCTGTAGATGTCTTTTTTTATGTTGATGGGTAGCTGTCTCATTTATGTACGCAGCACATCTTCGTTTATGTTTATAACTTGTATTTTCTTTCATACTGACCGTCATTATATATGTTATACAATCGTTGTAGATGAAACATCTTATTTATACATTTAACTGAATTTTTTTTTCTATTTTTCAGGCAATTCTAATCTGTCAAATCTAGATGGTGACGAAGAAGTGTTTGCTGTAAGTAGGGTAAGGGAAAAGTGTCAAATAATACTAACTTAATGTAGAAGATGGGATATGGGGTAGACAGTCATGAGACTGAGTCTTCTTGAAAATCTGAGAAGAGCTATGAATAGTTGTACAATTTGCTTTTCATTATACATGTAGTGAAAAAAGTTATTCACTTAAGCACTTGACAGTTTGTACAAAATAGGAAATACAAAAAAGAAGATGTTGTATGATTGCCAATGAGACAACTCTGCACAATAGATCAAATGACACGGAAATTAACAGCTATAGGTTACCTTTTGGCCTTCCACAATTAAAGTTGTTATCAAAAACTTAACTATGAAGAAAAAACACAACATTTTAAACTCCAAAAAGTAAACGTAATCCAATACCCAGCAGAAAACGTATAAAATGAATTTTAAGGGCACAGTACATGTTTCGTGTAAAACCTTCAAAAGGTACACACCTGAAGTTTGGAAAGCCAAAAATAATTCAGTTCTTTAAAACCTAAAAAACCTTATCAAAACAGGCAAAATCATTAATGGTCGACTTAAGCCATCTTTTTTTAGGAAGTTTTAACTTGAACTTATCACAATTGCACAAATTTTTAAACTGCAAAATGTAGACACATAAAATACATCATTTCAGTAATGGCAATATGAAAACACAAAACACGGTCTTGAGAAAAACAGTGTGAAAAAGTGAATACTCATTATTCAATTATTATATGACTTTTTGTCAACGTAAAAGGGTTTTCTAATTTATTTCAACATTTACTAAAACTATTATTTAAAAATTCCATAAAATGTATGTTTGGTATTAAGATTTAAAGAATATATGGTGAATATCTAATAGTTTTCTTTGTGATTTCAGATTTTAGATCTTCCCATCCCTAGACGAGACTCATCATCACAATCAGCAAGTACAACTTCAACAACTACCAGTAGTCCTACGCCACAGTCACCCTCATCTCTCGTGTCAGGAATGCCTGATCCATTTACATATACACATTCACATGCTAATCATCATCATCTGCACAGAGTGCATTATATCACTTCACCACATCGTTCATCCGCTAGATCGCCACCTAGTGACAGTTCTAAATCAGACAATTTGGAAAAGGATGAAATATATATTAAATCAGATGAACCAACTTCTGTGGGATCTAAGTCAGATCAAGGATTGTTAGAAAACGATAATGTTGAGACGAAAGAATATTCATATGTAATTATTGCCAAAAAAGATCAACATGAATATAGTTATCCCACTTTAGAATCTGTGCAAAAACCTGTTTCTAAGAGAGAAGCAATGCACAAGTGTCAGACTTCTTTACCGCATCAACATCCACCATTGCCGAAGAAAAAGCAAAAAGACAAACATCGTACACATTTGTTACAGAATCAGAAATCTCGGTGCAAATATTGCCGGGAACTGTTTTCACATGACGATAATGCTCGTGGAAGTTGTGAAGATGCTCCAGATGGAGTAGAAAAGTGCATTGAATATGTGACTTGTGTATGGTGTGCTAAAGGGATAATTTACCATTGTATGGCAGATCCCGATGGTGATTATGGACACCCATGTGTATGTGATACAAGTGATAGGACAAATTGTAAAAAGTGGACTGCTTTAACTATTCTTTCACTTTTTTTGCCGTGCTTATGGTGCTACTGGCCATGTATGGCATGCCACAAATGTGGTGTGTCATGTGGCTGCTGTGGAGGTCGGCACAAAGCCTCGTAGTAAAGACTTAATGTTTTGACTTTATTCAGTCTTAAGGATTATGTTAGTTTTCTTTGGTTAAGAACAGTAGATTTATTTTGTTGAATCTCTTTTTAATCTAACTAGAGAATATTTTGATCTCATGTTATAAATTTTCTTTATTTTCCTAATTCCATCCAACCTTGTTTCCAACATAATTGACCATATAACAGTGCATGTGTATTCTCAGTGATAAAAAGTAAAAATGATTATTTAGTGTATTAAAAAAAACAACAGTGATAGTCATTTATTTCTCAACTTAAAATGCAATTAACTTAATTTTATTGAATGAAAAAACAATGTTTCAATTGCTTAAGAGCATCAATTTTCATAGCAAAAGTTATCTACAAACCAAAAAATAAAAGAGCAGAAAGAATCATAAAGTAAGTTCATATGGATTTCAGTTGTAGGTAAAAATGTATATGTTCCTTACATGTCTTAAAATGTGAGTTCAAATATTCTTTATTTTATATGGATTGTAGGATTATTTTTTGCCATTTTCCCAAGGTGCCTTGTCTTCACAAATATATGGTTAAAAGGTATATTCCATTAATGTAACATACATCAATGTTTCAACAATTAAAAGTCCAATTGTGTCTTGCAATAACAAAATAGGTATTTAAATTATTGTTAGATATTTTGATAAAATTTCAATTGACTACTCTCAAAAACAAATTGATAGGTTGAGCCATTTGTTGTTAAAAAAAAGTGCTGTAAAGTATTGGTGCATGAAAACTTAGTGCTTTCATTTTATCATATTATATAAAAAAAAAACTTTAATGTTCAAGTGTTGTCCATAACTTAATTCCCAGATCTAGGATTTTAAGGTTGATAAAAGTTTCTACCTCTGATTTGGCTTCAGTGGGTTTTTTTTCTTGTTTAGAGATTTCTACTTGCTGCTACTGAATCAAAGAACATTATTGAAATGCTAATTATTTTCTTAATACTTCAGTTGTATAACTTTTATGATTCTATATAGAAACACTAATAAAAAAGACCAGTAACCCCCTCCACCCCACAATAAAAATAACTCCATCTCATTGGTCAAAACCTCTGGCAGTTACATTGAATTTCAATATTGTATAAAATCAAACTATTTCTTCATACATTTAAATGATCAGAAATTTCTACAACTAAATAAAAAGTCTGTAACTCTTTGCACAATTAACATGATTAATCACAATAAATAAGTATGTAAAAGAAGTTTTTCTGGTAATATTTTCTATTAAGTTGATGGTAGAATACTGTGAAGATTAAGTTTATTGTTATTTTTTCAATGAGTGGGATTGATGATTTTTATTTGTTACCAGACTTATGCAATTGTCTGTTGGTATATATAACATAATCCATAAGACTGATGACATTTTTAACTGTGAATGTACATTTTTAGCACTATTGTTGTATGTGCTCCAATTTAATATGCACCTATTGTTTTAATCTTATACTATGCTCGCCTTTTATACAGTACATTTGTAAAATAAGGGTTTCATTTGTTAATGTTTCTTTATGTTTCTGTTAAGTTGTTAAGCTTTCTTTTTAATGGTGCTACTGTTTTCTTGTTTCAAGACTGAATTACTTATTTAAGAATTGGTATCGTTGATGCTATGTGAAAACAATTTGTTTGTCTTTATGAATATCTCTTTGGATCCTAAGTTAAATATTGAATTATAATGTTCTAAACATATGCCTGATTAAATAGATAAGAAGCTGTATGCACATGTAAGGACTACCATAATTTGAACACCTCTTTTGGTTAGTTATATACATGAACTGCTAAATGTATTTTATCTTTGTCTTTCAACTCAGGAACAGGTCTAAATAGATTGACATCATAACAATTAAACAAAAAGATGAAATTCTGTTGTTGCAAACTTATAGAAAGAAAATAGTATTCATAAAGTGATAAATTAAATTATCTATGGTTTGAAAAGAAGAGGAAGTTTCTCTCTGCTATAATCTCAACGAAGGGCAAGGGTGATAGCCTTGATATGAGATGCTGCCAAGAAACTTCCTCTTGCTTGAAAAAACATAGATAATCGGTATATCTTACCTAGGTAACATAAATGATCTGGGTAATATAAATGATATCATCACTATCTCACTGGGTAATATAAATGATGTCATCACATTCTCACTATGATGAGATAGACCAATCTCAGTCAAGAGATAGAAAATTATCACACAGAAAGATCAAAAGGAAAAGTTAAGAAATAGCAATAATACATTTTAGAATATTTCATTGTGTGTTATCCAGACTCTGATTGGTTACTCTGATGTCATTTATATATAAAAGAAAAAAACTTTAAAATCTAGAATAACATGAATGTGTAAAACAAAACTGAATTTTTATAAAAAAAAATTGTTATCTATTGTTGCATCATAATGTTTATGAAAAGTTTCTCTTGCTACCTCAATAGCAGTACTATCACACAACTTCTATTTGGCTAACTTATTAGATATACAGAATTCTCACTGCCTAATCATAGGATATCACCTGCCTTTCACACATTTATTTAGACTGTTAATTGTTCACAGAATTTTTTTTTGGATTTTGGTATAAACTCCCAAGTCACTAACGACCATTCATAAATTTCAGTTAACAGTTGTTGTATTAATTTGTATTTGACATTTTATTAATTCAGTCAGAAAATGCCAGATGTCCAAGTACAAACCATTGATAAATAATATTTTTTTCAAATTAAAAGAGTTTGGAAAGAGCTTCAATACTTGGAGGCATTTAGATATGATCTACTCTGTGTAATATGATATTTATTAATCAAGGCGTTAAAATTGATATACGAATGTAGCAACTTTTGCACATGGAGCAACTGACAACTTTCAGTTTTACTTCTGTCAAACATAGTCTTCAACTCAAAATTATCAAATACATATATGTATCTGATTTAATTTCATGCAAAATATTCAAAAAAAGTTAAGTTGAAAAAATATATGTTTTGCTTGTCTGAATTTGTGTAACATATGTTTTAGTAAATATCTTTCAAAGAAAAATAACTGATGATGAATATATTATCTTTTATAAACATGTTTACTTTTAATGAATTTCTCAAACATTTCGTAATATTTTTCGATGCCTTTACTTTTCCTGTTTGATTGTAAAGACAACATGTTTATTACTGGCATTTTTGTCAAATTTTTAAAAGCTCTGACAAATTTAACTACATGAGATGCTGTTAGAATAACTAGTAGAAATCATTTAAGAAATTGAAATTTGACTTGTACATATATGTGGAAGGCAAAGATGCAATACATTTAAGCAGGAATTTTAATACAGTAGTTCAATGTCTATTTTGTCAGAAACATCTATTTATTTGAAAGAGTCAGTGCTAACAGAATAATTTATAGTTTGGTTTGGTGCAAGCAAGTAGTCGTCTAAAAATCTTTTATCATTCAGAATCATCAAATCTTTTTCTCCTGTTCTCTTATTAAATAGATTTTTTATTATGGCATTTTCTAATTAGCAGTCATGACTTACATTATGTGAAATGGCAAACCCAGCAGATGTGACATGTGTATTGATAAAAGGGAGTGAACTCTTGTTTTACATATAACATTTACCCATGTGTTCATTAATTTGTTTATTTTGTTTTGTTCGCTCATTTTGCAATTTTATTTGTCATTTTAGCTTTGTCAGAATACTTTTTGACCTTATTCATTTCTACAAATTTGGAAGTAAGGATCAAACTCAGGGAGAAATCATTTTATTTTGCTTGTATTAATGCAATATAAAGTCATCATATAAAATTTCATCAACTGATTTCAAGTTAGTATAGTTGTACAATCTCTACTATTTTCTTAATTTATTTATTTATCTTTTTTTTTTCTTTTTTTTTGTGTTTCATTTGATACAAAATAATTATATTAACCCAAAGTAGATACTTTTAGAAAAATGCAATTAAATCATTAAATGCTGTATATATAATCTTTATTCCATAATAAAGTACTGTTTTTCAAATAGAAATTATCCCTGAAAATCTGATTTTACTATTAGATGATTTACCACCTATTATTAGTTTAAGTTTTGCAGAAAATTTATATAAAAGTTTTTCATTTAATTGCCTAAAATAGAATGTAGAACTGGGTATTGGACAATTATTTTTTTTTAATTAAATAGATGTGGGTTTATCTGTAGGAGATCCTGGCATATCCAATGTGTTGTGGTTCCTTCCTTTTATCACTGCATTTTGGTCTGTTAACCGGAATTTATATGGAATAAGCACAACTTGTATGTGCTTATTCAATTATTAGAAATTAAAAAAAATATTTTAACACTTAACTTTTGCATCTGTCAGAGAGTCATGTTATATTATATCCAGAGACAGTTTTTAAAATTACTTTAGTCTATATAGCTACTAGCAATCTGAAAATACATTAGATACTTTGATTTAAAGAGTCACACTGAGAAATGTTAGCAGTAATTTGTACTTATTATACTTAACTTAAAATTCTGGAACTAGGTTGCTTTTATAAGAATATTTTTTAATTCACAAATTGAAATTTATGAATGAAATTGATTTTTGATCTCACAATTGAGAAATGGATTATTTATTTAGATTCTAATAAACAATATTTTAAAAGAAAATGAAATAAAAAGTTCATATTGTCTTATTCAATTTATGAATGAAATGAAATTAAATTACATTTATATATTAAGATTCTTATAAACAGTACTGTCAAGTAATTTAAGACTTAATTGACTTTTATACGATTAATTGAGGTATGTATCAATGTTAGTTACCATGACACAATGTTCTATTTTAGTACATAGAATTAATTTATTATTAAAAGGTTGTAGTTTAAGCTGCGGGAAGCAGTTCTATTTTCCTACAGTTAGCTTTCAGTATTTTTAAAGCAATTTGTTGATGTTTATTATCTTTAAGATTTTGTGATCATGATTTTATTATTAAGTGGAAAGCAAGAGAACAGATAGAGCTTCTAGGCTTACAGTTTTATGTCATGCATTTATTTTATTTTACTTTTTTTTTTCATTTTAATTGTTTTATTACAAGTTATTAAAAAGTGTTCTTATTAACATATTTGTTAAATGATGAAAGTGTGTATGATTGTGAATGAATGGTGAATACCACCAGAGAAATGCAAATATTTCCACCGTCGTTGTATTTGAGTTTCTTAAGGGTATATTGTGATTGTGATGCTAACATAGTCAACATCAGTAGCTTTTTTACTTTTTAATTGTCAATTTTTACTAAAGGGAGATAATAACAAAATCATTGTGGCCTGAACCAAAAGATAAATATGTCCGAACTTACTGTGTGAGAGAGAGAAATAAACAAGAGATTGGACTGTAATTTTAACTCTATGTACGTAAGATCTTTTTAAATTGGTAACAAAAAAAAATATATATTTTCTGTAACACTGAAGTTGATGAAGTTGCATGTGTGACTCATAGGCTTTCTCTTTCGTAAAGTTGCAGAAAGATTAACTATTTAAAAAGTTTTTCAAATTTTCAATAAAAGCGAATATTTTTACGTAACTGCTTTAAAAGACATTGTATTACATAATATTGTAAACATACAAATACATTTGAGGAAACATATTACATGACATGTTGATGTGATTCCGATAGGTCATGTGTTCTATGGTATAAAAGAAATTTGTTACCACTTTAGGATGAAATAAGATGTACATAGTTCATAAACTTTTGCATTTCATTGTTAATTTCATATCATATGGTCCAATCTCTTGTTGTTAAATGATTTTGTTCAAATTTAATTGTTTTTCAACTTTTGACCTTTAACTTGTTGCAGGCAGCTGTTTACAAGGATACAATAATGAATACATAATTAGTTTTAAAACTGTATAGAATACTTGAAGATAGTATAAGCAGTATGATTTACCCTCAACAGAATCAAGTTTAAATGTGGAAAGCTTGCAATTTTAAAGTGTTCTTCACTGTACTTCTATATCAATCTGGTACATAGTAAAATACATCTGTATTTTATTATTTAATATAATAAAAAATAATCATGACATAAGACTTACAATCTGTTTTGGTGTTGTATGTTATGATTAATTATAAGGACACACAAGGCTTGTTTGATCTGTGTTTCTAAATTGTTTCGTCTGAAGGCAAAACTTGGCTGCTAGAAATATTTAAAAAAAAGAATCAACACCATAACCAAATTGATTAGACTGACACTGCAATATGCAGAGGCTTTTTAAGATATACTTCATTCCGACACACTATTTCATAGCATTACACCTGCAACAGAATTGACATGTGTGTCAAATGTCAATTTATTTTCACAGAATTGCTATAATATCAAAATAAGGGTGTGTGGTAAATTTACCAATGAGACAACTATCCACCAGAGTTTAATAAATTAGATATATGCAATTAAATATCACTAGTTGACATTCATGACTGATAACCCATAGTATATAGTCAGCTATGAAAGACCCTTACATTAAAGATTTGAAGCAATTCAAACATGAATAACAAGCTCTTGATTATTTGGGACAGACTCACAAAAAATGAGTTAGGGTTTAATATGTTCTTATGCTGGACCTCTCCTAACCAGAACTATAGATAGCAGTTGCACATGGCTTAACTCAAAAGATATGTATGAAGGAAAAACTTAAAAAGTGAAATAACTCTCAAGGAAAATTAAAACGGAAAGTCCATAACTAAAACGCAAAATCAACAGCTCCTACACATCAAACACATGAATAACAGCATTGATATTCCTGACTTTGTACATGCATATCTTATGTAGAAGATGGTGGATTAAACACACTTTTAAACTAGCTAAACCTCTCACTTGTATGACATTTGTATAACATTCCACTATATTGACAACAATGAACAAAACAAATAGATAAAAAAGAAAAAAAAAATAGGAGTACAGCCGTCAACATTGTGTTATAATCTTAATTACTTTAAAAACAAATGAAACTTATATGCAGAATAAGTTGGTATGATAAGGTTTGTCATAGATTCTGGTACTGAGATGACTGCTTATGTCAAATTATAAGTATAACTCTAAAAATGAGACAGAGGAAGCTGTTTCCTTAATTTCTAGATAGTCTGGAGGATATATGAATAAAAACCCTAGACACAACGCATCACAGTTATTGTTGGCTAGTTTAACACCAGTTACAACTAATAAATTAATCATTTTCTCCCAGACTTTAATTGATTCATGTTATTTTTTAAACACCAAACTTTTAAGAAGAAATGAGGGTACTTACGTTTTGACCTGTCCATTAGTAAATCTGGTATAAAAGGAGAAAAAGACCTATTGATGTTAAGGTCACAGTACCCAAAATCTAAGTCGTAGATACAAAAATGGATTGAAATTTGAGGAGGACACTTGTGTTCAGTATATAGTTGCCAGATGCTTAATTGAATAGTATTCATGAAATTGAAAGCTTACTTAGCTATTTGGTCACATATAATGACAACCCTCTTCTCAAATGAAGCCAAGATTGCAAATGAAACACTTGACTTTCTCAGTTCTGCCCAAAGGACTGCAAGAAAACAGCTAACTTCTAAAAAAAATCCCACAATAAAAGATGGGTCAATAGTATGGGACCATACACCACAAACAACATCAAGAAACCAAAGAGGATCCAGTGAAGAATTCAACGATTTATCACAAGGGATTGCATATCTGGAAGGATTATATACCAAAATGCTTACCATCCTAGAACTAGATAATCTGCAGCCGAGAAGAACTAGCCAAAGCAATCAAACTCGACGATTTTTTTTTGTTAAAAAGCAAAACCAAAAGGTTTATTAAACCTAACACTTTGACCACTTCAAAGTTAATAATATACATTTGTAGTAAATTCATTCAAGAACAACGTAAAGGCACTTGACACGACATATCGCACAAATGAACAATCCAAGAACTCATTCTTTGTTCAGACTGTGATTCATTGGAACCAACTGGAACAAGATATTGTGTTCGCCAAATCTGTTGAGAGCTCTCCAACTCCATTCATGTGCTCTCTCTCTCTCGTCGATTTAGAAATATGATTGATACATTCGACGTAACGATACAGATACAGAACGTTCATACCAAATAAACTCATCATAGATACCCGGACTAAATTTTGTATATACGCCAGACGCGCGTTTCGTCTACAAAAGACTCATCAGTGACGCTCGAATCCAAAAAAGTTAAAAAGGCCAAATAAAGTAAGAAGTTGAAGAGCATTAAGGACCAAAATTCCGAAAAGTTTTGCCAAATCCAGCTAAGGTAATCTATGCCTGAGGTAGAAAAGCCTAAGTATTTCAAAAATTCTAAATTTTCTAAATAGTTAATTTATAAATATAAACCATATCAATGATAATTCATGTCAGCACCAAAAAAAAAACTTTGCGTTGGCATTCCTACCAATAAATTACATCAACATATTATGCCCAACTCATTCTTTGTGCCCGTAATGATTAGCTGAAACCATCTAGATGACAGTTTTGCGCACACAAAGTTTTAGAGAGCTTTAAATCTTCTATCACGAACCGTTAATAAATTGTCGACTCCTTCACCCCATGGTATAAAAGCCAGTATTGGTAGCTTCGACGTATCAGAGATATATGTGTATATTAAACTGTATGTTTCTGGTCGTATACCATAGGATTAAACGCCTTTTTAAAGGAATTTATTGGTGTATAAACTCGACCAATTCACTCACAAACAAATAAATGTCCATACAGAATGACGAAGACCATAACTCGCGAAATTTCAAATAATAAACAAAAAGTTTGAACTTGTATATTGAACAAATTTTCAAATTGTCAAATTGTCAAATTTGCAAATTTTAAACGCATTTTCGAATCAATCAAGTTTCATGAAAATGTGTACAATCCTCTTCCCCTAGCTTTTACAACTCCCTTGTGTTGATTCTAACATATGGAAATTTTATAGAAAATCCACAGCCTTTATCCTTGTACTCTCATATTTGGCAATTTGATGACTGATAGATATATGATTATTGCATGCAGTGCTAGCATTGATTTCCTAAAAACAAGTTTATTAATGAAGTTATTGTTTAAAACAAATAAAAATATGCACCAAATCAAGTACACCTTTTAGGGTGCGCTCGACTTTAATGACTCAGCACGAGGTATTTTGGAAATTAAAGGTTGGTTAGAGTATTTTGTAGAAAATTAACACTAGCACATCAAAGAAAAGCAAGTGAGTAATCTATGTTTCAAATTTTATAACGAAAATCTCTGTATTTAAGGTTCATCATAACCTTTTGGCTAAAATGGCCGTATTTACACCCCAAATTTTACTCCGAGTACAGACTAACCTATACACTTGCGACAGTTTTAAGGGATAGCAGGAACTAGATATATAAATTTTAAATGCATTTTATGTTTCAGAAAATTATAAACTTTTGTAGATTTTGCTATCCATTTTTTTTCGTTCCTGCAGAAGGTGCAAAAATTAACTCAGTAGTGAAAACGATTGAGAAGCTCCCCTCATATAATCAATGTTGTGAGAAGTATTGATTTAAATGGACAAAAAATGGACAATAGACACCTGTAAACAATAGGTGATTTAACAGGTTTAAACTGTGTAACTGAGTGGACCGTATCAAATGAAACTCGGGTGTTTGTTTATTTTGCTATCTTCTGCAGACTGGAAAAAAATGAACATCAAAATCCAGGTAAGTTTTTAATTTTCTGAAACGTAGACTTCATATAACTTTTATATATCTAGTTCCTGCCATGCCTTAAAACTTTCCTGGATGTACCAGTTTGTCTGTACTCATAGTAATTTTGGAGGTGTAAACACGGCCATATTTTTCAATTCCTTATGATGAACCTTATTAAGGCTGTGGATTTTCTATAAAAATCTTGATTTGTTTGCCACAAAGTACTCTTTTTCTAGTAAATGCAATGAAAACAGTAAATAATTATTCTTTCCATCAAGTCACCCCTTGGAATATGTACTAAATGGCCTATCTCTATTATTCATTTTATCTTTAGTTTTGATACAATTAAATTTTGAAAAATTCGTAAAAAAATGGCCACAGAAGGGGTCATCAACCTTAAAAAACCATAATATCTTCGATTAGCATCCATAATTCAATCACAATGAATAAGAGTAATAATGCATGCAACAAAAATCTAACAATACTTGCTTGAATAAATAAAGGCAACAGTAGTATACCGCTGTTCAAAACGTCCAGTGTTTTCCTTTTTTCACTAAGGTAAGGTGGGTGTTTTAAAAAAATCACTTGCAACCGGGTGTTTTTTTTTTAAATGTCCAACCGTTTTTTTTTTTTTATTTATTGTGGGTGCATGTGGGGGTCACAAAAAAAAAGATTAGTATAATATTTACATTTAATGGAGTTGAACAAACATAAATAGAAGTAGTCATATTAATTGTCAAATATTCTTTGATTTGATAACAGATGGCTCTTGCAGGACTCCCTCCTCCTGCGAATGCAAGGCCTTTCGATCCAGGTTTCTGTCCTGTTTTTTGCTTTTGTGCAGTATTTTTGGCACACAGAACAGTAGTAACCTTTCTCTGTGATTATAAGCCATTTGAAGTATTGCTCATATTTGTCTTCACTTGCGTGTCTTTCCGTTGTTTGGTTGATTTTTGTTCAATTTCCACAACTTCAACATTACTATCAATTTTATTTAACTTATTTGGTCTGGTATTTTCTTTATCATCATTGTCATCTGCCTTTCTTTTCCCCCGATTGATAAATGAAAACATTGCAAATTGACGATTGGACGCCATCTTTGTCAATGAAAACAAATCAGCGAGGCGCGATTAGTATTCAAATTTTAACGGTATGGAACCGAAAAAAATCCGGAATTTGAAAAAAAAAAGCCGACCACCTCCAAAAATCGAAAGGTGGTCGGCTTTCAAAAGAAGGTGGTCGGCACACCCGGCTTAAATGCTGAATGGAAAACACTGACGTCATCTCAGAGACATCTCGATGCATTTAACCATTAAAAAAGTTCATATATACTGAAAAAAAATTCCCATGAATCGGAGACTACAATAACACATATTTGTTATAGGAGTCACAGCCTAAATCGGGGACTCGTTTTGAATCAATACAACCGAAATTGTTACATAAACAATCGATGCTTTTCAAGGTTAGTCCAATAATTAGTTTTCTTTTTCTATACGACGATGTTCTGTTTTATAATATATTTTCCATCTTAGTTGGAATACATTTGTGGACTTCTATGAACGTATACTTTATAATTTGTATAACTGGGATTTAATTCAAGAGAATAGTTACAAGCTTCTCTGAAAAAAATAAAGAATTGAGCTCCAACAAACATTCACAGATATAAAGAATGAATATCATATCCAGTTTTTTGTTGTTGTATTGTTGTAATAATAATCCATGTGTAAGCCACATAAACCAGTTAATCTTTTTGAATTAAACTTGTTCATATAGATTATTTATATCATCTCAAATTTGAATATTATTCAGAAGATTATCTATAGAATAAGTGCTGTTGGATCTTTGAATATAAAAATGTACCTATTTATCCCCATCGATAAATACATTTAGTTTACATTTCTAATATTTCGTTATGAAATCAAGACAGAATTTTGATAGCCGTTTTTAAAACTGGTGCTTCTATACCTTGATTTTTTGCATTGCATGAGGTTATATACAGTAAAATTTAGCAAAACTTTAGGAATGTTTGGTTCTCAATGCTCTTCACTTTCGTACTTTGTTTGGCCTTTTTTTTTATTATTCAAGCGTCACTGATTTAATAGGTAAATGTGACAATAGTTGAAATCCAGCAGACAAAAGTATGTTAACACTAAACACACATCCAAACTCACTTAAAAGTTCGAATAAAACATACAAATAAATAGTTATCAAAGGTACCAGGATTATAATTTAGTACACCAGACGCGTAAATTTTAGAAATACACCAACGAAAAGGTGTTGCAGTAGATAGTTAATTTGACGCTCCAAAAATATGTTTTGTCGTCAGTTGTAAATAGAGAAGGACCCCGATAAGCTTTGTGTCGTTGATAGTACCAACACATCGCATTTAGTATACACATTCTCAAACGAAATAAAAAAAACAACACTGTAAAAACCCTTTGTGTCCGAATCGCATCTCAAAACCCACCTGCATCAGGAACACAAAATTAAAAAAATACGGAGTCACGACAAAAGTCATACGACTAAAAATAAACACTTTTCGATTATTTAAATAAACTTATTCTAAAAAATTACCAATGCAACACTGTAATCATTATTATTAATATCGATTGTATTATCAGTTTATTAAAAGCAAACTGAATATTATTGTTATATACATATGCACATTCATGGATCTACAATCAGTCGATACCTGTATCTCGGCATTGCACAAGGTCATGTTTAACTCTGACTGTTTATTACATCTTTACATTAAATCCATTGGATGTTGGATGTGTACTGATTGATAATTTAGTCTTAGATGCATGATTTTTTTTTTATTAGTTGTTAGTGGCTTTGACCTAGCTGTCCGTAACTACAAGTACTCTCATATGTGTTTCTTTTTGTTGTTGTGATATACAAGTACCCGGCCACGTCTACTCTGTGTGTTTGTTAGATGTATTTGATAGGAATATTTCTGCTTTAATTGTGTCTGTTAAAATTGTGAGAATAACATCTGATTGTATGCTGACCTCTAGTTTTACATTGAATGCAAATGCTATATTTAGTTGGTGTTGAAATCACTCGTGTTTAATTTACATTTACACGGTTCAATAATTAACATTTAATAATAAGTGTGAGCACAAACTGCGAAATTTAAGATAACAATTTGACGTTACATGTTGAACTCAGGTAAAATACAAAGTTTACGCAATTTCCAACAAGACATTCCAGTTCAATCTAGTGTCATGAAAATGTGTTTATTCAAAATGAAATTCCTCATCCCTTTGATTTTACAACCCCATAGGCTTCAAACAATAATAAATTTAGCGTGTATACTTAATTTTAGCCATGGCGTTGTCAGTTTATTTTCAATCTATGAGTTTGACTGTCCCTCTGGTATCTTTCGTCCCTCTTTTAATTACAATTAATGTTAATAGACATATATCAACAATCCCACAACACTAGCTTGACAGAAATTTCAAACGCTGAAACAATGCCTTGGCCCTGTGACGGACAGTTCGTGGTTCTGATAAGCTGTTTGTGTGTGCTATCCATGTTGTTTTACGTGTTGTAGTTATTCTGTGGTTAGCATGTCGGAATGTACTATTGTTTTGTTTATTTGTGTATTTCTCTTTCCTCAATGTTCTTGCATTGATTTGTACTGTATTCCTGTCGTGCAATGTTGTCATTTTAGTGGTATATTTAACATTGCCTTTAAAGCGCGAGGTTTGGCTAGTCACAAAATCAGGTTCAAACACCATTTTTCTTAAATGTCCTGTACCAAGTCAGGAAAATGGCAGTTGTTATCTTATAGTTCACTTCTGTGTGTTGCAATGCCGTTTGTTTTTGTTTCTGTTGTTCCGTTGGTTTCCTCTTATATTTGATGTGTTTCTCTCGATTTTAGTTTGTAACCCGGATTTGTTTTCTCTCAATCGATTTATCACTTTTCAACAGCAGTATACTATTATTACCTTTATTAAATCTGAGACTTCTATAACAAAAATATGTAGAAGTAGTTTTAGCCTGAGTCTGATTAGTTTTGAATCAATGAAAACGAAAATCATGTTTGAATACTCGATGCTTTTTAATGTTAGTCCAATAATTAGTCTCATTTTCTAAACGACGATGTTCTTGAGACTTTATTTTCCACATCTTTTAGTTTACTTTGTGGGATTCCAAAAAGGTTAACTATGTTTAACTTGATTTTATTAAGAATAAAAGTTACTAGTTTCAATTTTGAATATAAATTAATGAGCTTTCACAAACATTCACAAATATCGCATCGGTATTTCTCTTGCTGGTATTGTAAAAATTCAAGTAAGCCACCGAAAACAATTATTAATTTTAAATAACTAATTTATATCATCTTTGATTATTATTTAGAAGGTTAGCTTTATGAAAAGTGTTGTTAGATCTTTGAATAGATATATATCTCAACTACCGATAAAATATATTTTTCATTTCTATAGTTTCGTGATAAAATGGACACTCTGAAGCATCATGCTCCTGGCATTAAACACGAGTTGGTTTATCCCTTAATTTAGGCCTTGCATGCAATTTTTTTACAATTAATTCACCCAGAGTTCAAACCTAATCCTTATTTACAACAAAATGTAGAGGATAAGTTTTGGAGACTTAAACCCAAACGACACCAAATTCCCCATAATGCTTAAAACACATTATGATACCGGTATGACAAAAGGCATGTGGACACACACATAAACATGTTGTGGGTTTTAGCTATTGTTTTTTTTTTAATATCAACACTCTTCTTTCTCATCTCGATTGGTAAATCAGAGAATAAAAGTGTAATTATTTACGTTGAAAAAGATTTAATTATTCTAAAAACCCACACTTTTAAGCAAAAACTGGATACATCACTTCATACTAGTATCTACTTGTTAAAGAATAGTAATGATTCACAAAAATGTAAACAAAATTTACCAGCCAGAGATATCCACTGTGTGTATCATATCTTTCTCTCTGGCTTTACATCCGATGTACAAAAGGCTGTCCCTGATGCAAAAAGCACCAACATAGCCAACCTTTAGTTCTTTCATATCGCAACATGTGATAAAGCGTCCTTCTTGGTTCAATATATGGAGGTTTTGATTCACTAAGTCCAAGACAACAAAATTCCCAGGAAATGTTGATTCAATAGTGTAAGGTTTAAATGCTTTGTCATTCTTATGACTGGTGTAAACGTTTCTTAGTTCTCCATTCTCTTGTAGGACCATTACTTTGCCCCTATTGTCATCAGAAGTATTGTCCACTATTCCGATGTTATTTTCCCTATTTGTAAATATGCTAATAATACAAGTAAATAATGGTCTGAAATTTCTGTCCCTTTGATAGACTTTCTTCCGGTTTCCATTCTGATCCATGCTAATGAGAAGTCTTTGTCCATCATTTGAGTAGGCCTCAGTATTCCCAGATGCTGCTATTAAAATATCATTCGCATGTGATACATGAAAGGCTGTTACAGTATGCGGGTGCACATTTAAGAGTGTTTCTTTTATTTCTTCAGTGCCATTTGATACACGTCTGAGGTTGTATTTACCGTCAAATAAAAGATCTTTTAACCCAGTTAGTGCGATGCCGGTGTTTTTAACATGTAATTTTGACACCGTTTTCAAAGAACCATGACTTATTTTAGTTTTAAATATTGTTTGTAAGTTACTTGTCCATATAGTGTTGTCGGAGCTAACAATAATTCTCTTTATTTCGTGATCTGTTTGAAACTGTTTTAACACTGGAAGAAATAAACCCGGTCTCTCGTTGACCTTTTCCAATGACCCATACATTGTTCTTGCGTTTTCAATTTCACCTCTGGTAAAATTAGGAACATGGTTATAAGTAAAGCTCTCAATTTGAAAACTAGACGTCGGTTTTAAAATGTGTTTTGAAGCAGCAAATACTTCCGTTGTGTTCTTGGATTGCAGCAAATGGCTAACTTGATCTTTCTGTTGCAATAACGTTTTCAAGTTTTCCTGAACATGTGCATTTCCATTATCAAGTGACCAAGAAACTTTATCCCAATTATCATCAAGTTCAATTAAAAGCTTCTGCTTCTGTTTCTTTGCAGCATTTATGATAGAAATCTCTTGGCTTTCGATTTCTTTTTTCATTCGTGTATACGATGCGTTTTCAATAAATCTTGATTCGTGCAGTGTTGCTACACTGACACTGAGACGGTTGGATTCTTGAACAATTGTGTTTTCAACTTCCTGTAAGTCCTTTAAAACCATTTCATAACCTTCACTTAATTTTACAAGATTATGCGTTTCATGACTTTTAGCACGACAGTCGTTACATATTGGCACACCACAATGTGTACAGAAGATAGAACAGTTCAGACCTACGTGTTCTTGACATTTTATTTCTTCTGCTTGAACTTTATTTAGTTTCCCGACATCTTTAATGTCAATGATAAAATGGCCGTAAGTAGATTTCAATCTTGGATGAACTGTTTCCTTGCATCTTGAACACAGTAATCCACACTCCGAGCATTTCCACTTTAGTTTCTGGTCAATTTTGCACGATGAACAAACCATTGCTGCCTGACCTTTTCTAATAGACGAGGAAAACGCCATCTTGCCAGTCCAGTCACTTCCTTGTACAATCCATGAAACAATTATAACTACTAGTATACACCTATGTGCCTTTAGTACAGTTACAAACATAAGTGAACAATTTGTATTTTTTCCTTGTTGATGTATCCATTTACACAATATGCATACAATTTAATGTATGAACTCGATCTTAGTATATTGGGTAACACTTTAAGCTATCTTTTAAGACATTGTTCTGGTATAAGGTAGCTATATTGTATAAGTTTTAAAATATTTGGCAATTTAGAAGCCGAATTTGAGAAAAGATCTCTTAAATTTAAGGAAGTGAAATTTGATTGATATTTAAGCTATTGTTTGTATTAAATACAACAGTGGTATTTTTACATGTGAACATTTAAAAAGAAAAGCACTTAAATCAAATTTGACGTGAATACAATTCAATACCATGTGAATTATTTTCTTCATATAATATGATAATGAATAAGTTAACCTATACTGTTATGCATAAACAGACAGAAAAAGGGCTGAAAATTCTTATATATAATTGACAGGTATGTGGAAAATGGTTACTATTCTCTAAAACAGTATGAATATTCATCTAGATTTGATGAACTATCGATTTCTCTCTAAAAGGATAAAAGTGTTACGTTTTTATGCATTTTAGTTAGTTCAAAATACAAAACTCATTCAAAAACCATGGAACAATATGTAAGAGGTGCTATTGATAGAGACGAATACTTCCTCGTCAATTGGTTTATGCTACCAATGCTCTGCTTCGAGTATCTGAATCACATTCATGTATATATAACGAATCTTGCTTCTTTATACTAGTAAATCTACAATGAACAATGTGTAATTGCGATACTTTATCAAGACATTAAAGGAACTCTTAACTCAATTTCATTTTCATTTAAAATTAGGACCAAATAAGGACCATAATGACCCCTTTCATATACCCTTGAACATTTAAAATAATCAAAAACCAATTGTTTAAGAACAAGTGAAGGTCTTTCAAGCTCAAATTACTTAAGATAGGATTTTTTTTATAAAAAAAAAACGAGTAAGTTTGGTCTTAAATCAAAGCTTATTAATTTAAACTCTGATTTTGAATATACAATGTTTTTTTTTTCATTTATTAAGAAAGATAATAAGCCATTTCCCTTTAATTAAGTCACTTCCGGTGTCAATTAATTCCTTACTTAATGCTGATTCTAAATTTATATAATTTATATATACGTTTGCTTTAAATAGGGGAGATATGTTGCTACTTCCAGTCTAAAAAGGTCACTTCTGGTTTACATTATCAAGGAAATATGTAACTAACTACTAACTTAAAGCAAAAAAAAATACAATGGCTTTATCTTTTATAAATAGGAATATAAAGCCAAGATCAAAATCTAAATGGACAATTTTACCTTACACCGACCTTTAACTAAATTCCAAGATCATACCTCAAGGACTTCAAATCATATGACCCTAAGCCTCCACTATGTAAGGGACCAATACAGCTAATTTTAAGATTTAGAGGGGAGGAACTGAATATATATGAATATGAATAAATGCATCCGCGAATAAGATGTATGCTACTTTCTGATTTAACAGACTTATGAAATTCGTAAGAAAAGTGAATATTTTACAATGCAATAAGATATGACATATAGAGCTCATACATAACTATATGTGGTTAAGACTGTCGATGAGACTGTGGATAAGACAACTATATCCACCATACTGAAATATTGCAATTGCAAGGTTATAACAACCCCTTGCTATGATTCAAATCAAGCTGTAGTAAAAATCTACGGTACAACATTGTGTACGATATCAACTCCCTTTAATATTCGATAAATAAAGGCAACAGTAGAAACTGGTGTTAAATAGTCATAAATCGATTGATAGAAAACAAAGCTCGGTTAGGGACGACATCAAAAGATTGATGTAGGATAAACAAGAATGTGTCCTCAGTACACGAATGCCCCACTCGCACTATCATTTTCTATGTTCAGTGGACCGTGAAATTGGGGTGAAATCTCTAATTTGGCATTAAAATTAGAAAGATCATATCATAGGGAACATGTGTACCAAGTTTGAAGTCGATTGGACTTCAACTTCATCAAAAACTACCTCGACCAAAAACTTTAACCTGAAGCGGGACAGACGGACGGACGAACGAACGGACGCACAGACCAGAAATTATAATGCCCCTCTACTATCGTAGGTGGGGCATAAAAAAAACCTTAAATCAAATAGTTTGGAGGTGCAGTTCTTCTGCAAGTTTTGTAAACTAAAATCGATTTTTACATATATCCCTATTGGTCAATCAATTTTCCCCAAATTAAGTTAAGAGGGGGGGGGGCTCAGTGAAAAAACCCTATGTGAATTAAGTTTTTTTATCCTACATTGATCTTTTGATGTCGACTCTTACAAACCAAAACCGAAGGAAAACACATCAACTATGATGAAAATGAAAACAACTGGAAGAACAGGAACACCGAAACAAACTATTTGACAACAACTGTCATATTTCTGGCTTGGTACAGGACATTTTAAATAAAAACGTGTGGGTTGAACCTGGTTTAATGGGTAGTTAAATCAGCCGCTTTATGACATTCGTCAAACTAAGCTTTATAATTACTTAGTATTCGTTCTCTGGTGATGCCTTTCCTCTTTGTTTAACCTAGGATTGTTACACGGTAAATGTTTAGTGACATGGAGTAATATAACAATACCGTACAATGACAAGTTGATTCCTTAAAAGTTTAACAGATATGGCACAGAGTGATACTATGTAATAAATAATAAGTACAGGAAGAAAGTACATTAACAGTTCAATAGCAGTAGTATCGAGGTATAGATAGCAACTTGGATTAAGATAGTTCCTTAAAATCCGACAGAAACGGTATCGACACAGACAAAGTAAACACTTCAAAAAGATGATACTATAGCAGTTCACCAGCAATTAACGTCAAAATGAAAGTAAACTTTCAAAACTTGCCATATGAAGTCGGTTACCTTATAGGTAATACTTGTTATAGACAGAATAAATACTTACCATAGTCCAAATTGATTTATATTCCACTAGCAATAATGGATAGAAGCATTCATAGCACACATGATGCATTGGGACAATGGTACTCTTACAGTTCAACATCAATGATGAAAAGAATGTGTCCATAGTACACGGATGCCCCACTCGTACTATCAATTTCTATGTTCAGTGGACCGTGAAATTGGGGTCAAAACTCTAATTAGAAAGATCATATCATAGGGAACATGTGTACTAATTTTCAAGTTGATTGGACTTCAACTTCATCAAAAACTACCTTGACCAAAATTCAACCTGAATCGGGACAGATGGACGGACGAACGCACAGACCAGAAAAGATAATGCCCATAAATGGGGCATCTAAAAACACATGAATAGATAATATTCACCACTAGTCATAGAAGATGTACTATATTACAATCAGTAATGGTATCGACACAATGGTAGTCAACAGGAACAACTGGGAAATGGAAGACTAAGTCCAGCAGCAATGGGCTCGAATCAGTTATAGTAAACAATTACTAGAAAGATTTTAGAAACGCTTTGTGGTAATTAAACTACAGCGGTAAGCATTTAAAACTGGTCATGAGAAGTTGGTTCTTTAATAGTCAACTAGCAATGGTATTGTTATAATTGCTGTAATTTATTACTAATGACAGACAGACAGATAATAAATATGTTTCCGCTATGGTCATGGGAAGTTGGTAACTTGATCAGTCCAACAACCGCCATGGTATTGTCAGATAGAAAACACTTACTACTTGGTATCGAAATGTGGTAACCTTACTGGCCAACATCAACGATATAGACAAGTTATAAAATCCACTTACCACTATGTAGACATTGAAAGTAAACCCAAACCCCTGGAAAAAAAGTACCTTAATTAATATTCCATCAGCAATGCTTTTAACATTGATGGTATTCATTCCCCCACTTGTAATTGGTTGTCATGGTAACCTAACAGTTCATAAGTGATGTTTCCACACATGGATAATGATAGCTTACCACTAATAGTACAAGAGCAATGGTATTGCAGAATTATAGTAATTTCAAGTGAAAGATGTTTGAATTGTTCTAATGGATTGTTCAAATGGATTGTTCAAATGGATTGTTCAAATGCTGGATCTGAATTTAAACGATAAGCCATCAAATATGTATGTCTGCAACATAGTATAATTATATTTTCTTTAATTCATGAAGGTATATGACTAGTCCTCTCATCCACAACTTTCAATGTAGGATATTACTGATAAATTAACCTTATTACTTCTACTGCCATTAAATAAGGAACTTTCGGATTTGGTTTTTCTTGGAGTTCTGTATTTTTGTTATTTTCCTTTCTACTGTTGGCAATACTAATGGAAACAATTGTCAAGTCATCATCAATAAAATTCAATACAGTCATGACAAATATGATAACTACATCATGCTATTTGACAACCATATCGGTTGACAAGTAAAATTATCATACACATTTATTTTCTCACTAAATACCCAAGTTAGTTTGGTTCTAATTAGCCTTAAAATTTCGAGTATGATTGTTTTTTTAAAGTTCACCGACTACAGATTTCAACAACAGAGAATGGACACCAAGTTATTATCCATCCAGTGAGACCCTTATTGGTAATCAAGGTAGTTAAATTCCTAGTAGTACTGTAATAGATCAAACTGGCTTTGTGGGCTAAGTTAGCTAAAAACCCAACGCAAGAGCCTTTAACTCAGTTATGTTCTTATTGCTTATGACTGACCTTATGTGTCATATGCTTTTCTGTTCATTTAAAGAAATCTCACTCTTAAGTAAAAATGTTGGCTCCATGTGCTCAGGACATTCAGTGTGAATAGCTTTCACTAGATACAGAAAAAGGATGTGTGAAAAAAGTGGAGTAAGACAGTTAACACCAATATCACAAGATTATCAACTAGATAAGTGCTTGTTTTGGGACCCTTTGGGCCCCCAATTCCTAAATCTTTGGGACCATAACCCCCAAAATTAATCCCAACCTTCCTTTTGTGGATATAAACATTGTGTTAAAATTTTATTGATTTTTATTCACTTACATATACCAAAGTTATTATCCGGAAACCATCTGTCTTCGGACAACGCTGACGACGACGACATACCAATATACGACCAAATTTTTTTTAATTTTTGCGGTCGTATAAAAATATGCTTGCTAGATATTTCCTCATTGCAAAGGACTCTTTAGGGTATTTGGAAAACTGCATGCAGCACCTATATTTCAAAGGCCTCAACAGATAAAACAACACCTATATTCATTCATAAAAATTATTTAAAAAATGAATCTGCAATTTTTAATTTAACACATTTACATTATAAACAAATCCATACTAACATCAATAACAAACAATGAGTGAACTTGATTTCATTTACAATAATTTCATTAATAAATCTGTTTTAAAAAGTATTCTATTCTTCTATTTCTTGTCAATGGTGTTTATTATGATCATGTAGTCACTTACCCAAAACAAAAACTTTAATAGTTTGATTACACATTTCTTAAACTTGTATCATTTAAACATTAGCCTATCATGGTAGTTACAGTGCTTGTTTGTCTAATTCCACACTAACATAATGGGTGAAGTAGTTACAATGTTTCAGTTATTTTAAGTCAATGGAAACAGTAATGTAAAACAAACATTTTAACACAAAATTCCATGTTGTTTCAATACCTTTTCTAGGTAGGCATGTTTCACTAAGAACTGATCCGGATTGACACAATTTCTGACAGAATTGGTATTTAGTTTGTTTACTGCATATGAAGAGAAACCTTGTAATTTAACCAATCATCTATAATAAAAAATGGCATTCCAGGGTTGACAAGGACTGTTGTTGTAATTGTTTAAAGTTCAAAAAGAAGCATTCAGCTGTTCTAAAATTACAATGTATATGTTTAGATAAACAGACACCAAGTAATATGATAGTAGTTGATAGATTTAAGTCTTTACAAATACAAATAACTACTTTTAACAAAATATCAGTGCATGCGAAATAAAATCATAGAACAATGTACAATGTTTTTTTCTATATATTATAATTATGATACAGTTTGAAGGCTGGATAAAGCAGCAATTGGTAATTAGAAAAAGTCATTTTCTGTCAATCATGATAAAGAATGAGTCTTGAGTTTTGTTGCTATTAATGTTTTCAGAGGATTACTACAATATATGTAACTATGGTAAACAATATTCATTTTTGGCTTTTTAAATGAAGTCCTCAGTCATGTCTACAATGAATTGATATAATGAATAGTGGATGATAATTAGGCCACAATATTGAGCTGATAGACATCAAGAATGAGCCCTTCTGTTTGTATCTATTAATTCTTACATGGTGGCTAATGATGATAGTTATAAATAGCACAGGATTTGTAAGAATCAGTCCTCAGTCACATAGTTGTAACAAATGGACTTCAACCACTAAGTATGATACTAATAAGTAAATCATCTATAATCTTGGTAAATGTTTTTCTTCTTTCACACTTCAGATGAAATATCTCCAGAATGTCATTGTCAATAAATCATCATCATAACTTTTCAACCTGCATGTTGAATATCACAAACAAACAAAATAATAAATATTCTAAAGGTCAACCAGGTCAGCTACTTTTACTCTTTTCCTCGTCCGAATCAGAGCTGTCAGAACTTGATGAGCCGTCAGAACTTGATGAGCTGTCAGAATTTGTTGAATTGTCTATTTGTTCTGTTTGTTCACTATCAGGACTAGAACTTATTTCTCCTGCCTGAAAAATAATAAAATGTTTTGTTCAGTGAAAAATAAATACAAGTGCATTTTAAGTTAATATAGTTGAAGAAAAAAAATGAAATAAGAAAAAGGTAAAAAGGTATAATATCTCTATTAAATCATATAATAAATAAATTCATCAAAAGATCTACGCTGATGTTAAAGGCTCATTATAAGCAATATGGTTTACATATTCTTGTCACTACACTATAACAAAATGTTGATGTTTTTATTTGATAGATTTTGTAAGTTGAGTAGTACAATTCTTTTACATCCTAATTGATAATATTTGCTAATAAGGAGCCGTTTAGTTAATTGTAGATCTTTTAGATGAATGTATCTCTAATAAAATACCCAAATCCTTATCAAATTTGATTTCAAACATAACAGTAACATTAACACATAATACAGGGCATCACAATTAAAGATTAATTCTATCAGAATATTTGCTCTTTTGTAAAAATCAAATAAAACAACAACAGAATATATCAATATCATGTATGTGGTGTATCTGAAATATCTTTGTTGAATTCTTTTTGTGTATTCAAATAGCAGCTTTATATACCTGTAAATCTTGAACTTTTTCCATTCCATTTGCTGTCAGCTGTTTATTCAGATAATTGATTGTCTCTGGAGATGGTTTGACTTCCTCTTCAGCATACATTTTCAACACATCTTTTGCTGATGAAAAATCCCTAGTCTGAACTGTAAAAAAAAAACATTCTTAATCCACATTTAAAATTATTATAATTCTTCACACAAATAGATTTATGAAGGTAGTAACTTAACTATAAACGACAAAGTACAAAGTACAAGTGAACATATATCAGGGAATATAAGAGTGAAAACAGTCCTTTTGGGTTGTAGTAAGAGGTACAAATAGGTATGTTATTGTGTACTTTTATCAAAGCTATGAAATAAAATAGATCTTTTCATATTTACTAGGGATGTCAAAAGATCTGAAATTTAATACTCGGATACTCGGTCATAATACTCGAGTACTCGCAAGTATTCGGATGAATCTTAAACGTCTATTGAAAAGTTTAAGTTAGATTTTAGCGCCAATCTACCTGTAAACATATCAATCATAAATATATTAATGATTAATAGTTGTTCTTATTTTTGGCTTAAAAAGTATCATATGATCGGAGATATTTCACCATGAAGATGGAGAGAAATGACTTGAAATGCAGTAGACAGTCCATGTACAGAGACAGAAGAAAACGTATTGCTTTGCTGAATATATGATATAAGATATGTCAAAAGAGCTTTTGCTGATTATGTTTTGCTTTGCTCCCACCATCCGTATGGGCGGAAACTCTATCTACCGCAAGACGTACTAGTAATGGCGCAGAAGCATTTCACGGGGAATTATTATGAACTGTTTTATGTATTTCATCCTTCAATATTTGTCTTTTTGGACAATGAAGTGAAGTTACAAGCTACTACATACATTAAATTAGGAAGTACCCATGCAGCAGCAGTAAGAAGAAAGTATGTTTCAGAAAAGGAAACATTTGCCGTTTCCAAGTCCGAATAAAGGTGGAGGGAAGTCATTTTTCTTCTTATTGGCGCAATCGTATGATTTATTTTTGGCGCAAATGATACCATGTAATTTTAAAACAGGTGGCGCAAACGTAGCATTGGAGAAAAAAAGTTATGGCGCAAAAGGACGCATTTTTGGCGCAAACGGATCGCTCCCGATTTTAGGTGGGATGCAGTGCTTTTGTTATTACCTTTCATAAACACATTGACGAAATACAAACGAACTACAAACATAGCTTGCTCCTCTGTTTTTTGTGTCAATGAAACAATAAATAAGCGACTGCCGTTTTTACAAATAACCTATCATAATAGCAATTATTGTTTGTTTACGTGTTTATGAACCAAATTTCAATAAAATCAAAATATTTTATAAGCAAAAATCAAAAATATTTGCATTTTAAGTCCGACAAAGTAGACAATATATATTTAGCATCTGTTCCTAAGGAGATGGTATTTTTTATAACACGACTTGTCTATTTAAAATTTGTCAACAACAATTATGATATTGGACTTCAAATTACTTGTGCTTTTTCGTGTTGCTCAGTATTACTTTTTCTGTGTTTTTTTTTTTGCACTATTGTTTGTCTGATTTTCTTTTTTTTCTTTAGCCATGACGTTGTTAGTTTATTTTCAACTTTTGTGGTTGAATGTCGCTCTCATACTTTCGCATATCTCTAAATTGTAAATTAAACAATTATAGTTAAGCTTTAGTTAAGCTTTAAAAAAAAAAAGAGTAATTAAATTAATTTAAATATACATCTCATACCAATCAGAAGTCTTGATTGACAAACAAAGATAAGTTTTTACGGCTTGTGATGAGTTAATTATTAATCCATGAAAGTGTTGATCCGTGTACAAACACCGTTAAAAATGTCTCAATCAGTTGTGTAGGGTTCCCTGCAGGTTACTTTGATTTTGTGTCCGTTTAAAAATATGATCTGGTCAACAATGTCAGACGAAAGACTGTTAAACTCTCTATTTTTTTGTTACAAGGAGTGCAAATGAAAATATTCCCTCGAAAGGAAAGGACGTTGCTGGTACTACTATAACAGATAGTATCCTCAGGATAAACATAGTTATGTTAATAATTTATTTTATTGAGTATTACGAAGGAGAAATTTCAACAGAACTAAAATTGAGTGGAAATGTGAAGAGAACTATCTCAAGATTATAAAAAGCAAACGAGTATCCGAGTACTAAAACTGTACTCGAGTACTCGGTCTTCCGAGCGAGTACCCGAGTACTCGAGTACTCGTTGACATCCCTAATATTTACTAAACTTTGAGCATGTTTATTTTAGGATAAATGTTTTATGTTTTTGTTTTTCAGTTAAAAAGATATATTCAGCCTCTGCTAAGCTTCAGTGCATATAATTAGTTTTTTTTTCTCTTTTCCATCCACAAACCATGGATGTTACCTTCCTTAGTGTTTGTAAGCTTGTATATATTCGGTGTAAACTAGACTGACATATTCCCCCTTTTATGAGTACTGAACCTAGTTTTATTGTACCTACCATATCCTCTGATTAAGTTACATAACATCAGATCTCTATCACATCCAGGCATTTTCTCTGTTAATTGTACTAAAGTCGCCAATTCTTCTATCTGTAAAATAAAACTCACATAAATAAAATAAATATGTATTAAGAACATGTTTTTCTGTTCTTTTTTTCTTCCAGCAGTTTCTAATTTCTATATCCTCATGTTAAAGTAGTAATCATTTCCACCTCTCCACTGTATATCATATTATTGTAACATGTACAAAATTTGACTATATATTTTGTGGGGAAAAAATTCTACTAGGCTGTAATATTGACCACTGCAAATTGCTATTACCCTTACTTTAATATGGTATCATTTCAAAATATATAAGGAATATGAAAATATGTTTCTTTGTATACCAATAAAACTACAACAACATCAGCTTAATCTTAAACTGAACAACTGTCAAAGCCTCTGAAAAGTAAATGTTTCCTAAAGTATCATTTATATTTGTCAGAGCATTGTAAATATCTATTTCATATAGCTGCATACACAAATATTTTAAAATGACATTTTAGGCAATCTATGAATTTGTTTGTGCAATGGTATTAATATTTATAGTCATTAATACACTGAACTATATTTGTATGTTATGTGTTGCTTTTCATACACTTATATAACCTTACCTTCTTGTCACGGATGAACTCAGAACAAAGATAGTTCAAACTCTTATCATTACTTCTTAATCCTTCAGTCTGAAAAAATACCAAAATAACATGTATATGGGTTTTGGGGTGGCATTTTAGGAAGGAGGGGGCTAAATGTTTGTAACCTTTAATTATGAAGCAAGTTGTAAAAATCTGTCAGTTACAATATAATAAACAATAATTTGTTCATGCCCATAACATTTAGAAAAAGGTCAATGATTTTATCACAATTAAATATAGAAAATGTTAAATAAACATGTAACCTACATACGGTGATCTTCATTGTACTTGTGGTACTGACTACTGAACCCTCATTTAGGTTACACATGTAACCTACATACGGTGATCTTCGTTGTACTTGTGGTACTGAACCCTCATTTAGGTTACACATGTAACCTACATACAGTGATGTTCATTGTACTTGTGGTACTGAACCCTCATTTAGGTTACACATGTAACCTACATACAGTGATCTTCATTGTACTTGTGGTACTGAACCCTCATTTAGGTTACACATGTAACCTACATACAGTGATGTTCATTGTACTTGTGGTACTGAACCCTCATTTAGGTTACACATGTAACCTACATACAGTGATGTTCATTATACTTGTGGTACTGAACCCTCATTTAGGTTACACATGTAACCTACATACAGTGATGTTCATTGTACTTGTGGTACTGAACCCTCATTTAGGTTACACATGTAACCTACATACAGTGATGTTCATTGTACTTGTGGTACTAAACCCTCATTTAGGTTACACATGTAACCTACATACAGTGATGTTCATTGTACTTGTGGTACTGAACCCTCATTTAGGTTACACATGTAACCTACATACAGTGATGTTCATTGTACTTGTGGTACTGAACCCTCATTTAGGTTACACATGTAACCTACATACAGTGATGTTCATTGTACTTGTGGTACTAAACCCTCATTTAGGTTACACATGTAACCTACATACAGTGATGTTCATTGTACTTGTGGTACTGAACCCTCATTTAGGTTACCTTTTGTTATGTACAAACATCAACAATTTACTCATATAAAGAAACTTGAGTAATGAAGATTATACAAATGTTAACTGTTCCTAATTAAAAGATAATAATTGAATTGTTTTAATATTTTCCGATCTAAGAACATTGAGAACAATGATTAATTATATAAAATTAAATATGGAAAACATAGGAATGGATATCAACTAATCAATACTTCAGGGTGTTTTTCAATTCTCATCAAAGAACAAAAATCTTACTAGCATAAGACGTCATTCTTACTTACACTTTTTTAATCTTTACAATCAGGATAAAACTAATCAAGAGAAAGATGCTAACATAAGAATCCTTTTGGTCCTTCTTATTTTTAGAGTAGATAAATACCTGGAGGAGTTCTTTAGCTGGCTGTACTTTATTATTATAAACCAGAGCACCAAGTAAGTTCACAAGTACATATGATTGACTGTGTTGAGTTATGAAAATGTCAGTAACTGCAAGATAAGAATTACAATGTTTAAAAAAAACATCTTATCTTATAAATAAATCTTTGTAACAGAATCATTTTTATAACAGTGTAGACAAAACCATTTCTTTGTGCGCTCAGGTTATCAATTAATGGGGTCAGATTAGGTGAATTTTTTTCTGTAAAAACCCACTTGTCATATCATACGTGTTATGGAGATTTAAACTGTGGGGTCGCCAAAGGTTCCAAATGCCTAGATTAAATAATACTAATAACTAGCAGAGGACTATATCTTGTGTGTTGATTTAAATGTTGAGGACTTAAACTTTCTTTTTTTCTATGTGCACCTGCATGTACTTTACTCTTTTATTTTATTTAAATCCCCATTGGAAGGCAGACTGAGTGAGCATAAAATCACTTTTATCAATAGCTGATGACAAACAAGTGGTAAATGATTTGGTATTTTTACCAATTAAAGTATTACAGTTGTCTACTTTATATTGAAAATATGTTATACATGGCAAACAAACCAAATGTGGGAACAGGGTAGAAACAGCAATACTGGAGCAAACAAACAGTACAGTGTTTTTATTTTTTTTTCAGTTATTCAATAGTCCTCCCTGTTGAAAACAATAGTCACTATCACTATGAAGTTGTATGAGCTCTGACATAAAGTATGTATACAAACCTTCTTGTAATGCATCATTATCCCCCTTTACAATGAAGAAATTAAACATTTGAAACAATGACATCATCCCTAAATTCTTCCTCGATACTACAAGATCAACTATTTTCCTTGGAAGAGTTGTATCATCTCTGAAATAATAATCATATCTTTGTCACTGGATGCATTTTAGTTATTATAAAGTCCTCCTCCTGTTCTTTAGAAGATTTTTTTGTCAATAATTGGAACTCTGTTTGACAAACATTTTATTATTTACTACAGATTATACAGAACATTTATTGAAAACCATATTGATTAAGCAAAGCGATTAAAAACTAATTAGAGAACCTAAGTATTATATAAATCTTCTTTTATACTGTTAATTCAGAAATTACTGCATGCATTTATCATTCAGTTTTTGTCATTTAATTTTGCAATTTTGAGATAATACTGTTTCATTCATATAAAAAAATCAAAATGCAAGTTTTAATTATTGCGATTATAATCCTGTCGCATTTTTGCAATAAGTTCTGAATAAACAGTAACCTGGACTCATTTTTACCCATAAAACTTGTTGGATTTAGACAGCGAATTGGTAAAATTGAGAATTTCTGAGTTCCAGACTGTTTAAACTTAGTGCATGTACAGCATTATTCAAATGACATTACTGAAATCCATTTTAAGCAGAGAACTGTAAACTAGCAAAGTATAGCATTCTGAATACTAATCAAAGAGCTGAAGAGCTCTGAAGGGAAAAGACGGCCATTGTTCCAATTTTTAGGGGGGTATCTTTTGATAGTCTACATACAAAGAATGAGCAAAAGAACAGCTAGAACATATAGAAAGGCTGACAATAATGAAACTAATTGTTGTTTATTGTTATTTCATTTCCGTAGTCAAGAATTCATCATAGAGACAATTTGGACCAATGAGATCTCCACCTTCTAAATCAAAACATTTGATTTAAGTTGGGAGTTAATTATCTAAAATTCAATTGAATTTAACAACTACTACATTATATTTTAAAATTTTAATTATGTACAACTGAACGGCAGGCTAAGACTATTCTCATTTTTTTGTGACAATATTCTCAAGAAAGTGAGGACTGAAAAATCTATTCAGTTTTAATTTTCCATTGATAAAGTTCCCAGTTACAACTCTCATCACAGGGATACATGTACTTATAAAATCAAATATGATTGATATAAAAGCTGTGTGAAGTTTGTTTCCAGATCCCACATTTTGATATATCTGTAAAATTCATGAATAAATAGCTTTAAACTACAAAAAGCAATATTTAAAAAAAAAAATGAGAAAAAAAAAATGACCACTACAATAATTATGTTGGTACGCAAAATTATTTTTTAATTGATGACTACTTCTCATATATATACTTAATGTGACATTTTTAGTGTTCATATACATGAACTTTCATTTTAGTGGGTAATTACTGATCAATTGAGGTGCTCCTTAATTGGAGAAAGATTCTAAAAACATAACTTTACAGAAAGAATGAAAACTGCAGTTGCTCTCCCCAATCTCAATAGGTATAAACTACAAAAAGCAACATTTTTAATAAAAATTTTTTTTTAACCATTTCAATAATTATGTTGGTACACATTTTTTTTTATATAGAAGACTACTGATCATATACTAAATGTCACATTTTCAATGTTCAGAAACATTTACTTTGATTTTAGTGTAAAATTGCTCATCAATTGAGGTGCTCCTGAATTGAAGGAAGATTCTAAAAACAGAACTTTACAGAAACAATGAAAACTGCCGTTTCTCTCCCCAATCTCTTGTATCCCCATTGACATTGTTTACCGCGAAAGTTGACCTACATATTATCTGATTATAGCCTCAGATTCAAGCATTTCATGTTGGTGTGTGAATCATCTACACTACAGCAAACATCATTAGGTTTATATTTAACAAACACGGATTTTAAATTAGTATACAAGTACTGTGAATGATTTTTATAATGAATAAAGGATATCCCTGTGTAGTGTGGCATTCCAACAATGACGTCACTAGGTTAGATATATTTAGAATATTTCGTAATACTGATTTTTCCAGACTGTAAAAGAAACGTATATAGTGTAAGGGAAAGCTCAATATACGATAATTTCATGAGAAACAGAAGGGAAATGTGTAAAAAATGTATTTAAAGTCAATCTGTTCTCCTTGTCATCAATTTCAGTATGACATTTTGAGGGGGTTTCCAAACTATCAAAACAAAATGATTGACGTGAGGGAATGATACTCTGGCCAACCCCATTAGGGAATTGACGGCTTGAAGCCGTCTTTCCCCAAAAACCTATAAAAATGTCTAAAATATATGATTATAAATTACAAAGGTCAATTAACCAGAAATTGACAGTACTGTGGATTCACTTATTTTAGTGGGTATCAATTGTGGTGGATTAAGGAAAACTGGCATCTTCATGGATATTTGATTTCATGTTTAGCAATAATCTCTGTATACAAAGCCTATATGAAATTTGTAAATCGTTGAACATTCGATTTCTTGGTTCAACTGTACCCACCAAACCCACGAAAATTGGTATCCAACAAATAATAGTGAATCCACAGAATTCTACTAGAGATTAAAAATTCTTGAATAAAAAGATAAGTTCAGTGTTGGATGTTATATGGGAGATCAAAAACTGCAAGCATCTAATATTAAAATAATAAATTTAACCATAAGGAATTACAAATCGTAATTCATATAATGTAAACTCAGTCATTTTTGTGAATATTCAATTTGTTAAAAAAATAAGACAGGTTTTTAAAGCATTATTGTAATCAAATCTCACAATAAGAGTAGTTGTCAAAGATAAGAAATAAGTGAACATTCATTGGTACTCTGTGCAAGTTAATATAAAATAAGATACCTTTTTATGTATTCTCTCAGTAAAAACTTTGTCACCAAACCTTCAGTATTTTTTTGTATGAAAGAGATATCACTCAGTTTTAATAGAAAGTCAATTGATTCACTGGGTTCAAGTTTTTCAGCCATACTTTCAGCAAGGAATTGCAAAACATCAGTTCTAAATTGAAGAGGTAAACTTAAACTGCATCTGTCAGCATACAACTTAATGTGAGGCATTACTTCTGCAAAGTACATTTCAAATATAATTAAATATATGGTTCAAATTCTAATATAACATGTTAGTTCTATGCAAATAGTGTAATTGAAGTAGCAAACTAACAATAAACTATTAACACAGATATTCCTCGCCTGTTGGCAAAAAATTCAGAAAACAACAATCTGATGGTCAGCAACATGGTTAATTCATTCTGTAAAATTGTACCACATCTCCTTATTTCTATATTTGACATTATCTCTCAAAAAATAATATGTATTGTGAGCTATCCCCCATTAATCAACTCCATCTCAATTTTGTTATCTCTATAAGATTATTTTTTATGTGTAGTTGATTATGCAGTATGGGCTTTCCTCATTGTTAAAGGCTGTACGGTTACCTATAGTTGTCAATTTCTGTGTCATTTTGTCTATTGTCGAGAGTTGTCTCATTGGAAATCATTCCACATCTTCTTTTTTATATGACCCTCTAAAGATATAGGTTTGAGTCAATCAGGACAAAACACACATAAGGAACCAACGATCTATTGTGATATAAATAACCTGACAAACCTCAGGGGCTACAACTTATTGGTACTGTAAATAAACTTGACAAAAATATGTTACAGAGTTTATCCAGTATGCCCCTCCTCACGAGCGTGGATTTAAAAAGTCATCAAAGGTTCAATCTAATGTAATTTCTCTAGAGGCAACACTATCTATATGGGTTTCTTTAAACGATAACTCTTAATGATTAAAACAATGTTGATAAGTCAAGTCAACTTTACAACTCATTTCAATCAATTATATGAAATCATTCTGTTTAGTAAAGTAAGATGAATTATTTGTGATGGAAATATAAAGTTCATTCAACATATCAAAAATTTCAAAGTAAGAGAAGTAATTATCTAACTCATTTGAAAAGTACTATGCGGTATGGCCTTTGCTCATTGTTGAAGGCCATATGGTGATCTATAGCTGTTAAATTCTGCGTCATTTGGTCTCTTGTGAAGAGTTGTCTCATTGGCAACCATACCACATCTTCTTTTTTATATGCAGGGGTTTCACTTCATTTTGTTTGAAGGGGCCAATTAGAGATTTAAGCAGGCCCAAACCTAAAAGGGGGGGTTTGCCCCCCCCCCCCCCCCCCCCCCCCCACGATTTTTTTTAAATTAGACGCAAAATCCTGCATTCTGGCGCATTCTGGGCATTAAATTATAGTTCTGAAAATGTCACTTTTACCACTAGCCCCCTTATTTTTAAACAAAAAGGCTTAAAATCCTGCATTCCTGGCATAAAACTATAGTTCTGAAAATGTCATTTCTACCCCTCAATGATTTAAAAAAAAAAAATTAGACACAAAATCCTGAATTCTGGCCATGGCATAAAATTATTATTGTTCTTAAAATGTCACTTTTACAGTACTACTGTTAATGTAGGCAACCTAAAGTTTTTCTAAGTCAATGAATGAATTATTATCTAACATCACCAAGTCAGAAAGTATAATATTGAAATATTTTCATTTTTATCACTTTAATAAGAGATTAATTATTATAATGATTGATGGATACAATTCAATGACACTTATGTATAACAACTTGTTATCCATGCCAAAATAGAGTTCACCAGCAACAATCGTCCTCAAAATCTGATTCATCCTCAGAATAAAAAAATACTACATTGAGCATCATAATTTATTTCTGGCTTTATATTGTTGATAAAAGGTTACATGTACATGTAGTAGCAAAAACTCTGAACCTGACAAGAGGTTAATTTTATTTAGATAGGGACTTGGGACAATAAGAAAATTATGGTGCTATTTACATTTAAAACCAGATTCTTGTCCTACCTTTGAGGACCCCTAAAAAATTTGGACAGCACTTCCCCTGCACGCAGCAGTTTTAAATATCCCCCTTCCCATTATCCCGGTGGTATGAAAAGATGTGTAAAGAAAGAAGAAGAAGAAGTGCTGGCCAGGCTCATTTATAAGAAAACATGAGCTTCCAATTCTTCTTAATTTCATTTGATAGCTTTTAAAAGGGTTACATACCTCACAACTGAAAGTATTATGACCAGAAATATATCTATGATTTGGAACGGGACCTGTCAATGCAACTTTTCATCGATGTACCCTGCCCCCTTTTCGGATGCTCTGTAGTTGCCGGCAGATCGACGGGGCCAGTTGTAGACATCAATTAAACAGTAAAACTATAACGTCATTCAAACTGTTCCAAATCTTGTCAAACTACATAGTAATCCAAACCTTTTCTACTCTTTGACGTGGTAGTTGTTAAAGTGAAAAATCATGTAGTGTTCCGGGTGCTCCGTAAACGGAGGGATCTACGTACATACATACATAATGAAGACTCGAGAGCTGCGAGGGTACATACTATTCATTCAATCATAACAACGATAAACACGTGTGTCACACAGGAAGTCTGAAATAACAGCCAATGAAAATCGTCGTTGCAACCGCATGTCGGTTTAAAATATAAACACAAATCTTCGAACTCCCTCGAACTCCGTTGTCATGATTTTAATATAAAAAGATCTCATAAAAAAAATAGGACTTTTTTTTTTTTTTATTCAGGACAACTGAACCGGCCAGAAATTGAATTGAACAGGTCAAAATGGCCGGCGGCCGGTTCTTAATGAAAACACTGTATATGCAACATATAGCATCTATATTTGTTGAACCAATGGACAGACATGGTGAATGCAAATAGTCACGAAGAGTGGAAGGGGGATGTGTAGGATAATCAAATGACATACAAAGTCCAGTCAAAAATAATACTTATATATGCTCCAATATAATTGTTCTTAAAACAACACATGTTTTAATACATTTTATTTAAATGAAAATGATTACTGTGAAGTCAGTTAAGTGGACTTCATGTCAATTAAATTAACAGTGAAATTTACCTTCAAATTGTCCAGCTTTTATCAGTAATCCACAAGTCATTAACAATTCATTCCAGTATTGACTTTCTGGAAAATCAGTTTCGCTGAAATATACAACAAAACATTGCACAAATTTTTTTCATTTCTTTTATTTTTGTAACTGTTAATTTTATTTTTATAAAGGCATTAAAGTTCTGTAAAATCTTCTTTCATGATTAAAATCAAATATAAGACGAAACAACTGATACTGTCAAGTTGTTATGCTACTCTGAAATAAAACTTACGTATCATCATAAAACTTCTCACAAAATCTGAGCACTGCCTTCAATCATATGTCTTAATAAGAAATTACATGGAAAAATTGAAAAAGCAGGCCCATTGGTTAAGTAAAAGTCATTTAAACATTGCAAAAAAATTGACACTCTATGTGATATGTCTATGTGACAAAAAAAAAATATATCAAAATTTATAAAACAATAAAGTCAAGGCACTATCTAAAATAATCAATCGATCTAAAAATACCATGAAAAAAAATCAGTCAGATGACTGCTTTCACATGTTTCAGACAAACATGAACACCATAAAACGATTCCCTTTAACCAACTGTAATTGACCTTTCACTCATGACATATGAAGAACTGACCTAATCATGATGACCTTGAAAAGGCTAGGGATTTCTTACAGTTCTGACCTTTTCAGTTTTGGGGTAATAAAATGAGATAAATATACTTACAGAATAGTTAGATATTTCAAACTTAATAACAAATTTTTCCTGTAGAGCGAATAAATCCTCAATGCCACACGAATAACATATGATGATAAAATTTTCACTCCTGTATCTTCTATACTATGCAATACTTTTTCAGCTTCATCTATTTTCTAGGATAAAAAAACACATCAAAATATAAAATCAAAGAATGTTTCCATGGGACACAATGGTAATTAAACTGCTAATTCACCAATTTAAAATCTATAAAGGTACATGCTAAAAATAGTGAAAGTGGCACTACCCAAATTTAAACCGGATTTGTGTTTTGTTATAATTAGCATTGTGTATAAGTTTCATAATATTTGTTCAAGGCAAACTACATTGTTAGATGGGGAAATTGAAAAAAAAATCTGACTGATGTGTAGTACCTCACTCTTTTCTAATTCTTATTCTTAAGCATAATGTAGTAGTTTTTTTCTATTCATGGAGCTTCCTTTTATTAATCATAGCAACAATATTAAGTTTTTATTAAATAAATTTCAGGAATACTGGAGTTAATACGTGATATGCAATCAATTACTGTAATTCAAAGTTTTAAGTCTTGTAATAAATGATGAAAGAGAAATGTGTCTAGTGTTACTTGTCTTCAGTCAGTGATTTATGGTTTTATGGTATTAGTAAAATTCTATGAAAATCATATAATGCTGATCCATAGTCAACAAGTGTAACTGTGAGCTACTGCTCACTGATGATACCTCCGCTGCAAGTGGATAAGGTGTCATACCACCAATTAAAAGTCCCTATCTGTTCAACCAAATTTTACAATTTTCACAGCTTTCTAAATATTTTACCTTAAGTTTAACTTCATAGAAACCAGGTATATCCTGACTTGTACATGTATCAGCTTTCTACATGCCAATTTTCAACAGGTGTTTAAAATCATATAAAAAAGAAAAGGTCTTCCGAATAGAGGTACCACTAAAAATAACCCCTGGTTTTCTGGAAATCTTAAATTGGTATACTATGGGGTGCATCAATCCTCAATTTTGAATGCAAACTCATAAACAAGTAAATTTTAGCTCAAAATGGTCTTAATATATTTCTCTTTCACCAAAAAGTTTCATTTCTGCCAATTTGTTGGTTAGTTTAAGTAAACAATGACATCAAATGCACTATTTTTTGTCCGAGTAGGCCTACTTTCACATACGTTCTAAATTTAAGGGCGTAATTGGTGGTATGACACCATAATGTCAATAGTGTAAAAATATGCAAGTGTTCGGTAAACAAGAAGTTGTCAAGTCATAAATCTGAAAACGCATCACATGGTATAGCTGACTTATATAAACCCTGAAACCAAATTTCAGAAATCCTGGCATTGTAGTTCCTGAGAAAAATGTGACGAACATTTTCAACTTGACCGTCATGTGTAAAATGATACAAGTGTTCGGCAAACAGGAAGTTGTCAAGTGATGAATCTGAAAACGCATCACACTGTAAAGCTGACATATGACATATATAAACCCTGAAACCAAATTTCAGAAATCCTGGCATTGTTGTTCCTGAAAAAAATGCGACGAAAATATTCATGGGACGGACGGCACGACGAACGGATGGACAGACAGAGGAAAAACAGTATACCCCCCTTTTTCAAAGGCGGGAAAGCGGGGGCATAATAATAAATAATAAATTATATGACATAAATATATCTAAACTTCAAAATGTTTTACCTGATCAGCAAACAGATTTCTAAATTGCTCAATCATTTGAACTATCTCTCTTCTCTTCTGTGACTGAATTACAAAACAAATATTAAAGACAGTTTTTGCAATGTCCAGTTTTGTTTTATAAATGCAAGCAATTGCACCTTTTTTTTTGGAAATGCCTGATGTATAATATAGATGTGCATATTTAAATTTGATTTGATTATATGCAGTAAGAAAATCAACTATATTTATCATATTTTTGAAAAAGAAATTATTTTGTTAAATTTAAGCAAAAATAGTTTTACTTTTACTTGTTTTATTGTCCCACAAATGTTTTTTTTTGAGTTACAGCTTTAAGTATAACAGTTAAAATAAACAAATGAAACTTTCAGTTAATAGTATTTTTGTTTGTTTTCAAACTTTGAAGATATGATGTTGATAATAGATTTGTTTGCCTCTGTTAATTTATCCCTAACTTGTCACGACTCTTACCTCTTCAGGATTTGAAAAGTTTGTCCATCTGCTCTGTAAAAGTAAATAAAGGAATGAATATCAAAAACTGCATTCAAATGTCATAATTCAAAATTGTGATTTGCAATTGACTATGTACAACAAAAAAGTAAAAAAAAATCCAAATTTTTCCTTACAACATAAAATACACCACAGATTACACATTTTTTCTGTTTAATTTGGAAAATGTAAATGTAATAATTTACATGTTTGGATATGCTGCTTTATTGTTATGAAGTGAGATTGGCTGTCTAACAGCATTGATGGTATTTTGATGTTTATTGAATGTAAATGTATACTCTTTGTTAATGTGGAACATTTCAGTTGTGATATCTTCTTCGTTAAGTAATGAGTTAAGTAACTCATATCCTTCATCAAGCAATCTTGACTTACCATATTTTTGTCAGTATTAATTCCCCTCTGTCTTAACATATCTCTAGCACCATAACCAAGAAAACTGCCCTAAAATGAAATAAGATGTTCAGAAGGAACTTATTCATAAAGATTTATATCGAGCTTCACAAAAATAACAGTGCATCAACTTTATTTTTTTTGTGTCAAATTAGCAGGTTCTCTCTCTAAATATATTCAGAACATATTTCATGAAATCAATATTAGGTTGACTGGGTCACTGCTTTATCTACAAACCATTCTCTTAAATTATCAACTATAAAATTCAATTCATCTCCTTGTTTACATTTTTATCTGTATCATGGTCCATGCCATTTTGGAAATTTAGCACCCTGTTTGACATGTGTACAATTGGTATTTATAAACGGATTATTCTCATTTCGCCTTAGCTGTCAAAATTATAATTTAAAATTGATCCCAGTTTGCCTTAGTACACATTTTCAGGTTAAAAAGAATTAACTAAGGCGAAATGGGAACTTGTGTAAACAATGGAATTAAGTTATTTTTTGTTTGTTTTGCAATTATGTGTGATATTTGTTATTTTGGGCAGAATCAATTTGCGCCAATTGCAGTTTTGAAAACGTATTAATTGCGCCACTCTCTTTTATTTTGATGGTATTAATTGCGCCAATAAATGAAATGAAATTGCGCCACATTTACCTGTTAATATATTTTACCTATATCATTCCCTGTACATGTTTTACCTATATCGAGACAAGACAAGACAAATACGTTATTAAAATCTCGCCACTTGTTATATATAAAATATACAGCTTTTTAAAACACAAGTTAACAACAAGAGCCACTCTATAAAGAGTTTTGGGAGACTAAAATCTTTTTTTCTTAAAATTATAATGCAAATACAAGTCAACCATCACGAGTATAAAATACATTTTCGCTTTACTAAAATTTCATAGCAGATTGTGGCAGTATAAAATACTATATTTTCAGTTGTAAAAAGAAATATATTTTTTTTCATTATCAGTGTCCAGAAGTTAGAACGTCAAATTTTGAGAACTGCGTGTAAAAGAAAAGCAACCAATGTATTGTCAGAATAATAAATTCAGAGATCTTCAAAATTGAAGAAGAAAATTTAGAAAAGAAAGATTTAAAATATGTGTGTCAGTCTATGTATAGAGAGCGAAGAAAACTGCGTCCGGCGTAATCTAAATATCGAGCAGAATTTCACAGAATATTGGATGATATTGGTGTTGTTACAAACAATGATGATGACTTTGTATTGTGTAACGATCCAGAAAGCGGTATAATTTTGATTAGGATGCGAGGCTAATTTTAGATATCAGTGTACAATGTCAGAGGAATTTTTTGCTGTTGGTACCTAGTCAATCATTTAGTTGTTATATATAAATAAAAATGTATAAAATTGGCGCAATTAGATGAATATTTTATTGGCGCAAATGATACCTATAGTTTTGAAAATAAGGTGGCGCAAAAGAGGTATTGGCGCAATTAAGTTGTGGCGCAAATGAGTTACTTTTTGGCGCAAAAAGATATCGCCCGTTATTTTAATGTCAAAATCTGCCTTGAAATACTTTTTAAAAGATGTTTTTTGGTGTGTCTAACCAATGCCTTGAATAATTCTTTTAAGAGTGGCTCAGCTTTTTTTAAATGTATTTTTAATTTAGCAAACTAATAATGTACATGTAATAAAGAATCTCACAAGAGATAAGCACTAATATACAAAGCACAACACCTTTATTTACATAAACATGAATAAATATTAATATAATGATAGTATTTTACTTATAAATGGACTTAGTTTTTTTTCTGCCAGGAAACGTTACATTCACGCTGTGGTTAAATTTTTTTTTATAATATTAACTGGATTTGTATCAAACTTGGACTGAGGCTTGTTTTTGATCATAAGATAGTATACACAGAAGTAAATTTTGTAAAATAAAATATTCCATTTTTTCAGTATTTTACTTATAAATGAACTTAGTTTTTCTGCCAAGTAACATTACACATGTTACATTCACTCTGTGGTTAAAGTTTTTAAAATTTTAATTACTTTCTTTAACTATCCTGGATTTGTACCAAACCTGGACAGAAGCTTGTTTCTGATCAAAAGCTAGTGTGTAGAAAGAAATTTAGTTAAAATTTTGTTTTTGTTTTTGCGTATTTAACTTGTAATTAATGGTCTTAGCTTATCATCCAGTTACATTACATATAGTCTGCAGTTAGAGTTTTTAAAAAGTAGGAGACACCAGGTTCTGCAGAATCCTTAAAAATTTAATATAATTAGCACATTTTTTTTATGTTTTTTTTTTTATTAAAGTTTCCATTATATAATTAAACAAGTCTGTGAGAAAACATGTTTTTCTGTTTTATTAAATTTTTGTCTGTTGCAAAGTGTAAAGGATAATTAAATTATTTAGATTTTTCTAACTGTTTATAATAAAAATAAAGTTTCAACTTTTATTAAATATGAAACAAACAATATTTCAATAGAAGCAACTTTCCTACTTAACAGTGTCTTTGTTGTATGTTTTTCCTGATTTCAGAACTTTTGAAATCATAAAAATGGTAATTTTATTAAAAATAATAATTCAAGAGAAAATATTCCCTAATTACATGTTTAAATTGCTATAAAAACACAGAGGTTTAATTTGTTTATTTAATATTTTTATCTAAATTCACATTTCGCCTTAGTTCAATTCCCATCTGGCCTTAGTATATATTTTACCTTTTTTACCTGGAATTCACAGTTAAGGCGAAATGAGAACACACCTTATAAACTTATCCCTTCCAGTGTGAATATTCAGTCTTTCAAAACAAACAAGGTCAATCTGACAACTACCTTGGAATGCAAATTTATGGTACTCCTCTGAACATATCCACCTCATCACACCCCAAAAAACACACTGTAAATAACAATCTTACCAGTGATTTATAATAAGTCACAATATCATTTAAAACAGCTGAATTTTTGTCGAAAATATTTTCAAGCATCTGTAGTTTGTTCTTGAAAAACTTTTCTGGAGATCTTGACATAACCTAAAACACAAAAAAAAGTTTCATTTATGTAAATGATTCTGACAGCAATATAATTTTAGAGTCAATAATATTAAGGCCAAGTTACATGTAACAAACTTAGGATTATATAAGAGATTATTCATATCAATAATAGTTTCAATTCAAAGTGAATAAAAAATCAAACAAAATATGACTCATTAAAATCCATTGCTGTAATACTGGACAGGCCATGAACTAACTTTGACTTGAGTCTAAAGTGGAGGTCAAAACCAAACGAAATATGTGAGATGGACATATAACTAGTTGTAACTAATTCATATAGAAATATTGTTGACCTGTCATGTTTAGTGTCATAGGAACAGACATTCTAAAAACCTACCCTGATCACTGGAGTGTAAAATTTTGATAAAGTCATCCTAAAAACTAACACATATCTATTTGGATCAAGACATCCTAAAAACTAACCCTTATCACTGAAGTGTAAAATTTGGGTCAAGACATCCTAACAACTAATCCTGATCGTTGGAGTGTAAAATTAAGGTCATGGCTTTTTGACATATGAAAAAGACAGACAAGGACAAATATGAAGATTCTCACAAGTTATAACTATCAATGTCAAGTTGCCTATCAAATGCCAAGTCATTATGTTCAGTTATTCCAAAAATAAATTAACGAAATCATTTGTTAGACAAACAAAGGAATAGACTGACAGAAAAGGGGATTGCAATACAATCCCCACTCCAAGAGGGGGAGTATAATATCATATTTCCATTTCACTCTAGCAATGTTATATACAACAAAAGTTTCAGAAGGACAGAAGGATACACAGACAGAAAAGGGGATTGCAATAAAGCCCACACTCAAAGAGTGGGGGTATAAAATCCCATCAATCCATTTCACTGTACATAGCAATGTTATATACAACAAAAGTTTCAAAAGGACAGAAGGATAAACAGACAGAAAAGGGGATTGCAATAAAGCCCACACTCAAAGAGTGGGGGTATAAAATCCCATCAATCCATTTCACAGTACATAGCAATGTTATATACAACAAAAGTTTCAAAAGGACAGAAGGATAAACAGACAGAAAAGGGGATTGCAATAAAGCCCACACTCAAAGAGTGAGAGTATAAAATCCCATCAATCCATTTCACTGTAGCAATGTTATATACAACAAAAGTTTCAAAAGGACAGAAGGATACACAGACAGCAAAGGTGTACACACTCTATGAAAGGGGGCAAATGAAATTTTAATTGAAAAAAAAGGTTAGGTGATACAGAAAATCCTTCTGACAAGTTTTATAAAATATTTATGAAAATAATATTGTACCTCCATAACAGGTTTCCAATGCTGTGTCAAATCAAGATTGGTCAACTTTTGACGCATTTCTGGGAACATATATATCTTTTTGTCCTTCGCTACAACAGAAAAGAGAAACTGTAGAGCATTAAGCCCGCATCTTATTAAAATCGTAGGCTTTAATTTCATTATCATTCAGTAAGAAGGAAACAGGTATTCATATTCTACACAAATAAACATTTAAAAGTTTTACACATGCAACAAAAGAATGGTAGATGTCTCATAAGAAACATATTTTTAATTTTTAGATCTTCAAGCCGAAAGTGTTCTCCCAAAAATTAAAATAGAACAATGGAAACTAAAATATAACTGGTTTTCCAAAAAATATAGCACCATGGCCCCTCTAAATTCTATTATAAAATCATCCAAGATAGCACCAGGGTACCACAGTGCTTTGAGACTCTGGGGAGATCACTGAAACAATATTTCATTAATAACTAAAGTAAATAGCACATACTATTTCTTCCTCAAGAAACAATAACTGTACAATCTAATCTTGATTAAAGAGGGTGTTGTGTTCAACTCAAATATCAACCTTTAATAAAAACACATTAGGACTAGCAATCCTAAGAAACACATTAGGACTAGCAATCCTAAGAAACACATTAGGACTAGCAATCCTAAGAAACACATTAGGACTAGCAATTCTAAGAAACACATTAGGACTAGTAATCCTAAGAAACACATTAGGACTAGCAATCCTAAGAAATGAGATTTTTAAGACTTACCAAACTCAAATGCCTTTTCTACATCACTGGTCAATAAATGAAAAAAAGTGCAAGAATCAATTTCTTCCTCTGGATAACCTTTTTCCTGTTGAACAAAAAGGAAACAATGTTTGATAAAAAAAACTTATTTTGTGTTCAATATTGGCTGTTTATTTAATGTTTTGTATGTGTCCATTGTCTTCTTTCAGCAGTTTATATTTCTTGAAAGAAAAAATAGCTGCAAGTTAAAATTTAAGAAAATTTGTCCTTGAAAAAAATTGCAGTACTCTTATATAAGTGATCAATATAAAACAATATGTTTTGAGGAATCACTTTAGGATGATACAGTAAAACATTTTACATAGGAAAGAAACTTTTAAAATAGAGTAATCACCCATAGAAGCAATTATATAACAGAGCAATATATACAATAATATGTCAGTCATATCATCCCTGTTTTATGATTCAGAGAAAAAAAAACTTGTTATTTCAACTCAAGTTACACTCTGGTAATGCTAATTTGCAGACTTTGTTAAAATTTCCAACCCCATTTCATTTCCTTTAAATCACATAATTTACAACTTTTTCCTACATCTACAAACATTGCTAAAATCCTATTTTTGTAGTTTTTCTGAAATCTTATGAATTCTGAGAATCACTGTGCAATAATATGTTGTTCAACAGAATGGTTTTTAAGGTGTTTTTTTAAAGAATAGAATGTTAGCACTAACCTTCATCTTTTCCAAAAAGTCTTCCACTGATTCTTCGTTTTTGACAATAGTTGGTATAATGTATTTAGATAAACACTGACCAATATTTCCTCTTGTTTTCATACTTTGATTCTTTGCTAAAACATCTGTGACTTGAAGTAAAGCTACAAAAGTAGAAAGTTTCTCAATAAAAGTTCGTACAATTAGAATTCAAACAGGAGTTTACTTCAAATCATACTAAATTTATTCTCATATTTTCTTTTTTTATTATTATTATTGAAGAGTTTAGTAATGGCCATTAAGTTCTTTTGATGATAACACAGGTAGCAGAGTTAGTACACACTGTGACTAGTATGTTGTCACCACCACCAGATTACCATTACTATGTCTTGCATTCTGTGACATTTGTTACAGGAAAGACAGAAATCAAGTCCATTGAAAATAACAGGTGATGTTACGAAAATAACTAGTTTTGTTTAAATTGTTTGACCCAATTGTTTTGGTTGCATGCCATCTAAATATGCACCTATATCACTCTGCTGAGCTCTTGATATAATTCAGTATCACGGCTTTGTGACGTCAAATATGTTGACACGGCCTCAATAACTTTAACCCAGACATATCAGCAACGTCATAATGTTTGAACAGACTATGTTAAGTTTGACTTGAACTTATCAAGTCAACTTCGGGTTGCTGGTGAAATTAAGAAAACACTTCCAAAAGATGCAAATACAGCTCGATAAATTGATTATCAGGTTATCTGCATATTTATTTTGTATAATATCAGCTGCTTGACACAATATGAAGGCTTTTTGATCTTGTCTGCTGCGCTCACTCGACAAAAAACTTCATATTGTGACTCGCAGCTGATTTTTTACAATATCAACATGCAGACAACCTGATAATCGGTACTTATCATACTATGTTTGTGTAATATGCAAGTGGGTTAATGAGATTAAATATTACAACATAAAAGAATTTTTTGACATGAACAATGATAACAATAACTGAAGTACAATCTTTGTATGGTGAAATTTTTTCTAATGAATTAATTTGTAAAATTTCAACAGCTTACTAGACTGATATAATTGTATATGAAGAAAATTATACATTTTTTATCCTTGCCCCAGGGAAATATGAAGATTTGTTCATACAACAAAATACAACTTTTTGAGGATGAAAACATATATCTTTATATATCCCTAAGCCAAGGGAAATGAATGCTTTATTCCACTACCTATCCTTTTTTTCCTAGACATAAATAAAACATTCAGTAGTGATAAAAAAACCAATAATCATTTATTTTAAGACAAACATTTTTTGTTTGTTTTGTTCTTACAACTGAATTAATTTTGAATGTGCTAATGACTTTACTATCATTAATTTGTATTTCTTAGGATTAAGATAAGCAACTTTTCAAATGTTATATGTAACCTTATAACCAATATATAAATTTCACTCACCTTCTTGGTCATCTTGAAATAACTTAAAAATAAATCTTATATGGCCTTCTTCAAAACATTTCACCTGAAAAGAGAAATATTCTTTGTGAAAACAGTTCTTCATTTTGAAACACATTTCTTATAAAATGTCTTTCTATTTATCAAACTTCAGTGCTATTATCTGTTTGAGAAAAAAAGAAAATATCAGCCATAAATAGGTCATTGTTTATTTATCATTAAGTTAAAGGCATCTAACAGAGTTCATCTAAAATCATAGTGTGTTGTCTGTAAAAAATATTTTTTTGTGACTCACATGGCCTTACATTTATGTCTATGAAATTGTACATTTTTATTACCATAAGAAATAACTTCAAAACTACTTACAGTATTAGCTCTTTCCAAAAATTTCAATATCCAATCTGAAAAAGAGAACAATATGTTGTTAAAAGTATACCTTATGTTTAATTTGTTCAGGTAAATATATAGAGGGAATGTTAGTACTGTCATGACTTTATCTGTGTTAATGTATAATAAGTGCACTTTTCTGCCATCAACATTTTTTTAGCCACTTGGTGAAACTCCAGTAAGTTTAAAGTTGTATAGAGTTATTACTGACCTGGCCATTAGTGATGCTTTCAAACTATTGCAGTTCATTCAAAATCCTGACCATATTGCAACTTGTTCTATTAAGGTGAAGTGTTTAACTCATGTAACTGGTCAGAAATTTTAACCAACTGCTGTGGAAAACCAGTCTTGTCATCAAAGTGAAAAGTGATAAAATAAAGTGTACTTACAATCCTATAAGACTGTAATTACACTTAATTGCTATTATGAAAAAAATGTAAAAAATTTCAAAACCTATCATTGTTATAGTAACAAGTCATCCAAAAAGTGATGGGTATTAATTTTTTAAAGGTCTTTGGTGTGACCAGTGTAACTCATGACCACCAACACTCAAGCCAACAAAGTTACCATGATATTTTAGGGTAAATAACCTTACCAAACTTTTGTTCTCTACAGCACAACTTGATACAGTAATCCATATCCATTGATTCTTGGTCTTGGTTTTTGAGTATGTTTAATAAAGCTGAAATATTTTTTTCAGGATCCTGGAAAAAATTATAGAAATGAAATTTGTAAGTATAATAGACCATGTAACTCCCAAAAAATATTACTCAGTTCAATAGTGATAAATCAGAAAATTATTAATCAGAATAAATATTTAAAGCAGATGTCCTGAACAATAAGAAAGAACAATCTATTTATTTTCAATGTTTGATTCGATTTTTTGTGTTTTAACGCCCTTTCAAGCACTGCTTTTGAGCTATTTTGTGGCGGAAGCCTGAGTGCCTGGAGAAAACCACCGACCTTTGACAGGAAAACTGACAATCCTAGTCAAGTGCACCTGCACAAACTCACAACCTCTGGCTAGTGATTACAGTACTAAGACCACTCGACCACCAAGGCCCCTTATTTTTAAGGAAAAACTCAGCCAAGCATTTAATGTAAGTCATGTTGATTCAAAGCACCATGTTTAACAATTCATGAAAATAGAAATAGAAACTCTAGTTGATATAAAGGAACAAAAATTCTAGTAACAAAACGTATAGTCTCCCTTGTAACACACTAGTTATACACCTTGACTATCTGTTAAAGACCTTGCACATGAAGTATGCACAATGGGTTTTTTTTCATAACAATTATTTTATATCATTTCTAAAATAAAAAAAGAAGACAGAACCAGAAAACAAAAGGAATGTGTTCATAGTACATGGATGTCCTACTCGCACTATCATTTTCTATGCTTAGTCCAGGGGAGCTAAAAATATATTAAACAAAGACCTCACCTGTTTATATCAAAGAAATATTCAAACCTACCAGATTTAAGATAATAGACTTCATCATTTCCCTGTTTATAATTTCCAGTGGAACAACATCTTCCCACATCTTTAAAGTAGCATCAATATGCCCATGATATGCCATTCTCTGTATACAACTTCTTAATAAATTTGTTCCTCTTCCTCTTAGCATGGTAGAGTCTTTCATTGTATCAAAGATCTGAAATGATAACCATCTGTCTATAAGCTATTTATGAATCAATCCTCTTTATTTTAACATCATTTTGAAAGTGGACTGCACTATTTCTTTTATTTAACATTTTTATTTGAATAATTAACAATTTCAAGGATGGAAATAGAGCTATGACAAATATTTAACTGTTAAATTCTTAAAGGGTTCCACCAAAACCAGTGCCTTGTCTGTGTAGAATCACAGTGTTGACCTCCAAAAATTAAGTCTATTTATCAGTAAATTTTAAGTGTATATTTTCTTTAGATGTCATTTCTTGATCATGAAAAAGCTTCTGTGCATATTTCAGAACATTCCATGAAGTTTGTGTGACAATAACTTAATGGTTAACTATCGTGCCTAAAAAATTTAACCTGATTCCAGAAGCATGTATGGTTTGAAGGTAAAAAGACATAAAACAAGAAAACTTATTGCCCTTCTACTATTTTTTCATATTTCAACTTTATTAATTTAAAAATTGTGAATGAAGACATATGTAAACATGGTATATTTATATGTCTGTTGCTTAAATGAAACTGAAATCAAAACTTAAATGTAAGGATTCTAGGGCTAAACAAAACATGCAATATATATGCTTTCACATTTTAACCTATTTCTGAAATTTTACCTGAAAGGCCAGTTCTTCATGGCCATGGTTCAGTGCTGTTACAATGGCATCAAATAACTGACTACTCAGAAATGATATTTTTTGTCCTTGTGGTTGTGAAATCATCTAAGTAAAATAAAATTTAAGCATGAATGATTTAAGATATGAATTTATTTGTACTAAATGGTTCTTCCAACATGTCCAAAGGCAAGTCCTGAACTGGGAATGTCACAGTACAGATTCAAATTCCTTTATATTCATTAAATTTGAAGAAGATTTCCTAGACATTATCCTCTAATAGTGGATTTTTCTATCATGGCTGTTAGTTAGTATTGTTGATAAATGTTTTTTCTTTGAAGACTTTGAAAGATCATTTTCAAAAGGTAAAATAGAAAATCTTAATTTATTTTTTTAAATAAAATAAGTTTTCACTAATTTGAAAGCAACTGAAATTAAACCACAAGTTTTTGCATGGTTTTTGAAATTCCGACCAGTTGCACCTTAATTATGTTAACCTTGCCAAGGGAGTTATTTCCCATAATTTTCAGAAAATTCAAGAATGATTAAGTTTTAAACAACCTGTATTAATCAAAGTAATTGCTAAAAATGATATTACAAGAAATGAATTTAACCGACAGAAAGCTGTTTGAGGCTTTTTTGAATTTAGTTTTCACATTTGAGAAGAAATTGCTTTAAAGACTTTTTATAGATTGAAGTTGAAAGTCAGATTTCAGAAGTAAATATAAAGGTGTTAATTCCTGAAAAGGTTGACAAAATTCTCATTTCAGGATGATTCAGCATAAGTTGAAAAGGTGACCACAATACTATTATCGTTTGAACATACTTTTATAACTTCTTCTGTATTTCCTTTTTCTATATAGCCTTGTAATAATGAATTGTATGTTTCCAATGTTGGCTCTAATCCAGATTGCCTAGTGATAAGAATGAAATTATATATACATACAGTAAAATATTTGCAGTTTATCCACTGTATACAAGCATGAAACAGTGAATATATATTTTTCAGTCACCTGGTGCATTATCAAAAATACAGTGTCCTTGCTGTTGTTAAATATGCTTTTAATGTTACACCAGAGTTTATTTTTATCATATAACCCTGTAGGGTAAGATAAAGCATTTTTTGTGTTGGTGCAATGAAATGCATTAAATAATAAACAAACAATCAAGCAATCATTATAATCCTGACAAGTTTTCAGTTCTCTTGCCTTTCTGAAGTGTAGTAATAGAAGATAAATAAGATAAATCTTATCTTTAGGCCACACCAATTTAATTTCTTGTTCTACGGATTTTTCTCAAAAAAATTGGGGTGAGCGAGCGATTTGAAAATTTTAATAAAAATAAAATTAATTTACAAATTTTTGAGGCGAAGCTTGAAAAGTAAAGGCAAGCGATTATATATTTTTTTTGTAAACATAAAATAATAGGTTTTGACAATATTAATCAAAACAAGATGGTATAAAACTTGATTTACCCCTTGTGTTTTGACATTTCTTTACTTTATCAACTGCCAAGTGCTTCTTTCCCCTGATCACCAAGACATGTAATGCCTTCTTTTAATTGAAGCACATTTATGATTTCTTGTATCTGGCAACCATTTAACTTCAATGTGTGTGTGTGTGGGGTTATGGATTTTGTCTGAGATTGATTTTTTTTTCATGCAAAGCCCAGTCAATTTTATGAAGTTTTTCAATGCTTTTTTTACTCAAATTATTTGTTCAATATTCAACAATATAAGATAAGGAGAAAATCTGGATTCAAAATGTTTTCCCCATCATCTCTAGAAAAAATAACATACCCCCTTCCCCTTTTGAAGTCAGATGGCTGTTCTCTTAATATAAGTTTATGAGGCTTCATATCTTGAGCTGAATTATTTCAAGTGCTTTAATTGATTTCCATTGAATTGCCATGTGATAGATATCTTTGCTTCTTCCCAGGCCGGGACATGACCTATACCAAGCAACACAGCCATGTCTTTTTTTAGGGGGTGGGAGGGTTTGAGTAAATGTGTGTACATTCTATTTTATATGTGTAAAACGTTCAACACAGGGCTTTGGCTCACACCAAACAACAAGCTTTAAAGTACCCCAAATGTTAAACAATTCAAACAGAACAAGAGGCTCTCAAGAGCCTGAATCGCTCACCTGGTTAACAATGCCTTCGGTCATGTTTTTTGACGAAATAGAAAATAAAACACAAACTTTATTTTATACACCCTACTGATCATTCAAATGAAGTTTGGTTGAATTTGGTTGAGTGGTTTTAGAGGAGAAGCGTTTTTAAAGTTAGCAAATATGATGAACAAATTGTGAAAAATTGTCATTAAAGGACAATAACTCCTTAAGGGGTCAATTGACAATTTTGGTCATATTAACTTATTTGTAGATCTTACTTTGCTGATAATTTTTGCTGTTTACAGTTTATCTTTATCTATAATAATATTCAAGATAATGACCAAAAACTGCAAAATTTCCTTAAAATTACCAATTAAGTGGCAGCAACCCAACAATGGGTTGTTTGATTCATCTGAAAATTTCAGGGCTGATAGATATTGACATAATGAACATTTTTACCCCATGTCAGGTTTGCTTTAAATGCTTTAGTTTTTGAGATATAAGCCCAAAACTGCATTTGACCCCTATGTTCTATTTTAAGTAACGGCGGCCATTTTGGTTGGTTGGCCAGGTCACAATTTTCAAACTAGATACCCCAATGATAGTTGTGGCCAAGTTTAGTTCAATTTGGCCCAGTAGTTTCAGAGGAGAAGATTTTTGTAAAAGATATTTAAGATTAAAGAAAAATGGTTAAAAATTGACTATAAAGGGCAATAACTCCTAAAGGGGTCAACTGACCATTTCAGTCATGTTGACTTATTTTTAGGTCTTACTTTGCTGAACATTTTTGCTGTTTACAGTTTATCTCTACCTATAATAATATTCATGATAATAACCAAAAACAGCAAAATTTCCTTAAAATTTCCAATTCAGGGGCAGCAACCCAACAACAGGTTGTCCGATTCATCTGAAAATTTCAGGGCAGATAGATCTTGACCTGATAATCAATTTTACCCCCATTTCAGATTTGCTCTAAATGCTTCTGTTTTTGAGTTATAAGCCAAAAACTGCATTTGACCCCTAGGCCAACCTTAAAAATATGTTTGTTTGCAGTTTTCCGACTGTACCTTCAGACTGAAGGGTCGGTAGGTAGGAAAAATATTTTATTTTATCAGCCAAAATAGTTTAAACAAGCAGTTACACTAAACCAAGTTTCTTGTGAAGAAGAAAAAACATTTTAAAACAACAAACACTGGACATGCTGAAAACCAACATCAAATGAACAGACATTTTCAGATAAAAAACTTTTTAACCAAAACTGAAACTTTAACATTATCCAATTTATGACATAAAATATGGTATAATTATTAAATACTGGAACACTTATAAACAAGGAATGTCATTATGACTAGAACTGTTTTAAAGAAATATATTCAGACATGTATGCTTCTTGACTAGAATTTTTTCATGAGTAGAGTATTTTCATCAGAAAAATGTAGATATTAAAGATTTATAAGACAATGTATTAAAAAGTGTATTTTTAATAAAAAAAAAATAAAAATTGAATCTTCCTCAATTGAAAAAAAAGGCAACTTGAAAAAAAAGTATTAAGACATTCGACTGTTTTCATATTTCTAACAATATTTAATTATATTTGATAAAATTATATTTTTGTCAGGCTTTAATGAAAACCAAATAAATCTTAAGTTTGGGGTGAAATCCATAGCACCCCATTAAAAGTAAATGGTCTGTACTGAAATGTTTTTAATGCATAAAAAAATTGACAGCATAGCTCCTAAGGACATGTTTTAATTGAATTCACACAGGCCACACAGTTTGGGTATATTTAATATTGTAAGAAAGAGAATAATTGCAATGAGTGGGGCACCCCCCTTATCCTAAAGAAGCATACTCATTGCAATCGAAGATAGATTTAATATAGAGAGAGTATATTTATTTTTCAAGCTAACCATTCATTTTCTCTACATCTTTGTGTAGTTAGGGTTGCTTCTTATTGATTTGGCATGATCTATATCCATTAACATTTCAAATGAGCCCTTCCTCCGTACAGGCGTGCCTCTTTATACAAATATCCATGAAGATTTAAGTCATGGAGGAGTGGTTTCATCTTTGTCGTCTTCACAACGATTTGTAGAAAATATGCCATACTTCAAGCTGCTGTCGAATTATTTAACCACTGAAATTGGTTCCGTAAAGTCAGGCTCCACAGATTCTGTACCCGATTTGTTTGAGACAGAATGGTTATCGTGTCAGTTATGAATATCCGCTGCATCATCGTCAATGATATCATCACACATCATTACATGTGCCTGAATCTGTATAAACAGTTTACTAATAAACTTTTTTGTTTGTTATTTGTCTTAAAATTGACACGAGACGACAGCGTAAAGTACTCCTCCGTGACTTCATGGATACCTGTAAACAATTTCCATGTGCTTTATCATTAAAGAGGGACGAAAGATACCAAAGGGACAGTCAAAATGGTCACATGAACGCTTGACGGGAAGCTAAGAAAAACAGAACTTGAAATGCGTAATTGACCCAGACTTTAAATCATTTCCGGAAAGGACCCAAAGTTCCGGATCGCGTGAATAGAAGTATTAAAAAAAATTTCTTCAAATTTAAAGCAATAAAATTCTCACAGTCGGGAGGATTTTCAAGGGTCGGTCGGTAAACTGCAAACAAACAAAATTTTAATTTAAGCCCTATGTTCTATTTTTAGCAATGGCAGCCATGTTTGTTGATAGATCAAAACTTCAGATACAATTTATAAACTGGATACCCTAAGGAACATTCAGTTAAAGTTTGGAAGTATTTGGCCTAGTAGTTTCAGAGGAGAAGATTCTTGAAATAGTTTACGACGACAGACGACGACGGACGCCAAGTGATGGCATAAGCTCACTTGGCCCTTCGGGCCAGAGCTATATATATACAAACGGAGAAATGCCTATGAACCACACCATCAACGACAAATACTTAACAACAGGGTCCTGACTCAAGACATGTGCATAAAAATGCAGCGAGTATGGATAGTTTTGTTCCGAAGGCAAACGATATTGCAGTTGAAGGCAACAATTCTCCTTCTGCCTTCTTTATTCTAATAACGAACATAACATCCTACTTTAATAATAAATCTGTGTTAAGGATGTACACCTCTGAGGAGCCAAAAATATCTAGAATTAAACTTTTTTTTCTTAACCTGATTTTTGGGCTTATAAGACTGTTAAAAAATAATTGGTGAAGAAAAAATCATATGGTGGTGCACTTCTTTTTTGCTACGACCCTTTGAAAATACTCAATTTTGATGATTTTCCTTTTTTCATCAATTTTTACCTATTTTTGGGCTATAATCATGAAAAAAATCACAGTTCCACAATTAAACTTTTTCTCATACTTTCAATAAAGATGCAGTGGACCAATCTGAATAAATCTAACTTAAAAAAACTATATGTTTTTCTCTGGCTGTTTATGACATCTTTACACTAAATCCATTTGATGTTGGATGTGTACGGATTGATAGTTTAGTCTTAGATGCATGATTTTTTTATTAGTTGTTAGTGGCTTTGAACTAGCTGTCAGATAACTGCGAGTACTCTCAGATCTGTTCATTGCGACTTTTTGTGTCGTGATGTATAAGTACCCGGCCACGTCCACTTGTATTTTTGTCCATCTGATGAGTTAAGTCTTTTTCAACTGATTTTTATAGTTCGTTCTTATGTTGTACTGTTATACCACTGTCCCAGGTTAGGGGGAGGGTTGGGATCCCGCTAACATGTTTAACCCCGCCACAATATTTATGTATGTGCCTGTCCCAAGTCAGGAGCCTGTAATTCAGTGGTTGTCGTTTGTTTATGTGTTACATATTTCTTTTTCGTTCATTTTTTTACATAAATAAGGCCTTTGTTTTCTCGTTTGAATTGTTTTACATTGTCTTAAGGGAGCCTATTATAGCTGACTATGCGGTGTGGGCTTTGCTCCTTGCTGAAGGCCGTACGGTGACCTATAGTTTTTTATGTCTGTGTCATTTTGGTCTTTTGTGGAAAGTTGTCTCATTGGCAATCATACCACATCTTCTTTTTTATATAGGTAGGTGTTAATATAAGCAATTTTTATCATATTTTGATGCTTTTTTGTGTCAAATGTACCATGCTGTCAATTTTGTAAATTTGTGATTTTTCTCATTTTTAAGAACAAAATGCATAATACAATGTATTTCAACTTTTTGTTATAAATGATTGAAAAAATACATATCTAAGAAATTTGAAATGACAAAAATGATATGGGATGTACATGATTCTTGTAAAAATCATTTTTTTGTACCCCTCACCCTTTTTCTCAAAATTTTGGCTAAAAAGACTGACTTGATTGGTCGTAAAATTTGAAATCTGGATTACTCAAAAACTCTTCATTGTAAATACACAATTTTTTCACAAAGTTATGTTTGATTATAATATTTTAAAAATTCATTGATATTTTCCACTTGTATCACATATTTTGGAAAAAATTCCAGAACAAGATTTCAACGAGACTAAATCATCAGAAGAATACATCTTTAATACCTGAAACAGTTTAACATTTAGAGGGCCACATTTGACGTAGATTAAAACGCTCTTGCGATCGCTTTTTATCTTTTTGATGTTTACAAAAAAAAAATGAAGTGGGAAAAAGACACGAACACATTTCAGGATGCGGGAATATTACAAAAATATTGTTTTTACGTTTTGAAAAAAATGTGTGAGGGAGGGTCTGTCGAACAAGGAATTAAATTGGTGTGGCCTTAGAACCAGACTTACCTCATCAATTCTAACATATTCACAGCACCCTCTACATCACTGTAAAAAAATAATTATAGATAAAAATATAAGGATATACTAAAGTGAAAATGCAACCAAACACCACAAGTTTACAATAAAAAGATTCCTTTTCTAATATGTAAAATATAGTCTTTAGCATGATAGTGTTGAATATACTTGTTTAAAAGACACAAATGTAAAATTGGAAAATATACAGGAAAAAACTTCTTGAAAGGTTTTAAGACTGACAATATTTAGTTTGATCAAGTTCTATAAAAAAAAACATACATTTTTCTCTAAAACCATCTTTATAATTACAACAATTGAAATGGATTAAAGAACTCCAAGCTGATAAAAATAATCCAGAGCCTGATACCAAATTGTTTTATGAAGTAAATACTTACTTTGCCCTAAAGTGTCCAATGATTAAGCTGTTGAAAACTGTATCTGTTAGTGGAACTTTCATTTCCTTCATATGTTCCAAAATTTGACTGCAAATAAAAATGTATAAAAATACTTGCATCAAAATCAAAAAGCCTTAGTAGGCAAGCTCACAAACCCATTCTCTCTGATCAATAAGCAATGATAGCAGATAAGCAATGATAGCAAAACTGAGTCCATTGTTACCTCAGTTAGTTCAACATTTCTGATATTCCTACATTTCAGAGTAGCCCTCCATTTAAACATACCAATCAAAATATAAGACACTGTTGATGCAAGATGAATAATTATGATTGATTGATGAATAATTATGAGATTCTTGTACTAGCTCTTATTTAAATAAATGAAGATGTGCCTGCTGTTAATATAAACGTTTCATTTATTATATGAAAAGTTTTTGCACTACATATAAATTTCTAAATTTTCTAGTTTTATAAATATGGTGATGATTTGAAAGTATCAAATGTTAAATAAAATCTTCATAGAGTACAATTTTTCACTGTAAACGATTTATATATCATAATAAAACTAAATCATAACCAGGGCTTCAATTTCATTTGTAACTTTCATTTATTATCCTGTGGAGATTTAAAAGCTGTGGGACGAGCTCACAAATTCTCAACACCATCTCTCTCATTTTAACTTTTATCTTATAAAATTCGGCACGGGACGTTTGCGCTTTTTCATAGGACATTTGCGCTTTTTTTTGTGGACACTTGCGCTTCAAAACATAGGACATTTGCGCTTTTTAAAAATGGACATTTGCGCTTTTAACATAGGACATTTGCGCTTTTCTTTTTATATATATCTATGACTTCCATCCTCTTTTATCCGGGCTTTAAAAGTTTAAAATCCATTGCATAACACATTGTTGCTATGTGTTTAAAAGTTTATGTACAGCTAAAAGTAAACATTCTTAAGAAATAAAATCAAGTACTTTCATCACAATTACAGGTCAGTTTTAGCTTAATATTTGAAGCCCAATGAGTGAACAAATTTTGCTCTTGTTATCTGTCCTGATTGGTACTTAGCCCACATCTAAAAATAAATGACCGAGTTTCTCATTCCCAATTCAGTTGTACATTCTTTTTATTCTTTAGAGAGTCCTATTGCTTGATTTTTTCGCCACCAGACTTGGGACAGATCGAAACGGCATCACTTCAAGAGAGCTGATGGAAATAAATTTCTAACAACAACTATAACCCGGTCTAGTCTCTATAAATTTAAAATCCATGATCAAGACTGTGTAAATGTGAACTAACTAATGACAAATATAAGTTAAATTTATTTACGTAAGCGGTAAGGATAACTTCTCATTAAGATTAGTCGACTATAGGTAAAAAGCGCAAATGTCCGATCAATTTAATACAGGTGAATCAAAATTAAAAGCGCAAATGTCCATAGTATTTGAAGCGCAAATGTCCTATCGTTTTACAGGTAAAAAAGCGCAAACGTCCTGTGCCCATAAAATTGTGCATACAAACCTTGCTTTTTCTACATCTCCTTCTTCACAATAATGTGCAAGTATTAGTTGAAATGTCACCTTAAAGTAAAACAATTTTACATTTATTTTATGGTTTCATAATAAACACATATACAGAAAACTTAGAAACCAAAAAGATTAGTATTTCAAAAATAAAGAACAACCCCCTTTAATTGTTAATCTTTATTTTTCAAAACAAATGGCCTGCAATAGCTTTTTGAATAAAGGCAAGCAGCAATCTTTGAAACTGAATAACTTTGAACAAATTGATTTAACTGTCTTAATTTAATATTCAACAAAAGATTTAAATTATGATTTTTAAATAACATAGAAAATATCAATTTACATTTTATCTTCCAATTGAAATTTCCGTCATCTAACCCTGTTACATTGACCAAAAAGAACAACTCAAAGTGAGAAAATTTTATTTAATTAAGGAATGACTGTAACATTTTTTCTGTCTATGAAGAAATAACATAAAAAATGTGGTGTACACTGAATAACGTGTGTAGCGGGTTATTCAAAGTGTGCACCACATTTTTTTATGTTATTTTAAATAGGCAAAAAAAATATTAGTCATTTCTTATAATTTAATTCTTTAATTCCATTTTAAACCGGAGTAAATCATGACAAAACTTTGATGACGTCATGGTCACATGACACAATTTTGTCTATGGGCTGATAAACAAAACGATGTCAGCCAATCAGAAGTCATGTTACATCCAAAATTAAATTATATAGGAAGGGATTAGATTATAATACATGTAGTAGACATACCCTGTTTGGCTTTAATCCTGCCTTATCCATTTCAGTGAGGATATCCGGTGGGGAAAACTTGTGTTGATTTTCTAAGTATACCATCAGCAAATTATTAAAGTATGATGTCTGTAATGGCAATCCTAAATTAACAGAAAATAAGGGATAAGTAATTGAATAACATGTGAAAAATATTAACTTGCTGTTTTTTATATCAAAATTTGTGGTTATTTATTCAAGCACAGTATACACATATGTAAATGTTTATTGCTCAGTAGAAACTACATATGCATCATTGAAAAGCTACATAAACCAAAGCAAATACAGCAAAAATTTGGCTTGTAATTTGCTTTCAATTGGTTATTGATACCTACAAGTTATTGATGTCTCAAAAACTTAAACTATAGATTACATTGAAATGTTAATGGCAAACAAATTTATTGATCAAATATTCAAAAAGGCAACAATGAAAAATAGAAGAATAGGAACTTTAAAATAGATATTTAACAATCAAGAATATAAGTGCATAAGCATGATAAGGAAGGACACACAGAAACAAGATCTATAGGGTACTGTAGAGCAGGGCTTCCAAAACAGTCATATATTCCGGTCATTTGTATAATGTCTGGTAAAAGTCTGGATGGTCAAAGCATGAAACGGTCATCCACTTTTTAGTTTTCAAGGCTTTTTCGGTCATTTTAACATAATTAACGATCTTTTTGACCCAACCCACAGGCACTCGTCTCAGAATTTTTTTTCCCCTATATACTGTTATATACTGTTATATAGGGGGAAAAAACCTGAAACGAGTGCCTGTGACCCAACCGTTTGCCTTTAACATCCACACATTTCCGGTCATAAAAGTGACATAATGATTAATTACTATCAAAACAACCCCTACTTCTATACTTTCTAATTTTAATCAAGGCTAATTAGTTGTTGGACAGCTGAAATCTACCTGTTCAGCTGACAGGTAAACTATTTTCAGTACTAGACATTGTAAAAATTATCGGTCTATTCACAATTATTTTCTTACATTTCAGCAGTTTGTATCTAATTGATTGAGTCCAAAAGATTAAAATTATAAGAAATCAGTTTATCAACATGATTTGATGAAAAAGTTAAAAAGGTTTTAAATGAAAACTCATCAGAACTACGTTGTATGAACTAGAATATGTGCACAGGTAGGAAATTTATTATGCATCCTACATTTCTTCAAAAATGCTAAAACTATCATTGATACCTGTATTTAACGTTCATTTCAAGTATGTTGTCGAAGAAATAACGTGGAAAGAGCTCCTTCACTCAGTCGTGCTTTGAAAACGAATTTTACGTATCTGTTTATGGTCCATGTTTTACCATTGTCAAGTCAACATCCGGTTTAGGAAAATGTGATTTTGAAAACCAAAGTAAAGTTTTTGACAATGTCGTTTTGCACAAATAAAGAGTCTAAGGCAGATATGAGCACGCTGATGTGCACACTATGAATGATGCACTGCCAATTTAACAGCAGTTTACATCCGAACATCAAATTCATATCAAAGTAAAGTTTAAAATTGTTTTTTTTTTAATCTAATGTCAACCATATTGGAATGGCCATCTGATTAGCATAATTGCCTTTTGTGACTAAGTCCTAAGGGATTAAAATCAGGATCAGATATAAAATGTCCGTCTGGCTCAAATATTTTATGGAAGCCCTGCTGTAGAGGTGATTTACAAAGCCTATAACTGTAGGGGTAATTTATGAAACCCAGTGTAACCCCTGTTTATCATGTGTAGCCATTTTATTTTCTTAGAGTTACACTATCTTCACAAAAAAGAAAGCAGGTGTCTCTTACCACTTTTCTGTATGCATTCCCAAATCAAATCTGTGTATTTCATTCTGTTATCTGGATGTAGCTGAGAAAGAGGTTCACCAGTACTTCTGAGTACAAACATACCATCTTCAATATTGTCTAAGCCTATAAGATAAATGTATATTTACTTCAAAAATCATTGTGTGCAACTTGGAATTACTCACTCCATAGTATGCTGCTATTTTAAATTTAACAAGAATGTGTTAATACATGTAGAAAATGCTCCACTCACATTATCATTTCCTTTGTTCAGTGGTCCATGAAATTGTGATCAAAACTCTAATTTGGCTTTAAAATAAGAAAGATCATATCATAGAAAAACGTGTACTAAGTTTCAAGTTGACTTATGAACTTGAAGTGGGACAGACAGACGAACGGATGGACTAACAAATAGACGCTTAGACCAATAAACATAATGCCACTCTACTATCATAGGTGGGGTATAATACAAATAAAAGCATGCCAGCTTCAATTGAAAGGTTGTAAGACAAAACAAATGTGAATGCATGGAGACAAACCTTTTTCCTGAAACATGGTTATACAGTTTTGAATATAATCCTGTCTACTTCGTCTGTACTGATGCACAAAATCTCCAAGAGCTTGCATTGGCTGGTCAGACACAGGTTGTCTTGTCCTAAATGTTCTTTCCTGTTCATTTTTTTCAGTGGATGCAGGCTGAACAAATTGTCTTCTGTAATAAGATTAGAAATTATAATATTACTATTTGTTTTCATGTCAAAAGTTTGTAAATAATTTGACACCAATTTATTGGTTTTAGATGTCTTTTCAAAATAAATTAAGGGCAAGATGCAATATGAGGGTTAATTCAGCTGAAATATGGGTTCAAACTGCAGAGCTTTTTTATTTGGAAAACATAAAATAAAATAGGCTGAGAGTACAAACCTCAATTATTATATCAATATCAAACAACTTACTTCTAAAAGTATATAGCTGTAACATTACTGCACTTCAATAGTAAGTGTGGATAAGTCACTATCAAAATAATATGCAGAGTTTTGATTTTCAATGTATTCAAAAATCTGTTTTCACTGGTACATGTACAGTGCTTCCCTTAGACAAAAATAGTAACTTAGTCAGCTGTAAGAGGTTGAGCTAAGGAATCATTTATTAAGCTCAGTCAGTTAGAGCACTGGCTATTAGTCTTTTGGAAAATTTGCTGCATTTTTCAAGAATATTGGTCTTTTTAAGAAAAAAAGACTCAGTTCAGATTTTTTTTTTTTAGCACAACCAAGTGATTACTCAAATGAGGGATTGTTACTGATTTATGGAAAACAGTTCCCCATATGGCAGGTTGTCCCTAACTTGGTTATAGATGCTTGTACAAATGTAGCATCATTATTTGAAAAAATATGATTAGATCCGTCAAACTTGGGTCCTAAAAGCACTGCTCCTACCAACTAAGCCAAAAAAAGATCTTCCCTAATTCAACCAGTTAGTGAGTTAATTAGACTACATGTAATGTACCTTTACAGCCGATTGCATTGAGTGTGCAGACAAAGATACAAAGATAATATCTTTGATTAGCTTGCTAGCTGATCCCTGAAGTCATTATTAGGTAAGGTTTACTATTCTCCTTTCAAAGTAGCCTATTCCTTTACGTCTATACTATTGATCTGCAGTGGAAATCCATAACGCAGATACTGCTGTGCAAACATCCTACAGACAGATACATTTTTGTAGATTGGTAATCTGTCGGACTAGTCTACTCTTTGCACCTGTCCCAAGTCAGGAGCCTCTGGCCTTTGTTAATTTTGTATTATTTTAATTTTAGTTTCTTGTGTACAATTTGGAAATTAGAATGGCGTTCATTATCACTGGACTAGTATATATTTGTTAAGGGGCCAGCTGAAGGACGCCTCCGGGTGCGGGAATTTCTTGCTACATTGAAGACCTGTTGGTGACCCTCTGCTGTTGTTTTTTATTTGGTCGGGTTGTTGTCTCTTTGACACATTCCCCATTTCCATTCTCAATTTTATCTTATAGAAGGGTAGTTTACATAACCTAATAATGACTTCCCGGTTCAGCTTGCAAGCAAGCTAACCAAATATATTACCTTTGCCTACACACTCAATGCAATCGGCTGTAATGGTTTCACTTGAGTTATACAACACTCCCAAAACAGGCACCAATTTGAACATTTAGCAACGAAAAAATCGTATAGCAATTTTCATTTTAACCAGCAGGTACGAACAAAATGAAATTGTTATACATTCTATACAAGAAGTGAATTCATTTTACTATGTTTTGGACTGTAAGCACACTATCCTGCAGCCGGTCTTGAGGTTGAAGGTCATATAATATAACAGCGTTCTAGTCTATTACCTTATGTCAATTGAAAAGATTGAAGGTCGACACTTGTTTTCCCATATAAAGTTCTTGGAATTAGAAGAAAATACTGGTCTTAGAGGCAACTGAATAGCTTTTGAAAGGCAAAAACGTGCACATCGACACAGGGCTGCCATGTTGTTTTTATGAAGTTATATAAATTCCGAAGTCTTTTCCGGTCATCTCCTGTAGCAGTTACGAGTTTTTTTTAAATCTAAATCTAACTTACTATGGCAAGCCGTTGTGATACTAATTTTACTAATTGGGTCTCAACATTACAACATCCTTAACATTGCTGTCCATGTCAATTTTTCCTCTATTTGTGAACCAAAATAGAGGGTTCACTACCCAAGCGGATTTGACCTGTCGTGTATTGTTATGAACTTTTTTTTTTGGGGGGGGGGGGTATTTATAATACTGTTATTGTAAATATTCATATTGCGCATCGCTTACAATTATTGCTCTCTTTCGGTTTTGGATATTTCGCTGTATCTCCATCGATCTGTACTTTGTAGAATCCTTATTGGATTTATTACCACCGAGCCTGACGAAGAAAAATTGCGTGTGTCTGTTCTTTTGGCATTATATGCATTATGTGTTTTATCCATGGTGTTTTCTTGTTGGACTTTATTGTTCTTTATGGTATATTTTCCTCTAGTCTATTAACAAGTACATTTTTGAAAGTGGTCCAAAGAATCTCGATGTTAAACTTGTCTTGTTGGTTGTACTTATCTTTGATTGCTGTTGCTACATTTGTGATTTAGATCTTCTTTGATTTTCATCCAATTTTTTTTTAAAAGATGTATCCCTTCATCAGGTTTATCTTTTGGTAGAAAGGACTTAGCTAGGTTCCATATCTATGTTTGTTATTATTGCTCCATGGTACGTTCGATCATACTCCTGGTTTGTTGTTGGAAGACTTTACCAGTGATAGGTTTGTAGTAAAAAGAAGATTTTTCTCTTTTATAGGTTCTTCATTTTCTTTTTTAATTACAAAAGAAATTCTAAACTGAAAGTTGCAACAAAAAAGACGAGTTTTTATTCCTTGTGTCTGCAAAAATAAAGACTTTTTTTCAAATTGGAGTTGGGCTTTGGAAAAGCTTTTGGCAATTGAGAGAACTCGTAAATCAAAACTGTGTATTTTGTCATTTTTTCTTTTATGTTTTTGCCCTAATTAAGTATAAATCTTATGGATCAATATGAAAATACAAAGAAGTGGTATTACTTCCACTAGAAACCAAATGACGTAAAAGTTAGCAACTACATATATACATTGTATATAGGTCTCCAACAATTAGCAAAACATACCTCATACCAAACTATAAAAAAACACGACATGACAAATGCAAAACAATTCAAACTAGAAAACTAAAGGCCTGATTTGTGTGCAAAACAATAACCGTAAAACAATTAAGATATACAGCAACAATTCAGCATTCACTGAATCATAGGCTCTTGGCTTAGCACAGGTATTGGTCAGACATAAAAAGGACGGAAATTCTATAAAGCATATGGGATGAAAGAAAGGTAAATTTCAAGTGACCAGCTCTTATCTCATACATGCTAGCAACAAATTATGAGACAACTATCCACCAAAGTTCAAATGGTGATCAGCAATTATATTTACTGGTTTCACTTTGAACTGAAATACCGTTTACATCATATTTATAACATAGAAAAGAATAGTTTTGACTGTAGCCCTGCAAACACTTCACATCTTTACTGTTACTAGGAAAAGTATTTGTTCTATTGTTTTTCCATTTACATAAGGTTTAATTAAATAAAGGCAATTTCAATAAAGAAAATACGAGGTTAAACCAAACGGTTGTTAAATACTGCTGGGGAAACTGTAAAGTATCTAGATAAGACAGGGTATTGACATACTGTGCAGTTAGGAGGATGTGTGGATTCTACACAATTCTGTTATTCCTGGTTTATATCAATAATGGTAAGAGTAGAAATATTCTTTTCTGGAACATTAACAGTTATAACCTTTAAAAAGAAAATCAGTAATTTAGTTTATATATACGCAAATACGACATTAACTATACATCTGTGGAACGAAGTGCATGATTACCAAAGAAACAAATGTTCGCCATTGGGAAGCGGACGTTTGAACTCCTATGTCGAACTCGTCCATGTATCTAAGTTATAGGATCTAAGTACCTAGGGCATACAAGCAAATATGTATTTTATTTTTTTTATTTTTTTTCAGCCAGTAAACGCATTCAATATCAGCACATTATCAAGGAAGAAATGATACGCGGTCTCAATATTTGAAGTAGCATTCACACTTCACCATTAACCTCATTTTAAAAAATCGCAACTTTTGTTTCAGGGAATATGCAGAACACGCTTGTAAGTCTTAAATCAAACGCTACAACTAAGATATCATGCCCAAATGGAAAGATAAAGCTAAAAATGGAAGCACAGAACATAAGCCAAGTCTGCAACAGTTATTTTGATGCATGGAAATCATTGTGCAATAACAAAACAACATGTAAAATAGAAAGTTCCTGTAAACAAAACGTTCAATTGGAATTCTGTTGTGAAGGTATGTAATTTCTTTCTATCATTTGTTTCAAAGAAATTGCAAAATATTGTACCGTTCTGTATGCAATATTCAGTTTTTATTTGTTTTTATACGCCCGTCGTCTTTTAGACGGGACGTATTATGGTATACCGTTGTCCGTCCGTCTGTCCGTCTGTCCGTCCGTCCGTCCGTCCGTCGTCCACACTTCGGACGATAACTCAAAAACACTTTCACCAATTTCCATGAAACTTAAGTGAATTGTTTATATCTATTGACGTAAGCTCCCTTTCGTTTTTTTTTAATTTCAGATTTTAAGTTTTGGATTTATGGGGCTTTATTCATAAAAAAAAAAAGGGGGGGATTTTCAACACTTCGGACAATAACTCAAAAAGGCTTTCACCAATGTCCATGAAACTTTGGTGAATTGTTTATATCTATTGATGTAAGCTCCCTTTCAATTTTTTTAAATTTCAGATTTTAAGTTTTGGATTTATGGGGCTTTATTCATAAAAAAGGGGTATTTTCAACACTTCGGACAATAACTCAAAAAGGCTTTCACCAATGTCCATGAAACTTTGTTGAAATGTTTATATCTATTGATGTAAGCTCCCTTTCAATTTTTATAAATTTCAGATTTTAAGTTTTGGATTTATGGGGCTTTATTCATAAAAAAAAGGGGGATTTTCAACACTTCGGACAATAACTCAAAAAGGCTTTCACCAATGTCCATGAAACTTTGGTGAATTGTTTATATCTATTGATGTAAGCCCCCTTTCAATTTTTATAAATTTCAGATTTTATATTTCCGTGTTATGAATTTTTATGCTTAAAAAAGGGGGGATTTTCCAATTTTGGGACAATAACTAACACTTTCACAAAATTTTATGCAACTTTGATAAATTGCATAAGCTCCCTTTCCATTTTTATAAATTTTAGATTTTACGTTTTCTTAAGTAATGAATTTTTATACTTAAAAAAGGGGGATTTTATGAAACTTTGGTGAATATGTTAATGTAACATCCCTTTTGATTTGTATATATATTTCTAGTTGATCATATTAAAAACTTTAAAATTGCGATAGTTTTATGAGCATTAAACACAGCCAGGTTTAAATACAAGTTAAGAAATTCCGGTAAAGATGTGTTATGGTATATCAAATTGGGAAATATTGCATTTAGTTTTTATTAAAGTTTAAAACTACTATTTTTTACTTCATATTTGAATCTTTACGCCAATTGCCGCTAAGAAAGTAATCCAAAATTGTTTCCTTTTATTTTTATACACTTTCGGAATTATGAATCTGAATTTTATTTTCAATTCATTTACACAATTTAATTATTGTATCTTTATTCTCATCGTGTATTAAATCTTAGTGTATTAAATACAGCATACTCTTTCTAATCCTTTCTGATTATCCTTTCCAAATAACAACATTCATACCTATGTACGCTTGAACTCACACCTGCGGCTAAATAGCTACAAGGTAAACGAATTGACCTCAAGCCGAGAAATATACAGTGACCTTTACAAAACAATATACACACTCTGCTCACACATTAGTTGCATTGAAATGATTATCAAAACAATAACGGTAAATAGAACTGAAATATTTTCAGTTCAATATCAGTAAAAATGTTCAATAAATATCTTATGAAAAAAATCTCAACAATAATTAATGAAATTTATTCGAAAACATTTACTAGAGATAATTTTATAGGAGTTTAATTCAATCAATACAAAACGGTATATGCATATTCATTTTCGTTCATTCTTATATTGTGGTTAATAACTACGACCATTCGTCAGCTGTGCGCTTTTAATTACGTATATTGTTGATCAGCTATAAGAGTTAAACAGATTTTATTTTTTCCCAGAATTCAACAAATCGGGCTAAAACGTCACGACCCACTCGAGAATTCAACCAAAAAAGTTACAAATACTTGATTTTCTCCGTTATTAGAAGGAATATAAATTTAAAACTTTGCAAATGTGTTTTTTATGTTAAGATGAACATAATTAGATGATAAGTAAAAAATCGCGGAATTTCCCTTTAAAGCATAATAGACAAGTTAAAAGACAAGCTAAAGCGCAGCCCTTTATTAACTTTGTGTTGCTGCATCCCTTCAATTATTTTAAAACAACTCAGGAGAAAAGCATGCACAAATAAAAACACACTCATAATTTTTGAATGCCAAACAGCATGCCAAGCATTTTTTAACATACAACTTCCTATATATTTCATCTAGCATTCTACTATTGGTATATGAAATTAAAATTTTATTGAGGACATACTAACTTGATTAAAATACAAACGTCTCCATAAAATCATAATTGCTCGATTCTCAAAATAGAATAGAGAATGGAAACGAGGAATATTTTTGTGCTTGTTTTTTCAACATTAAATATGTTAACCATCAAAACAGGGGATGACAATTCAATATCTGACCTCATTCAATGGTATCTGCTTTAATTGTGGCTTTTATGGTCATCATTGTAAAGACTGTCACACACTTTAGGATAAATCTGATGTATTTCAATTTGTAGACAAAGTATCAAATCATAGTAAATCATTACTACTTCATAACAATTTCGATATACTTCTTAATTTATGTCCAAATTGTAATACATCAAAATGTATATGTACTCAAAAATGTATGTCTGTAGCTGAGAATTTTATAAACCAAAGTTCTACAGAAAATTGTCAAAAATCAGAAAATGGTAAATATGCTAATAGCCTCAGCTCAAAACCTAATTGTAATAGAAACAAACATTATCCAAAAAACTGTCTTAATCTAAAATGTAAAGGTTTCAATGCTGTATGCCTTAATGTTAGACATATTTTATCTAAATTTGACGAGTTAAAAAATATAATTACTATAAACAACAAATATTTAGATTTATTTGGATTAGTTGAAACATTCTTAAAACCTGACATTAACAATGAACAATGTAAAGTGCCGGGATACAAAATTTTCAGAAAAGATCGCCAGTGTAAGGATGGTGGTGGCCTATTGGTTTATGTCAAAGATTCTATTGCAGTTAAAAATCGATCTGATTTATCCATTAATACATTAGAAACTTTATGGTTAGAGGTAGAATTTCCAAAATCTAAACCTTTCTTCATTTGTACTATTTATAGACCACCAAATTCCCCTCAGTCCTGGATAGATCTTTTTGAGGAAGAATTTAATGCAGCTCTTTCAGAAAACAAAGAGATAATTTTAATGGGGGACTTTAATATTGACTTGATTAAAATTGAGAATAAAAAATGGATCAATTTCATAAACAATTTTAATCTTCAACAACAAATTTCCACTGCAACACGTATTTGTGACAAATCTGAAACTCTAATTGATCATATTTACACTACTAATCCTGAAAATATTGTCCATTGTCATGTACCTTCATATGCTTTAAGTGACCACTATCCTATATGCTTAAATAGAAAAATCAATATAAAGACAAAAAAAGAAAATCATATCGAAATAAAGTATAGGTGTTTCAAAAAATTTAATGAAGATGCCTTTTGTACAGACTTACATCAAACCCCTTTTCATATTGTTGAAATGGAAGATGATATTGATATTGCTGTCGACAAATGGTATGAACTTTTTAATCAAGTTATAAACAAGCATGCACCAATGAAAACTAAAAGAGTAAAAACATATAAACAAGCCGAATGGTTTAATGAAGAAATTAAAAACTCCATTCAATATAGGAATATGTATCATTCAAAAAAAGATTGGATAAACTTTAAAAAGTGGCGTAATAAAACAACGTCGTTAATATTTAATGCAAAAAAGGAATATTACCAAAACGCCATAACTAGTTCCAAAAATAGTAAAGAACTTTGGAATCATATTAAAGAGTTAAATCCAAAAGAGGATAATATTTTTCCACCTAAAATGCAGTATGAAAATCAAACGGTTTATAACAACCAAGATATTGTAAATACTCTTAATGTTCATTTTTCATCCGTAGCTGAAAAACTTATTGGAAATAATACTTCAGATATGAATTTTTCTATGCTACAAAATTTTACTAGTGAAAAATTAAAGAAAACTGAAAATTTTCATTTAAAACTCATTTCCATTGGAGAGGTGTGTTCTCAACTAAAACATCTTAATATTAATAAATCCGCAGGTTTAGATGGAATAGGTCCCAAATTTTTAAAGCTAAGTGCAGAAATAATATCCCCATCATTAACTTTTTTAATAAACAAAAGTATAACTTCAAATCGTTTTCCGCAAAAATTAAAACTTGCAAGAGTAACTGCTATACATAAAGGAGGACCAAGAGATATTCCCTCAAATTATCGTCCAATTTCTATTTTGAATACCATATCTAAAATTTTCGAAAGACAAGTATGTACACAGTTATATGAATTCCTTAACAATAAAAAATTGTTACATATCGCCCAGTCAGGTTTCAGACAAGGTCATTCCTGCCAAACAGCGCTAACTAAACTAATTGACGAATGGTTAAAATATTTAGATAATGGAGAAATAGTTGGTACAGTGTTTTTAGATTTCAGTAAGGCTTTTGACCTTATTAACCATGCCATACTTCTAGAAAAGTTAAAATTTTATCATATCGGAAAACATATAATAGATTGGATAAAATCATATTTGTCTGACAGACAACAAGAAGTCCAATACGCTAACATTAAATCTGATAAATCGTTTGTAAAGTATGGAGTGCCTCAAGGTTCTATTTTAGGTCCGCTGTTATTTTTAATATATATAAATGATTTACCACTTCATGTTAAACAATCCAATGTGGATTTATATGCTGATGATTCAACATTGCATTTTCATGATAAAAACATTGAAAAAATAAACAGCATATTGCAAAATGATTTAAATGCTATACAATCTTGGTGTAACAATAACAGTATGAAAATCAATGCACAAAAAACTAAGTGTATGAAATTGGGTTCAAAACAAAAACTTAAACAACTATCAGAATTATGTATTACCGTCAACGAAACATGTATTGAGAATGTCCATTCTTTCAAATTACTTGGAATAGACATTGATGAAAATTTAAGCTGGGAAGATCATGTTGATCGTATATGTAAAATTATCTCATCTAAAGTATCACTTTTATATAAAATTAAAGTATATTTGCCAATACACACAAGGCAACTATTTTATAATGCATATATTCTACCATATATAGACTATTGTAGCTCAGTTTGGGGAAATTTATTACAAAAAGATTCAGATAGAATCATAAAACTTCAAAAAAGAGTAGCAAGAATTATACTGGAATGCGATATTTCTATTCCATCTAATTTCATGTTTTCTTCTTTAAAATGGCTATCTTTTACCAAAAGAATAAAATACCAACAATCAATTCTAATGTATAAAATTGTAAATGGGCTAACACCTGATTACTTAGCAATACTAAATATTGATGATGTGCAACGCCACAACTTACGATCTGTCTCTAATAATGATCTTTTTGTTCCAAGACCAAATACAAATTTTTATAAAAAATCTTTTCATTATTCTGCAACCAGAGTATGGAATAATTTACCACTCGAAATAAAAAAATGTCCTAATGTGGAATTATTCAAGAAACATAGTTATAATCATTTTCTTGAAAATTATATGCAAGTCAACTAATTTGTTTTCCTCTAACAAAAATATATCAAATATTGTCATTTATTACCCTTTGTATATTTCAATGATTGAATTGTGTATATACTAGTAATATATATTGTAAATTAATGTATGAATGTATGAATGTTAACTGTATGCATGTATTTTGTTTGAGGGCCTCAATGAAAATTAGACTATTTCTAATTGAGTTACCCTCTTTAAATAAAGAATTTATTATTATTATTATTATTATAAGTGGGGCCGGGTAATAAAATAGAAAGTAATGGACATGATAAATGGGCTGAATTTAACACCCACTTAGCAATATACAAGAATTAAAGAACACTCTTGTGTTATGATGTTTTATTGTATACCACTTAGTACGGGTTTTAAACAATTACAGCTTTTACATTAATGCTAGCAAGACAAATCTTTGTTTGGCTTGCTTGCTTTGTTTGTATCAATGTTTGCTCAAGCATGACAATTAAGATAGGCGGGGTTTCAGCTTGTATACATCATACTTAAATTTTATTGGACGTTATGTTTGAGGTTAAGGACACTAAATTGTAAAACATCACATGACAAATATTCTCACATGTTTCCTTACCTGTAAATATACGATACAGTCAGGATTCTACTTCGTCAAAATTATCTCCCCATTACGGCAGTTCATTTTCACAATCGTAGAAATGGAAACCAAATTTTTTTCGAACATATGCATTTTCATCATCCAACTTAAAGATTGTCGTCGAATACTTTTAGTAAAATAGCTATTCGAACACACCTACTCTGATTTTGTGATTCATTGGATATGTATTTCACTTGACCCCTACATTTCATCTTTTGGTATTGTGATTTTTTTATGTTATAAAGTCAACCTGTAGCTTTGCTATATAAAAATGATAGAATCTGAAGCGAGATGATGTATCAAATACTCTTCCTTTGTACGTTTTCAAGACAAAATATTCATCTCAAACACACCCTAACATAAAAAAAGGTGCACTCGATTTTCTCTTCAGTTCGATACAATTGTTACCCATTTATTGGAATTTTTTCTTGAGTTACATAAATGAAAGGGCAGACACGGAAACAACTGAACTAATAGATTGATATGTTATAAACAAAAACAATATTAAGTTTATATTTTTCTTTCATTGACCAATTATTGTATTTTTACAGGTGAGGAAACATGTGAGAATATTTGTCATGTGATGTTTTAAAATTAAGTGTCCTTAACCTCAAACGTAACGTCCAATCAAATATAAGTATGATGTATACAAGCTGAAGCCCCGCCTATCTTAATTGCCATGCTTGAGCAAACATTGATACACACAAAGCAAGCAAGCCAAACAAAGATTTGTCTTGCTAGCATTAATGTAAAAGCTGTAAAAAGGTCAAAAACTTGTTTTCAGACGGAGTGGTATTGTACGATGTTTTGATGAATGACCCTGGAGCCTCTGGTAAAAGTAAGTATTTGAAAGCATTCAGACGAACAGACTACTGGTAAATTATTAAGTCAGGAATTTCGTTACCACACATTTCTTAAAACTTTTACTAAATTCTTCAATACTAGCTATAAATATTTGGTTTTGGAGTTCGACTGTACCTGTAGAAAACGTATTGATTTTGTTATCAGTAAATTAATTATTAAAAGCAAACTAAATATTATTGTTATATACATATGCACTTTAGCGATCTACAATCTGTCGACTCCTGTATCTTGGCATTGTACAAGGTCATGTTTTTCTCTGACTGTTTATGAAGTCTTTACACTCAATCCATTGGATTTTGGATGTGTACTGATTGATAACAGTCTATGGAAGAAGCGAATCGATATAAACGTTTCTTTTATTAACGAGCGATATTGTCTCATATCAACGAGTTGCATTGTGGGAAATTTCATACGAATGTTAGCATTTCTATGAAGAAAGGCAGATTTCTCGGTATAAAGTAATGACTCTTTTTTTAAAACAGAGTGACATTTAACACGACATATATACGTCTGCTGTATAATTTCCATGAATTATTTTGAATAATATCAGGCAAGGTGTATTCATACGAGAAAAATGAATTGATGAATAAATGAAACATAAATGCACGATTTATCATTAGTAGATGTGCACATACAATAAATATCGTGTAGCAAATCCAGTGGAATGCAATTAAGATGAATTCAATTGTTTGCTATAAGCCAAAATCACCTATAAGTCAAATATACTGCTATATTTTATTATATCAATGCGATGTTTGTCTTATATAATAGATATATTTTTTAATATAAAAAATTTATGAATGCGATACTTTTCTAATATAACTGCTATAGTTTTCTAATCATAAAATGAATACGATAACACGTCACAATGCATGTCAAGAAAACCGCAAACATAATTCACAAACTTAGTTCATGTCCGGTCTAATGTTTGAGGATCAATATCAATAAAATTTAGTACTTGTAACAAATTTAACGCTTACATGAACTTTTTATTTCAAAAATGTTATATTATATAAATTAATACACAGTTATTTCGTAGTGCATTTCTTTCAAACAATAAATTAAAATAAAAAAAGTCGCACATGCTCTATCTCAAAAAGATTTTTACAGTGTAGTGTACTACTGGTGGAACAAATAATATCAAAATTATAGAAACTTCAAACAGCTCTAACTTAAAATATTGACAATTCTGTGTTAAGAGGGTGCATAATTCAGTCTGACAGCTTCAGACGTAATATAATTTGACCTTGTTTGACTGTACCAAATCACTAACTTAAAGATTCAGCACCCAAATGACGTTTTTGGAGGACTGGAAAGCAGTTATTCATAAGGGGAAATTTTAAAGATTTATAGATATAATGAGTTGGTGTATGAGTTCGAATGAGACAAATTTCCATCAAAGTAATATTTTTTTTAATGAAAACCATTATAGATCAAAGTACGGCCTTTAACTCGGAGCATTGGCTCACATCGAACACCACGCTATACATGTATATAGAACCTCAAACATTACTTGTGTTAAACTAAACCATTCAAACAGTTTAATTTGTATAAAAAAAACGAGATTCAAAAGTTCACGGGTCAGATTTGGTCGAATCAATCTGAAGGAGGACAGTATGATTCATCTTTGGCACAAGTAAGTTGTATTGTTACCAAAAAAGAAAGTTTTCCATGCGTGCGTTGGGAGAATATCGGAGTATATTATCTCGATGCGTTCATTATAAAATTTGCTAGATGTTATATATGTAAACAATAATTGTGATACTTAGCCATTTTATTACGACATTGTTTATAAAACCCGTATTTGATTAGTTTTGCTTCTAAAACCAATTAAGAAATTTGAAGGATGTTACCAAAAACAATTTGAATTTAAGCAATGGTCTTAAAACTGCTTATTTACATACATGTACAATACTACTGAGAAGTAAAATCACAAAAATACTGAACTCCGAGGAAAATTCAAAACAGAAAGTCCCTTATCACTTGCGAAGGACAAAATCAAATGATAAAACATACCAAACAAATTGACAACAACTGTCATATGTTTGACTTGGTACTGGCATTTTCAAATTTTGAAAAGGTGGATTGAACCTGGTTTTATAGCGTTAAACCTCTCACGTGTATGCCAGTTTCTTCATCAAATTCTGTTATATTTACAACGATGCGTGACTTACAAAACAGACATAATAGGTAAAATTGTCAAAATGGGTACAGCATTCTAATATTAATACTAATAAGTACTAATATTGATATAACAAAAACACTGCTATGATATTTTAAAAGTATCGCATTGATATTAGAATTAATAGCATTTGGTTAGTTATGTATATAAGAAAAATACAGCACATCAAATTTTACACGGACATAAACTTTTGCTTTTAACTAATTTCTGAATGCATATTTAGACTCAATTGTTGTTTATATATGGACAGTAAGTTTTAATTAAGTTCGTATTTTCTTAATGTTTTGTTGCTGAAAAATGTCTGCATATGTACAATTGAGATTAGACAATATCGCTATGTGATATAAGAAACGTTTTTATCAATTCGCTTCTTCCATAGACTGGATAATCTAGTCTTAGAACCATTACTTTTTTTATTAGTGTGTCAGTAACTGTCCCGGGTTCATAGGACGGTATTTTCAAATGAAAAGTTTGCTTGTTTGTGAGTTAATATCTTAGTACATTATATAGAAATAAGAAGATGTGGTATGAGTGCCAATAAGACAACTCTCCATCCAAGTCTCAATGTGTAAAAAGTTAAACAATTATGGGTAAAAGTACGGCCATCAACAAGGAGCCATTGGCTCACACCGAACAGCAAGTTATAAAGACTCTGAAATGACTGGTGTAAAGTGACAATTTAAACAGGAAAACCAACGGTCTTAAAGATTGTTTTTTTTATGAATATACTCTTTTCATATATAATTATGTTGAATGAATGAAATGACTTATCTTTGAGGGTTATTTTGTATAAAATTACCGCAGCATCAAATCATCTTTCCTTTGTATATCACAAAATACGATGTATTGGTCATTTCTGTTTCAAACTCAAACAATCATTTTAATAATAAACGACACATGAGTTACATAAGGGAGCTACCATTTGATTTTTATCGGGGGGCTAGGATGAAATTTGAAAAAAATAGGCAGGACAGGAATTTTTAGCAAAAAAAAAGGCAGGATGAGACACTTGCAAAAAAAAAAAGAAGTCAGGATGACAATTTAGGTAAAAAAAGTCAGGATAAACTTTAAAAAAAATATGCAGGACCGAATAGAGTGAAAAAAAAAGGCAGGACAGAGATTACAACTAAAAAAATGCAGGACAAAATTTTTCATCCTAGCCCCCCCCCCCCCCTAAAAATCAAATGGTAGCTCCCTAACGTATATCAACAACTCAACATGCAGACATCTTATACGTTCAGGTATTTCACATCTTATCTTTTATGGTAATATTCTTTACAAAGCACAAAAATGTCAGTATTCTCCTCAAAAGCTTACAAAACCTTTAAACAGACTTATTAAGAAGGGATATAGTTACGATAATGTTGTCAGATCATTAAAGATTGCATATTTTGGCTTTAATATTGATTCACTTACAGGGTCTTTGCATCGGAACTAAACACGTTTAAAAAAAACCACAGTTGTTGGCATGACACGGGTTATGTTCTTCTTATATATTTTATGATAGTATGATACTAAACCCCTAACGGGAGGGATTGTGCCTGATATTAATATGATGAAGACATAATCTTTTAATCAGTTTAATTGAGGTCTTGAGCTGGCATGTCAGTTAACTGCTAGAAGTCTGTTGTTATGTATGTATTATTGTCATTTTATTTATTTTCTTTTGTTACATCTTCTGACATCGCACTCGGACTTCTCTTGAACTGAATTTTTATGTGCGTATTGTTATGCGTTTACTTTTCTACATTGGCTAGAGGTATAGGGAAAGGGTTGAGATCTCATAAACATGTTTAACCCCGCCGCAATTTTGCGTCTGCCCCAAGTCAGGAGCCTCTGGCCTGTGTTAGTCTTGTATGATTTTTAATTTTAGTTTCTTGTGTATAATTCGGAGTTTAGTATGACGTCCATTATCACTGTACTGGTATACATATTTTTTAAGGGGCCAGCTGAAGACCGCCTCCGGGTGCGGGAGTTTCTCGCTACATTGAAGACCCATTGGTGGCCTTCGGCTGTTGTCTGCTCTATGGTCGGGTTGTTGTCGCTTTGACACATTCCCCATCTCCTTTCTCAATTTTATCATACAATTGACTTTACAGATTTCAAATGTTCGTGTAACTGCACAAAAAACAACAGAAGAGAGAATATCACAAACAATAGACAGCTTACAGGTTAGTACTGTTTCTATAGTTATGAGGCCTAATATTGAGATACCAAACACTTTAATAAGGGCGGACCCCATTAAATCGGAAAAGTAACCTCCAGTCCTGGGTCCTCGCCTTGATGCTTAGTATCTTTTATTGAACGTTTGCAGTATATTAGAGTAGCCATGTGATTTAATATGAGAACCTTTTGAATATATATGAATTGTAAATAAATATGAAATATGCTTATTTGGGATCTTTTTTTAACGACTCGAAACTAGAAATCATATAACTGGTCAAACATATTTTTGTAGACATGTCATGTTCATGTAAGTGTGAAGATAGAAATGTTCCATATCTCCAGATCAATTCTAGAGAGTTGTCAGAAAGGCTTGAAGAACTGAGAGAAAACTTAACCATACCCAAACACCAAACAAGCCGTAAGTTTGATTCAAATAATCATATAATATGCTTATAACGCACATAATCAAGTTAGAAAAAAAACCTGAAAAAACAAAACCACCAAGATATTATACAAAATATATATTTGACCAATCTAAATATAATTGAACATGGGTTACTTCCATGGACTGAAAGAATAAATTAAAAAAACAACCAAAAGATGAGTTTCAGTGAGCTGCAATATAAAACAAAGTTGCAAATACATTTTCAGAAAACACCAAACATGACGATGGTACTTTCAGAAATCTTAATATTTGTAAAATTTCGTTGCGGATTATGAGAACCAGACGAGAATCTCGATTTCTTTAAAGTGAAGATGCGTGATGATTTGTTCCTGATGTTGAAATAATAAAGAAGAAAGTGATTCAAAACAATAAAACTTTCAACACACTCACGGATCCCCTTGTGGTGACAGGTTCACATGTCCTCGGTTTTCAAAACTTTTAAATATGACAAGAATATGTGTTCATAGGACAACATTCCTCGCTCGTACTTTCACATTTGCATGACCATAGAACAGTGAAATTCTGCCCAAAACACTAATTTGAAATACTCTATAGTTTATAACAAACAGTTCCCTTCATTGTAAACTAAGAATCAAGTTGATGTGACTACAAACTAGACTAAACCAAAGTTTGACATGATACGAGACGGACGGACTACGGATGCACACATCAGAAACCAAATTATAACGACCCTCTACTATCGTAGGCGATGCATACATCTGCATTGTATTTTAATGTTAGGCATGAGCTTTTGGGCAAATAAACTCCATCAAAAAAATATTTGCGATAGACTATAAATGCTCTCTTCTGTAGATTCACATCACTGTTTCATTATTTCAGGTTACAGAAGAACGAAGACTAGTATGTCTGATCATCGGATGTCGTCTTCTACTATTGGAGTGTTCGGGGTCATCATCTTGACAGTAGTTTTCGGTAGCATTCTTATTATCGATATCCCGAGATTGCAAAGATTCATACAGACAATTTTACTTCGTATATATTAAAATTTCTGTTAAGGGCATACGATACAGTTTTGATCCCGTATTTACAGTTTGATGAAAATTCCATAAAGGCTATTTTTTGCCTGATTAAATCAAATATGACAATGTAATAAAAAAAAATATACCTTCATGTGCTACTTTTTGAGTTAAATGAGGTCAAAATTTTGTATATTTGCTCAAAATTCGGAATTGTGGCCGTTTTTTCCCTTTCGAAAGACAAGAATGCACACGCTGAAATGTCTCGCCTTCTATACTAATCATTTATATTATGTTGATAGTCCTAAGTATAAAGCTAAGCTTTATTACAACTGTCACATAAACTTAACATTAACCAAGATAACTAAACAAAGACCAATGAACCTTGAAAAAGAGATCCAGGTCAGATGAACCATGCCAGGCAGACAGGTACAGCTAACAATGCTTCTATACAACATATATAGTTGACACATTACTTATAGTTTAAGAAAAATAGACCAAAACACAAAAAAATTAACACTGTGCAATGAACCGTGAAAATGAGGTCACGGTTAAATAAAACCTGCTCGACTGACATAAAGATCATAAAATATTTCCATACACCAAATATAGTTGACCTATGGCATATAGCATTAGATAAAAAGACCAAAACTCAAAAACTTAACTTTGACCACTGAACCATGACATGTACACTTAACAATCATTCCATACAACAAATATAGTAGACCTATTGCATATGGTATGAGAAAAACAGACCAAAACACAAAAATTTAACTATAACCACTGAACCAGAGACATATGTGTATATATGTCTCTGACTGAACCATGAAAATGAGGTCAAGGTCAGATGACACCTGCCAGTTGGACATGTACACCTTACAGTCCTTCCATACACCGAATATGCTAGCCCTATTGCGTATAGTATCTGAGATATGGACTTGACCACCAAAACTTAACCTTGTTCACTGATCCATGAAATGAGGTCAAGGTTAAGTGAAAACTGTCTGACAGACACGAGGACCTTGCAATGTACGCACATATCAAATATAGTTATCCTATTACTTATAATAAGAGAGAATTCAACATTACAAAAAATTTGAACTTTTTTTTCAAGTGGTCACTGAACCATGAAAATGAGGTCAAGGACATTGTACATGTGACTGACGGAAACTTCGTAGCATGAAGCATCTATATACAAAGTATGAACCATCAAGGTCTTCCACCTTCTAAAATATAAAGCTTTTGAGAAGTGAGCTAACGCCGCCGCCAGTTCACTATCCCTATGTCGAGCTTTCTGCAACAAAAGTTGCAGGCTCGACAAAAACCACAACTTTTTTGTTTTAAAAGATAAGCACAAATTGTTTTTTGTTAAATAATTTGTAGTTTCTGTATTTTATAAGTATCCTAAAAATTTATGCATTTTTTATTCAGAAATAACTCATATTTATCAAATGGTCATGAATTGAGAAAAAAACGTATTTTTTTGCTGTATATTTATCCAAATTTAAGAAATTGCACTATTTACAGTTTTATAAAATTTGGTCCACATAATCTCCCTGCAAAATGAACAAAATTTCGTTTTAAAAACTAGGGGTCCATGCACTCGTTTTCAAATTAAATCAGTTTGAATGATAATAATCAGTCGAAAAATGCATCTTTTCCCGATATGTCATAGTTTGACGTCGCGAAAATAACATTTTACGTTAGCAACGTCATTAACTCCCCTGTAACTGTATCATATGCCCTTAAGTTAGCTCTGTCATATGGGCAATGTGTTTATCGAAAACTCTTGTTGAAGAAATCATTTTTACAACAGTCACAGGAGTTTTGAAATATGTACTACTAAACGAATAGTTAATAAATAATGAAGCATTGACCAATGAAAAATGAAAATGAGGTCAACATCAGAAGATATCTGCTTATAATCCTCCCATACACCAGATATAATTGTAACATGAATGGTAAATTTTCCTTTGATCTTCTGGTTAGTAAACTCGGTTGTTTTTATCAGAGTGCGTTAACTGTATGATTTTTTAGTTATTTCACTCTCCGATCCCAGAAGTGACAGTGGAAAAAATTTGTAAAATTTAACAAAAATTTTCAAAATTTCTGAAAATTGTTAAAAATTTGACTATAAAGGGCAATAACTCCTTAAGGGGTCAATTGACCACTTTGATCATGTTGACTTCTTTGTAGCTCTTACTTTCCTTTACATTATTGCTGTTTACAGTTTCTCTAGCTATAATAATATTCAAGATAATAACTAAAAGCTGCAAAATTTTCTTAAATTTACCAATTCAGGGGCAGCAACCCAGCAAGTTGCCTGATTGGTCTGAAAATTTCAGAGCAGTTAGATCTTGGCCTAATGAAGAATTTTAATCACAGCAGATTTGCTCTAAATGCTTTGGTTTCAGAGATATAAGCCAAAAACTGCATTTTACTCTATGTACTATTTTTAGCCATGTCGGCCATCTTGGATCGCTGGCAGGGTCATCAAACACATTTTCTAAACAAGATACCCTAATGATGATTGTCGACAAGTTTGGTTAAATTTGTCCTTGAAGTTTCAGAGGAGAAAATTTTTGTAAAAGATAACAAAAATTTACAAAAATTTGTTAAAAATTGACTATAAAGGGCAATAACTCCTTAAGGGGTCAACTGACAATTTTGGTAATGTGACTTATTTGTAGATCTTACTTTGCTGAACATTATTGCTGTTTACAGTTTATCTCTATCTATAATAATATTCAAGATAATAACCAACCAGATGCTCCGCAGGGTGCAGCTTTATACGACCGCAGAGGTTGAACCCTGAACGGTTGGGGCACTTATGGACACAACATTCAAGCTGGATTCAGCTCTAAATTTGGATTGTGATTAAATAGTTGACACAGCATAGGTTTTGGACACAGAATGAATGTGGTCTAATGAACTTAAAGTAATTTTTTTGTCTTTGAGCAATCACTATGCTGTTGAATAATAATCCTCTCAAAAAAATGTTTGAAGAAATTTTCTTTTTATTTATGAAATCTGAAATGAGAAAAATTCAAAATTTTACATTGAGGTTCTGAAAAAGGAAATCACCAATTCACCAACATTCCAACTGACTCCATTTTCAGAAAACGAAATCTGTAACAAACATAAACTTTTAGCCACCGCTTTACAAGCAGAGCCAAATACAATGAAAGTCCCAACTATGTATTGGCTTCCAAAGCTACACAAAACCCCTTACAAATATAGATTTATTTCGTCTTTAAGCCATTGTTCAACTACTAAATTGTCTATTCTTCTTACCAGTACACTTGGTACAATTAAAAACCTTATAATAAATTGTTCAAATAAGACCTAATAAATTGTGGAATAAATTACTTTTGGAGTGTCAAGAACTCGTTGGAAGTACTTGATAAATTGCATGCTTATATTGGTGATTTTGAATCTGTTCAAAGTTTTGATTTTTCTACCCTGTATACCACATTGCCTCACATTCTCATTAAGAAAAAATTCACACACCTAATTAAATGGGCATTCAAAAAATCAGAATGTGAATATATAGGTTCAAACTCTTTTAGGTCATTTTTTAGTAGCAATAAACAAAAAAACTATGTTAATTGGACATGCTTTGATACTATATATGCCCTTGAATTTTTACTAGATAACATTTTTGTTCGCTTTGGGGATTCCGTATATCGTCAGATTATCAGAATTCCAATGGGGACTAACTGTGCACCACTTATTGCGGACCTGTTTTTGTATTGTTATGAGTTACAATTTATGACAAAAATAAGCAAGGACCCATCGAAACAACATCTGATAAACATCTGATAACATGCAGACTTCTAATCATTCAGGTATTTCACATCCAATTTTTTATGGAAATATTCTTTATAAAGCACAAAGGTGTCAGTATTCACCTCAGAAACTTACAAAACCTTTGAATAGACTTATTAAGAAGGGATATAATTACGATACTGTTGTCAAGTCATTAAAGATTGCATATTTTGGCGTTAATATTGAGTCACTGATAAGGTCTTTGCATCGGAACTAAACACATTTATTCTAAAAACAGTTGTTGGCATGACACGGGTTATGTTCTTCTCATATATGTTATGATGGTATGATACTAAACCCCAAAACGGGAAGGATTGTGCCTGATGTTCATATGATGAAATCATAATCTTTCAGTCAGTTTAATTGAAGTCTGGAGCTGGCATGTCAGTTAACTGCTAGTAGTCTGTTGTTATTTATGTATTATTGTCATTTTGTTTATTTTCTTTGGTTACATCTTCTGACATCAGACTCGGACTTCTCTTGAACTGATTTTTAATGTGCGTATTGTTATGCGTTTACTTTTCTACATTGGTTAGAGGTATAGGGGGAGGGTTGAGATCTCACAAACATGTTTAACCCCGCCGCATTTTTGCGCCTGTCCCAAGTCAGGAGCCTCTGGCCTTTGTTAGTCTTGTATTATTTTAATTTTAGTTTCTTGTGTACAATTTGGAAATTAGTATGGCGTTCATTATCACTGAACTAGTATATATTTGTTTAGGGGCCAGCTGAAGGACGCCTCCGGGTGCGGGAATTTCTCGCTACATTGAAGACCTGTTGGTGACCCTCTGTTGTTGTTTTTTATTTGGTCGGGTTGTTGTCTCTTTGACACATTCCCCATTTCCATTCTCAATTTTAACAAAAAGTGCTTGATATTACTGAATGGTAAAGATTGTTTTAATTTTTCAGTTGGTAGTAAAAGTGAATATACATTGTATATTGTATAAAACAATGATTTAAGTTGATTCAATTTCTATTCTGGACAAAGAAAGATAACTCCAATCAATTGAAAATTTCTTGCTATTGCACAATATTGTGCAATTAGATATTTCTGGCTATTGCGCAATACTGTGCAATTGAAAATATTTGCTATTGCACAATACTGTGCAATTGAATATTTCTTGCTATTGCGCAATACTGTGCAATTGAAAATTTCTTGCTATAGCACAATACTGTGCAATTGAAGATTTCTTGCTATTGCTGAATACTGTGCAATTGAAAATTTCTTGCTATTGCACAATACTTAATATAATAATTTTGGATCCTGATTTGAACCAACTTGAAAACTGGGCCCATAATCAAAAATCTAAGTACATGATTAAATTCAGCATATCAAAAAAGCCAAAGAATTCAATTTTTATTAAAATCAAACTTAGTTTAATTTTGGACCCTTTGGTATTTAATGTAGAACAATTTGAAAACGGGACTAAAAATTAAGAATCTACATACACAGTTAGATTTGGCATATCAAAGAACCCCAATTATTCAATTTTTGATGAAATCAAACAAAGTTTAATTTTGGACCCCGATTTGGACTAACTTGAAAACTGGGCCAATAATCAAAAATCAAAGTACATTTTTAAATTCAGCATATCAAAGAACCCCAAGGATTCAATTTTTGTTAAAATCAAACTAAGTTTAATTTTGAACCCTTTGGACCTTAATGTAGACCAATTGGAAAACGGGACCAAAAATTAAGAATCTACATACATAATTAGATGCGGCATATCAAAGAACCCCAATTATTCAATTTTTGATGAAATCAAACAAAGTTCAATTTTGGACCCTTTGGGCCCCTTATTCCTAAACTGTTGGGACCAAAACTCCCAAAATCAAACCCAACCTTCCTTTTATGGTCATAAACCTTGTGTTTAAATTTTAAAGATTTCTATTTACTTATACTAAAGTTATAGTGCGAAAACCAAGAAAATGCTTATTTGGGCCCTTTTTGGCCCCTAATTCCTAAAATTTTGGGACCAAAACTCCCAAAATCAATCCCAACCTTCCTTTTGTGGTTATAAACCTTGTGTTAAAATTTCATAGATTTCTATTCACTTTTACTAAAGTTAGAGTGCGAAAACTAAAAGTATTCGGACGACGACGACGACGCCAACGTGATAGCAATATACGACGAAAAATTAAAATTTTTGCGGTCGTATAAAAACAGCAAAATTTTCCTTAAAATTACCAAATTAGGGGCAGTAACCCAACAACGGATTCTCCGATCCATCTGAAAATGTGAGGGCAGATAGGATCGATCAGATAAAAGTTGACTTATAAACAATTTTTCCCATTGTCAGATTTGCTCTAAATGCTTTGGTTTCAGAGATATAGGCCAAAATCTACATTTTACCCCTATGTTCTATTTTTAGCCATGGCCGCCATCTTGGTTAGTTGGCTGGGTCCCCAGACACATTTTTTAAACTAGATACCCCAATGATGATTATGGCCCAGTAGTTTCAGAGGAGAAGATTTTTGTAAAAGTTAACAACGACGGACAACAAGTGATGAGAAAAGCTCACTTGGCCCTTTGGGCCAGGTGAGCTAAAAAGTACTCTCACACAAGCCTATTAATGTGCTGGAGCAGTCAAATGACTAATAAGCTTTTGTTCATCAACAAGGAAGTAATAATATTTTTGAAAACATTAAGAAGGAACTTTTATATTGTGATAATTCTCCTGTAAGCCAATGATAGAAAAGGTAAATTATATACAATTTTCTTAGTCCACCAGTACTCTGGCATTGTCATTTGGTTGGATAACTTTTTAAATTTTGAGATAAACTTAATGTGTACATTTACATGTTAATATATTTGTAAGTTAATTTGTATTCAAAAAAGCCTTTTTCTCTTCATGATATGACATACATTGTAGTACAATATAGTATTTAACATGTATGTATACAGTAACAGAAATCTAGCGACTTATAAAACTACATTTATTATGTATATTACAACAAAAACTTCACAATACATATAGATTTTGAACATATGAAGTATTTAATCAGTGATTTGCAAAATGTTAATATTTTGGTCACTGAGCTGGTCCTATTGTCTGAGTACTTTTATTTTGTAACATTTATAAACATAGAGTAATTTGTGTAGTAAAGGCATATATATTTTGAATATACATCGCATCATGTACATATATCATGAAAAGAATGAAGCTATTAAAGCACTACATGTTAGGTGTGAACATAATGAAGCTAAGTACTACTTGTTACGTCTAGTGAATTCAAACTTTCGGAAGTTTGCTAAAATACAGAGAAGAGTGAACTACAGCTTCTACACAAATGTTAAACACAGGGTGAGTAGGTCGCAACTGGTTCTCTTCATGTCCAACAACAGTCAGATGGCCGAGCTTTCCTCCTGCGAAATGTTGTGCTACCGACAAACCACTCAGGCAATAGCATGTATGATAAAAGTCTCTGTTCTTGCCCGGTTTGTCAATCAATCCACCTCCTGGATGCTGACAACATATTAAAATATACTCTTGCAAAGCTTTTTGATGGCACAACCAATTTTCTGCACTGAGAGACTTATTTTCTGATAAGGATAGAATCATGTGCATCAAAGGAAATGCTCCTCCTTGCCAAAATGAATAACAACCATCAACAAGTTTATTGGTTCTTCCTTGGAATCCACCTTCATATCTCATTTGACGATTAGCGGTCCATCTAAGCACTCTATCAATATCACAAAGTTTTGTGTGGCCTAATAAGGTTAGAGCTGCTAGACCACAAAATGAATATCCTCCATGAGCTTCCATACCTGGACACCCACCAAATCCTCCTTCATAAGTTTGACAACGTACAATCCATTCAGGAGTTCCATCAAACATTTCTTCAGTTATAATGTTCGTTAGTTTTGCAACACTTGCTGCACAGTAAGCTCCTCGTATATCAACTTCTCCACCTTCATGCATTTTAAATGCACCTTCAGCAGTACGCATTTTCATAAGGAATGATTTGAGGGTATTTCTATTTATAACCTTATATGCCTCCTCTGTTCCTAGAATACACAGGGCATTTATGGCTGCATAAGTAGGTGCTAAGTGTGCAGACTGACCAGGACCTCCAGCAAAGCCACCTGTATCACACTGACACTTGGATAAAAACACAGCAACCTGAGCAATAACATCATCAGACAGGGGATAGTCCAACAGCTCAAGACTATGTACTATCCAATAACAAAGCCAAGGTCTGCTGGCATCCAAACATTCGTATGACTCGGAGAGACTTCGTAAACCTTTCTTTAAGTATGATAAATGGAGATCTCTGTTTAATTTTGGGAGACTGTTAGCAGCTGGTTCTATTTCTTCCTTGGAACTTATTCGTGATTTGAAATTCTTGTAAAATTGTGAAATAGATTCTTCTACGGAACTTTGTTCTTCCGAAGTGTTGGTGGTAATGCTGTTGTCATTGAATTTTTCAGAATCTATCGAAATGCATCTAAAAGACTGATCCATGCTTGTACTTTGAAGAAATTTCTGGTAACGAATACCCTAACCGGAAACCAGTTATTAATAAGGACGGGTGTAAGACAACTCGTACCTTTCCAAACTCGTACCCAATGATAAATAAATAAATAGGTTGGATTTCTTACATTTCCAATAGAGGAGCAACTCAATACAATGGTTAAACGTATGTAAAACGTTAAACATTAAATGTTTACATTATAGATTAAAGTTCAAATAATCTATGGAGCGTCGAAATTCAAGTTGATAGTAAACATGCATATTTAACTTGAAGTAAAAATATGCATGGTAACTTGAAGTCAACATATGCATGGTATATTCAGTATATGTATGGTACAAATAAGTGATCTATATTGAAAAATCTCAGATTTATGATAATGAGGGAACTCAACAGAATTCTGTCCCCAAGCACCGATGAATCAAGTACGGACTCGGACTTTATGACTATGTCATCGCCTTTTAATGCGGTATCATATGGTGTAACTTGATTTCTGTGACTTTATTTCATATTTTTTTCAAGACTGCTTTATGTTATTACAATCTCTTTCAAATCCATATGTCGTAATCTGCTTGAGGTATAATTAGTAAAAAGCACTTAAAGATGAGATAACGGATTAAGGCTAAATTAGTACTTGTGATTAGACCCAATCTAATTAAAATATCGATCTCTGAATACGTTATACTCACACTTTCAATTGGATTGATTATATTAAATCGATTCTAGACAATTCCGGACTTAGCTATGTTTGGACTCAGCAATTACCATTAGATATAAATCAACTAAAAATCGTACTGAAAGAAAACTTAAAGATTCTTTCATTGAACAATGGCACAGTCAAATTGACAACTCATCCATAGGAGAATTTTATGGACTTTTTAAAACAATCTTTGGCTTAAAAAAACTATCTTGTAAAATTATCCCCAATCGAAGTCAATATATTTCAAAATTAAGATGATGCAATGCAAAAATTCCAGTAGAGCGGGGTAGATGGTATAATATTCCAAAAGTCGAGAAGACATGTAATTTGTGTTTAACTGCAATTTGCAATGAATACCATTATTTATTTAAATGCAATTCTATATTAGTAAGTAAAAAATATCAGAAATCAGCACATTCCAGACTACTATGTGAAATATCCAAGTGAAGCAAAAATGAAAGGACTTCTAGTTATCATTGGTTAATATTAATGTATTTAAAAATGTATCTTTATTCGTTTCAAAGTTAAATAAAATATTATAATATAAAGTAAGGTAATTATGCACCATTTGTTGATATTATGTTTTCTGGTCTGTGCGTTCGTCCGTCTGTCCGTCCGTCCGTGCGTCCCGCTTCAGGTTAAAGTTTTGGTTAAAGTTTTTGGTCGAGGTAGTTTTTGATGAAGTTGAAGTCCAATCAACTTGAAACTTAGTACACATGTTCCATATGACATGATCTTTCCAATTTTAGTACCAAATTAGAGATTTCCCCCCATTTTCACGGTCCACTGAACATAGAAAATGATAGTGCGGATGGGGCATCTGTGTACTAGGGACACATTCTTGTTTTTTTTTTTATATATTTCATTTCTAATTTGTTTTATTTATTTCTTTGATTGTATGTGATTGTATTTTGTATGTATTTATTTCTTGTTTCCCATGTCAATGTGACGGAGTGCTTATAAAATAAAGCATATTGTATTAATTTTTTTTAGTATAAAACCAATCTAATCATAAATTCCTTGGTATAAAACGTAGATGATTTCGGTATTTACAAACAGCAATTTAATCACTAAATAGAATATTGTAACGTATACCTTAAGAAATAACTGATGTTTGAATAATATACAAGAAACAAATCTTTTAAACCGTCATTTATCTAACAATAAGATACGATCTGTCTAGTTGATAGTTAAAAAGATATCATTATTAACATTAAAAACTGCCACATATTCGTATAATAAGAATTGTATAGAATGTATTCCTACTAGAAACAACTAGCACGATGAGTATAGATTCAAAAAATTTCGAAAAAAAGGTGAGGTTTATGAACGTTTATACATATTACTTAATTTCATTTCATGTTATTTTTAGGGCTAATTTTTGTTTAATATATGCATGAAGGGTCTTGAATAAACATTTCGAATGATTTAGTCAGTGCCACAGCTTAATGTATATCTTTCTTTTATACAAATATAAACAATATACAGTAGGAAAGAAAATGTATGATAATTGACCTGCCGCAACTTATTTTCATATTTAATCAAGGAAATTGTATATTTCTTGATTCAATTAACCAGTAAGAGTTTTTAAAGTAATTTTATAAAGTGAGACGCTCAGAAATATCATATATTGTCTCGGCTTATGGAGAAATAATTCTTCAAAACGAAAAGAAATATCTGTCTTATAGTGCACAAGCATTACTAATCCGAAATAGCTCAGAGCATGATATCAGTCAAAATCTTGTTTTACTAGCGGGTAGCACAAAATATTTTTAAAGACCAACCAACACATCATTTTCATAGCCTATACAATATTAGGCCAATGTCATGAAAATATAAACTTTTTTGTATGAGGCTGAGAAACTGGGGAAGAACCTCACCCTTCCCCAGTTTTGCGGCGAGTTTTAAACAGTTTATATTTTTATGACATTGACCTAATATTGTTTTTATACTGCAACTTAAATTAATACATTGATAGCGTTTTAAATCGTTACACAAATGTCAACTTATTTTCATCCCTTAATGGACCCCTGATTTTGTAGAAAATGCTCCATTCAGTGAAATTGACATTATACAAAATATAGCTATATATGTTACTATATTTAGGAATAAACACAGGTAGTTGCAGTTTAAATAAAGATATTAGTATAATCAAATTTGTATTAATTTAATTTTTTTATAATCTCCTGACAAAACTATGTGGTAATTAAGTTATTCCATAATAATGGTCTTCAGTTTAATTTAGACCGAGAAACTGTCCCCATTCCGGCCCGTAGATATACTCTATCGTAATTACTTCTTTTCGGTAAGTCATTAGACCGTATGCATAATTATTTCCCTTGTTTGAAAAATCCGCTGAATTACTTCCCTTATGTTGTTGCCATTGGATAGCTTCAAAATGGAGGACAAGCCTTGATTTTTTTTTAAAGCTCGTTTTACACCTTTGTTCCAGAGCTGTTTTACAAATAATAACATAAATATGGCATCTGTTTCAATCAAAGGAAAGGCAACAAAGTCGATCTTTAAAACAGAAAGAGTTGATCCAGTAAGGATAACTGGCTGCGCCGTATATTCAGTGTTCACATTGAAATCTATGTGTACTTTAACGTTCATGTGGACCCTTTGGCTAAAATGGCCGTATTTTCACCTCAAAATTTACTCTCAGTACAGACAAACCTGCGCATCGAAGACATAATACATAAAGGTTTATTTAGAGTCGTATAAGCAAGCAATTACAAATATAAGCTCTGAACTTAAGAGCTTTTAAACCCGACATAACAAGTAAAACAAAACATACATATCAAGTCATGCACACAACATTAAACATATAAAGCAAGAGTTCATATCAATATATAACCATGCAGCACAAAAGTTCTTTAAGCATCTTGTTAAAATCAGTAAAAATTTTAAGGCATATAGCATGCCCAAGAATAATAAATTTTAAATATGTTTTATGTTTTAGAAAAATAAAAACTTACCAGGATTTTGCTGTGCACTTTTTTTCATTCCTCCAGAAGGTGCCAAAATAGACTAAGTTTGGAAACAGGTTTGAGAACTTCCCTACAGGTAATAATACACCTTATCGCTATTCCCGGCTGACCCGTCCGCTTGAACTTTTGACGTCAACAACAATCACTTTTCCATTGTGGCGTCAGACATTGTGTATTATGACGTCAAAATTTTACGGGAACATGTGTGATTTCCAGCAATGGCGGACAAATAGCGATAAGGTGTATAGAAGTGAGCTGTATTGATTGATATGGACAATAGATACAAATGTACCTGACAATAACAGGGATCTCCATGAATGAAAATTGAATGATGGAGGAACTTTCACCATCACACACCGTGTCTACTCTGTACAGTGTAGCGTGATCGAAAGTATTTTATCCCTCCATATAAGGAATGGTGAACATGCTAATTCATTGCTTATTTAAATTATATTTATTTGAATTTTCATCATAGAAGTATAAATATTTTCAATAATTGCCGTTTGTAACCATTCAAATGCCAAGCCTTCATGGTCCCCCCTTAGAAGATAATGACCAAAGCTGTCATGAAGGTCCCCATGTAGTTTTCTTGCTATTTTTGGTAATTGTTATGGGGGTTAAAAATCATTTGGAGCTTCACGTACACTGTCAAATTCAGAAGTCATGAACCCATTAGGCATTACCGGTATGGCTAATTTGCAGCAACAACAAAACGATTCGTAGGGGTTATGTAAAAGGTTAAAGAGATTTGCAAAGCAAATGTTGACAAATGAAAGGTTTTAAATGACTTTATCTATCAAATTGGTGCTATGCAACATGCATCTTTTGAGTCTGAATAAACCGGAAACAGGGATGTATCAATTTGATTAAAATCTACGAAATGAATTACGGAATTACGATACGATATTTCTTTACAGGAAATATAAAGTTTTCACTTTTCAACTTTTAAAGTAATTCTATATTATTGTTACAGCAGTACTCGAGCTATTTGCGATGAAATAATAATTACTGTTTTACATCTTATTGTGTACTTAAAAAAGGGGAATGCTGATTGTGTAAGTCAAAATAAAAGCGCGTGTTCGACTTGTTAAACTGATTTCTTTGTAACTGTAAATTGTCATAAGTATTTGCGGAAACTTAGTTGAATAATTCGACACATGAATCGTCTATCTTCAGATAGTATTCTCCTGTCTGATTTGTTGTTTTACCTGTACAAGCTCAGGTGCAAGTGATTAGCAATCTTAATTCGGATATCCCTTAGGCGTTAGAACTGTATTTGATTATAATATAAAAAAGCCTAGGGTTATGCAATTACATGCATTTGATTACAATTGCTTAAAAAAATGGCGCCGAGCTATAAAAACGATTACAGTTTTGAACGATGGCGGAAGACAATTTAACGATGGCGCGGGACATTTGACGATGGCGCAAGACATTTGAACGATGGCGAGGCGCCATCATTAAACAGGCCATGGAGATCCCTGCAATAATTGGTGATTTAAACTGTGTACCTGAGTGGACCATATCAAGGGAAACTCAACTGTTTGTTAATTTTATCATCTTCTGCAGGGACGAAAAAAAGTGCACGGCAAAATCCAGTTAAGATATTATGAATTTTCTAAATCATACAATGCATTTGAATTCTATTTATCATTTGTAATGCACATTTACTTTTTTATACAGATGACTATGCCATCCATTCCATCTAGTGGTAGATTTGAGTTCAAAATCTCAGAGCGTAAAGATGAAATACCTGTATTAGAATTTGTCAGGTATTTGAGATAGTTTAGTGAAATTTAAAAAAGATATATATTAGTAAAATTTTGACAATATTTACACCAAAAAAGTAGCGTTTATTATCCACATCTGCTGCAAAAGAACATGTTTAACAAAATTTTACAAAACAAATTTGTGGAGTTCCTACAGACATTACCAATTTATTCAATACAATACTAATTAATTTTATCATTGTAAATAGGTGTATTAAAAATAACACTGCAGTTATATAAAATTGAATGTGTCAAAGAGACAACAACCCGAAAATATATACCTTCAAAACAAATTTTATAACAGATTTTTTTTTCACATTTGATATTTGATTTTTCTGTGTTATTGACTTATATCTACTTTTTACATTAAAAATCTCAGTGACATTGCCAGAGCAGCCATCTTACCTTTATATTCACCTGCTCAGAATAGGATAGGAGTAAAAATCTTATAATTCTGTTTGAATATTAGGATATTACTAATAATTACAATTTTACGGGGAAAAAAAGCTCAATTATAACTTGATGAAGTGCTGTTTGCAAGATACATGTATTTTTCAGTAATAACCCAAATGCAGATAAGAATAAGAACAGGCGAGCTAAAGAAAGCAATAAGAGAAATGAAAGGTAGGCATATATCTTAAACAAAAACAATATGCTACTGCTATCACTCTTCTATTTTACTTTTTCAAAAGAAAATAATTTTCTTTGAAACCTATAGCAGCCATTTCTGACCAAACTTGACCTGAACTATCTTTAAATGTGTGTTTTTTAAAGTAATATATTGTGCATAACATATTTGCCTATTATACTTTACTGTTTTAGAATGCATTTAAACCTAGTTGTAATGTAAAATAATCAATGCAAAAAAAACCAACCCTTTCTAGTTGACTCACGAATTTTGAAGGATCATTTTTTTAAAACTTTTTATGTTGATATATTTTGTAAGCAATATTTTAAAATTTTATGAATTTTTATCATATTGTCATTATAGAGTTACATCTAGTGTGGCCAAATCACATGGTCTTAGAGGGAAAAGTCAAAGAGGCAACCATCCTAAGTCACCACGTCCTCCTAAGAAAAGCTCCAGTGAACATGATACTGTCACACTTGATGATGTGAAAGGTTTGTAGATTTCTGTGATGCTGACTGAGGCAACTGTTTGTACTTATGACCTTGACTACCAATAAGAGTCTCAGTCATTTGATAAGCGATACATCTAGTCTATCAGTAGACTAAATAGAGACTTGAATTCAGTTTTTACAACAAAAAAGACATCCTGTAGTGTATTTACTTTCATAATCTAAAAAATAAAAAATAAAACGCTTTACTTTTTGTATTTCCATTTAATTTACTATTAGTTCAAAAGCTGTTATAGCTTTAATATTAGGGCTGAATAAAGAGAAATTCTTTGATTTTTAAAAACCTATTCAATAAAAAGGGAAGGGCAATTCAGTCTTTGCAGTTATCATAGTTATCTGATAAAAGATATTGTATCACCATTTTGCCGGCAGGATTAAGTAATAATTACTTAATTTATATCATAATACTTGTTCTGGTATGAGCAAACATAAATAAAATGCAAATTAAATTATTTTATCTAAAAATGAAGTCATTTTGATAGAATTTCTTAATATGAAATCTGTTGTTGAGATGTTAGCTAGACGACAGGCAAGCTCATTTTTATTGTATCTTTATGCCAAAGAAAATGCATACTCATACTCAAAGTTGTACATATGAAGTTACTAAAATAAAAAAATGAACATTTCCGTTGAGATATACACATTAATTATTGAGTTCTATGTTTTTCAGAGGTAGCCCATGGGTCTCTTTTGGAGGGAGAAAATGTTCCAGTCACATTTGATGGCATATTCCAGTAAGTTTTAGGATTTATACTTATACTGAACACTTTGTCTCTAATCATTGAATGCTTTGTTTCTCCTCATCAATGCTCAGTCTCCCCCCTCATCAAACATTCTGTCTCTCCTCATCTTAGTGTGTTGGCAAAATTGAAAGTTGTTAGACCACTTTCGAGTTCACTGCATTTCTGTTAAAAAAAAAAATTGTTATAGAAAACATCATGCGTGCCTTTAGGGAATTGTCACTTCCTTCCAATGTTGATCGAGCTGTTTAAGAATGTGATGTTATATTGCATGAATTATTCGGCAAATTAAATTCTCATGATAGATTTTCAGCACTGCTGTCATTAGGGAATTTTGATTAAATACCTATGGTACAAACATTATTTCTACTTTATCCTGCATAATGATGATCAAGAAGACCCTTGATGAACTTTAATAGAGCAGGGATACACGCAATCCCCTCTACCTTGTAAATGATGTCACAGACGCACACAAAAATGAAGAGCTTTTCCTGTGAAGGACATAACTTGAAAGTGGTCTATTGAATTTATTTGTTCATGAAAATTTCTTGTATATATTTTTTGAAAGATTTTTAATCCAACATGGTACGTTGCAAAGAACTTCAAACTTTTATTTAACAAATTGCAGTTGTTCCCCTTTACATCTATACTAGTATATATAAGTTGTCGGGAATTTAATAATGTAAAACATTTGTAGATGTTACTATTTTAACAGTGAGTAAAAATGAAGCTGGTCTATTGAGATTAAAGTTGTCCAACATTTTACCTATTTAAAAAAAAGGTCCTAACTGGGGTTAACAAATTAATTTTTGAGAATAACCTTACATAATTATATTTTAACCATAAAATTGAAACTTTTATCTAATTTCTAAAACTACTAGTTAGCTACGGTTCTAATGATTTTATCTGTTTTAATTTCTTTTATTGTAGTGCTGAAGAATTTGACAATTTTCTGATGCATCTTTTAATATATTTCCACTGCTTCATTGATAAGCTCGAGAGAGAAGAAAAGATTAAAAACATAGCAGGATATATGTAAGTAGTTCCTTTACCAAAGGTTTGTCTTACTATCATAACTCTTAATCACAAAAATTAATACATGTATGACTTTATTACAATGTAGGTTAATAAAGTTAGAATGAATAGGTCTGCTCATTAAGGGTGTAATCAACAGTTTTTGTCGAGCCTTCGACTTCAGTAGAAAAAGCGAGACTAAGCGATCCTACATTCCGTCGTCGTCGTCATCAGCGGCGTCCACAAATATTCACTCTGTGGTTAAAGTTTTTGAAATTTTAATAACTTTCTTAAACTATCCTGGATTTCTACAAAATTTGGACAGAAGCTTGTTTATGATCATAAGATAGTATCCAGAAGTAAATTTTGTAAAAATAAAATTTCATTTTTTCCGTATTTTACTTATAAATGGACTTAGTTTTTCTGCCTGGAAATATTACATTCACTCTGTGGTTAAAGTTTTTAAAATTTTAATAACTTTCTTAAACTATCTGTGGTTGGTACCAAACTTGGACAGAAGCTTGCTAATGACCATAAGATAGTATCCAGAAGTTAATTTTGTAAAAAAATAAATCAATTTTTTGCTATTTTACTTTTAAAAGGACTTAGTTTTTCTGCCGTGAAATATTACATTCACTCTGTGGTTAAAGTTTTTAAAATTTAAATAACTTTCTTATACTATTGACTTAGTTTTTCTGCCGTGAAATATTACATTCACTCTGTGGTTAAAGTTTTTAAAATTTAAATAACTTTCTTATACTATTTTGGATTTGAACCAAACTTGGACAGAAGCTTGTTTATGATCAAAAGCAAGTATCTAGAAGGAAATATTGCTTTCTTCTAGTTAACATTACATTCAGTCTGCAGTTAAAGTTTTTAAACATTTATTAGATTCATAAACTATCCTGGATTTTTACCAAACTTGGAAAGAAGCTTCTTATAATCAAAAGATAGTATCAACAGGAATAATTTATTGATTTATTTCCTCATTTTTGTTGAGCCTGCCATTAACAGAAAGAGTAGGGGAGACACTGGGTTCCGCGGAACCCTTACAAATTTTTTTCTATGACGTCATATTTTGAGGGACCATGCATAAGTGACCCTTAGTGGTGGACTGATTAATAAAGATACTTGTAAAAACTAGATATCACTGGAATCAGAATGTTTTCTAGTTTATAATGAAATAAAAGTAATGTGTACTTTTAATATATTAAAAGAAATCCATCCAATGAACATAGGGGAAAAAAGGTATAATTTGAACATAAAAAACTTGAAACCAGGTCATGTGCACACCCATGAAGACACAATCAAATACAAAAAACATGATACTTTTCACCAATTGAGTAAATAAACAGGGGTTTCTCTCCATGGTTATTTTTAGTTGGGGAATAACCCCTAGTTTTTTTTATATGAAACTGTTTATAGCACCCTAAATAACTTATTTTTTTCAAATAGTAATTATAAGGGATATAACTCTTAATCATTAATTTCTCCAAAGTCTTATAACAACTTAGTTAGACTGGGGAAAGAGATATCTCTTAAATCACTGTCTACGAGAAGCATGTTGCATCACACTTATCAGGCAATGAATTTTAAACCTTCAAATTACTTTAGTCTTTACCTAAATATACCAAGCAGCTGTCTATTAAACATCAACCATTCCAACTTTTCCAGAGAGCCGAGTATAAAGGAAAGAGAAGAATTTGAGGCTGCATGTGAAAAGCTTAACATTGCACAGAAAATGCTTGGTCAGTCACATGGAATAATGGTGCTAGGATTAGGGATGGAATCTGAACATCACATGTCATGTGGAAAGTAGGTTCACACTTTGCAAACAATAGAAAAATTTACCTATTCTGTATTCAGTTTTTAAATTTAATTTCTTTGGTAAATTCCTACAGATTAAACGGCAATTCATACTCTGGAACCTTCCATTAATTCAGATGTTTAAGAAAAGAAAAAAAAATATAGACCAAACACTATTCTCAGCAACAACAAAAATTACAGAGGAAGTGTATTTTATGTTTATCTGAATGCTGTGAAAAAAAAGGTTTTACTTCTGAAATTTGCTTATTATGCTTATAATAAACATGTTACAATATCACTTCTCAAACAATTTCAGAAAGCTATTCTTAAGATAATGAAATGATTAATATTAATCTGTCTTTTTATTTAATTTGAAGGGCAAAAAATGTTCAGTGTTATGGATTTTCTTGTTTTTATGCATATTTTTGCTTTTTTTTTCAGATCAAGGGTGTCAGCTACATTACGGGACAGACATGTTTTTGAGGTAACTTAAATTCTTGTTATGTTAACATATGTTCTATATTATGTCCTATATCACCAAACCTGGTATTCTGCTAGTTCCAAAAATGTGTTTTTTCAGAACCTTTTCTGTGTTTTGTTTCGTAAGAAACAGTTGTCCCTGTTGCATACAAGTGTTTTTGAAAATGTAAACAATGAGTTACCATATAGTTTGTTAAAATTGCATTAAACATAAACTTTTTCAACATGTTTATTTCTTAGAAAAAAATGCAATACTGTTTACCATCTTAAGTTGTACAGATACTTTACCACAATTTACCTTTTCTAGCTGACTTCACAGCAAGTTACATTTATAACTTTGTTGGTGTAGTTGTATGATAGAAAACCAAACTTTAACTTATTTGTAATGATTGATATTTGTACTTTTCTATTTGGAAAAGTCATGTAAATAAATTTCTCTTGAATTTTTTTTTAGTTCACCAAATTTAGTAACAATGTTTTAGATGTATTTAGTAATAACCAATTAGTTGCAATAAATACACATCTTCAATCATGTGGTCAATGTTTTCACTAACTTTTCACGATGAAAAAAATTCATAGAAAAGATGAAAGGTTGTATATATAAAGATATTTTTGTCATTTAAGCTTTATTCGGATTTTATTCATATTGCATTGACAAAATCCTGAATGAATTTTTTTAAACATACATTATTATATCAGGTTAATAGACAACTTTTGAGTTCGATGCATTTCCGTCAAAAACTCTGGTTTTAGTGAACGTCATTTGTGCGTTTAGGGGCGTCGTCACTTCCGTTTTAATGTTGAGCGAGTGGTTGGAAAACTATAATTCTATATTGTACGAATTATTCAGCAAATTAAATTCTCAAAATTGACAATCAGCACTTCTGTCATAAGGGAATTGTCATTAAGTACCTACAAAACAACCATTATTTCTAGTTTATCCTGTACAATGACGATCACTAAGACGCTTGATGAACGTAAATAGTGCAGGGATACAGGCGATCCCCTCTATCTGGTAAATGACGTCATAAAGGCGCGCATAATTGACGAGTTTTTGCCGGTGACGGATGAACTCGACAGTGGTCTATTATTTTTGATACTGAAGGATTATAGTGAAAAGTGTAATACATCTTACGAAATGAAGAAATGTTCTACACACACACTAATGATCTATCTTTCAGAGGATGTTTCTTTTATTAAACAACCTTTGTATGTTTTACTTATGTAACAATGATAGAGTATTATTTATATTGATATAAAATAGAATATATATGATATATGTTTTTATTTTTTTTAGGTTTTATATAAATTTTGCCTGTTTGTTGTCTATATCACATTCAAAAGAAAACTACCTCAGGATGTGATAAGAAAGGAAATTGGAAGGTAAGTCTATCGTAATTGTTTATTCAATTTCTGTCACATTATTTTGTAAATAATATATTTGAATTTTGTCAAAAGAGTATTTAATAGTAAACCATCTTGTACAGTTTAAAAAGAGATGAAACAACATCTGGCAGAATTTTTTATCCACTGTGTAGCTGTGCATCTTCTACTTGCTTGTTCTTCTGAAAAACATTGTTTTTCCCCCATAAACAAACTTTCTATAGTTCACATTTGAATGAAACAACATTTGAAAGAAGCAAAATACAACAATCAAAACATCATTATCTTTCATAAAATATGTACATTATAGATATTTTATTCCTCAGGATCTAAGTTTTGTGATTATGAGAAAAAAACATGTATTTTTATTTCAGCATCCCTTGAATTCTTATGATATTATAGATCAGATGTTCACATTACATATATTAACTATTTTTGCATAGATAAGTGTCAATTTATGTTTTTATTTCTTACAGAATGTTGCGGTCAGATACATTCAATCCAGCTATTAGAGTGAAACAGACACCAGATCGTAAGTTTTTGATATGATATTGTACTTCAGTAATTTCATTTGTAGCCTATTTGTCAATAAGAATCTTATAAAATATGTGAGTTTTCTTAGATAAGTTTTATTTTAAAGATGGAACTGTCTTGATTTAGCTCTTTGGATTCTTATCTTAACTTAATAAATTTATGTACAGTTTCATGCAGTGATTGATTGGTTGTTGGTATTTACCACCACTTGGCTATATAGTGGTGGCCAGTCTTTATTGATAGAGGAATAGAGAGTACTTAGAGAGAACTACATTCCTTGGTAGGAAAACTGGCTACCATAGACAATAAATATGTCATGCAATGATATTAATTGACTTAAGTTCTTGACAACACAGTCAAAAAGAGAATTATTCTAGATTTTATATTGAATAATAGTTCAATTTTGATATTCCTTAAGGATAAGTAGGGTTTTGTTTCAATTTATATACTTCTTTAATAATAACACTTCGTTTTGTTTTACAGCAAAAGACCAGAGGTCAAGCATGTTGATAAGTAAGTGATAAGATTTTTTTATTTTCTATTTACATTTAGACTTCTCATCCATTTTATTACTAGTTTTCTATATCATGGATATATAGATTAAATTGAATTGCTGATCCTGCTAAATGATTTTACTTATGATAGTAATAAGCTTTGACTGTCTAAAACATGTAGGACATGATAAACAATTAGTAAACAACAAAATGAAACTAACCTTCATAGTGTGATTTTTCTTTCAATAAATAAAAAATCAGGATGTGATTGATTTATATTATATATATACTTGTTAAAAAATGTAAAGGAGTAAGGGTAAATATCATACCTACCTTTAAGCTTCATACATTTATCTTATTTTCTAAGAAAAAGCTTTGAAGGAATTTAGAGAAATAGAAGTACCACTCCAAGAAAGGAAAGGAATCTCAGATTTACAAGAAGTGTTCAAATTCAATGCTGCTGAATACAGACGGAATCACCCGTGAGTAATCCAGTATTTTCAAAGAAATATTTCCTTGTCTTTCAACTTTTCATTTTAGTTTGGCCATGTTCTTATATGCAAATTGCTTGTTTTGCTACAATATGTTTTTCATCACTAGACACTATGTGCTGACACAATTAAAAGCTTTCTTTGGATTCCCATGTACCTTTACCAATATGGTAATGGTGCATTTTCTAAAGAAGAGAACCAAAATTAGATCCAAGATGTTCTTGAAAAGTGCCCTTTTTTCATTGGCAATCATACCACATCTTCCAATTTTTATATCAAAATGGCTCACTCTTTGACCTGAAAAAAGTATGACATGGGCAGCATACCTGTGAAGTTTTTATGATAACAGGTGCCATTTATTGTTTCAGTGTGCAGTCAATGTAAATGTGATGTTTAATCCCGGAAATGAATTGTATTCTTCATATCTCTATAAGAAATGAGCCTCTTAGTTTCATTATGCTGGATAAAATAAAAAATGTATGCAAACTTGAGACTGTACATTTTTACACATGAAAGATTGTTTTAAATCCCACTAATTTATAATTTCCTAATCTTTAATTTTTGATATTTTTCAGGAGACGGCCAGCAATAAAGTCAATTATTCAGTAAGTATTAAGATCAACAGCAGGAATCTCATATCACTTCCTGCATGAAAATAACATTACTCTTCTTTCATAAATGTGTCATGACTAATTCTTGAATGGACTCATTTCTTCATTTAAAAAAAGAGGGGGGAGACATTTTTGGTACAGGTGGAAGTGTGATACTTCCTCATCTCTTCCTTTAAAGATGAACTATTCATTGAAAGTATATATGGCTCAGATGAACTTTAAAAGAACAGAATAACTGAACAGTTTTTAAATATCATTAGTTACAACACCAAGGATTTAAAAAAGAAAAAACTCAGTTTGAGTTCCTGTACTCCTAACAAACTGTTGACTTGAGTATGTAGAACATGACTATTAACTAGAATCAACTTTTATGGTCCTTAAGTTAGATATCATTTGTTAAATATTGTGCAGAGAACTAACAGTTAAAAAAAGCAGATGTGATTCAACACATCAAGGTTATAGAAATCAATTACCATTTTTATAAATACTTATTTTGGTAAAATATCTTTTTTGCAGTCAAAGATCCCCAGCTTTAGTTGCAGTATTACCATCTGCAAGTGAGAATTCTGAGTGGCTGTTTAGACGATCAAGACCATTATCTCCGAAGTAAGTTAATATATAAATTATTTTAAAAGCTGTTACAGAAATAAGCTTATTGCATTGGGGTCTTCTTATGCACCAATATTTGAATTTAGTTGTTTTTATATAATTTAGAAAATTCAAATTTAAATCAAATAAAATGTAATAAAAAAAAGTTTGTTGATGTGTGACTAAAGATTCTTCAAATACTATTGTTGATAGGATAGGCATAGCTTTCATTGTTTGTTGATAACATCTGGAGTGTATCTTTCTCATGTTAGACAATTTTTATACAGACTGCAATGTTTTAGGAGCCTCTGTTAGTCATCTCATTATTGTGTTTGTTACTGTATATTCAGTCACATTTCATCATTAAAGAGTGATGATTAATTTTCATTATTTCAGTTCCTTATCAAAAATAGGGAGAGAGGAAGGTGAAGATGAAATGGACTCAGAAGACAATACGCTGGACCAAATCATTGAAAAGAAAACTTTTAAGTTAGTATCACACCAATTTGTCTCATTTATGTATGTAGTTTTGAATGATAGTTTTAATGACAATGTAAATTAGTTTAAGGATATATATGTATAATTTGGGCCAGAAACTTAAAGACATATAGTTTTCCAATCATCAAGATGGACTTATGAATTTGTCTATGTCTATCAACAAATATACACATTTCACAGCAAATGGATTGAATGGATCTGTAAATAAAAATGATATTGTATTTATCAATACATATGTAATTCAAAACAGAAAAGAAAGTGTATATTAAATGAAGATATTTTCTGTTACAGGGTGGGTATTATAGGAGATCCAAAGAATTTATATAGTGCAGATAAGCTGATGCCTGTTGGTGGGGAAAATGAAGATGAAGAAAATGAGGAGGATGGTTCAAAAAGGTTTGTATTGGCTATTTTTGTAATGGTTTCTTATTTCATAACATGCAGGAAATTGATTCAATTTCAATCAACAAAGAATATATTGACAATCAAAATGCAAGCTTCATATCAGCCCTGAACAATATGGAAAAGGGTGTGTTATGTTCTGTTTATAAAACATTTACATTAAACTAATAATAACACCATTTTTACCTAGAATCTATAAATAAGTTGATTGTAACTTCAGTTCTCTCTGCTTAAAATTGAGGATGGAATGGGGGATGTGTCAAAGAGACAACAACCTGACCAAAGAGCAGAAAACAACTCTGAAACTTTTAAACTTTTCTTAAGTGACTTATTTATAAAAAAGAAGATGTGGTATGATTGCCAATGAGATAACTTTCCACAAGAGACCAAATGACACAGAAATTAACAGCAATAGGTCTCTGTATGGCCTTTCACAATGAGCAAAGCCCATACAACATAGTCAGCTATAAAAGGCCAAAAAATGACAATATAAAACAATTCAAACGAGAAAACTAATGGCCTTATTTATGTACAAAAATTGAACAAAAACAAATATGCAACACATAAACAAACAAACAACCAAATTACATTATTGGATAGGCACATACATACAGAATGTGGTGGGGTTAAACATGTTAGCGGGATACCAACCCTCCCCTAACCTGGGACAGTGGTGTAACAGTACAAAATAAGAACAAACTATAAAAATCAGTTGAATAAAGTCATGGTTGCTGTGTCAATAAAAAAAAGATAATATTGAGTGTTTTAAATAATGATATTTGACATTTATTATTTTTCTTTTTAGAACCCAACAAGAAACTAAAGAAGCAGAGCCACAACCTCCACCAGGTTTGTTTTTTTCTGGAATGATTGTGTTCTCTTAAAATTAATGGCAATAATAGTGAAGTTTTTCTGGAATGCATAGTTTTAGCTATTTTTTACTTTTATTTTTTTTATTTAAATAACTTCTTTTCTGTCAATTTTAATGGTGCATCAATGTTGTTTAAAACAAAGCATACATACAGTTGTGCTGTCAAAAATTGTTAAACAATAAAATGAACATTAAAGAATATAAACTCAATTTCAGTGCTCGGGGATTTTCATTTCATATTACATGTGATACATCAAATCAATTTGAGTTATTAATAGCAAGGGGATAGTATTCTCCCACATCACAATCATTTATTCAAATGGTAAAATAATATCTGTTAAATATCATGTAAAAAAATAAAAAGGGTGTTATGAATGAATTTTTAAAAAACCTTTGAATTAGTCTTAAGAATTTGTTTTGTACAGATGATTTTATAGTAAGAATAAATTGAAACTTAACAAATAAGTTTTATTTCAGAAAGTTTATAAGACATTCAGTAAGGTTTGAAAATTTGCATGGGTCAATAGCACTCAATTAAGTGTGTCTCAAAAATATCTGAATTTTGCATGTTGCATAGATGGTCAGCACCTATTCAGAAAAGGATTTGGTGTGTTTCTATTTGTTTTTATCTGACATGAGAGATTTCCACTTGCACCATGAAGCACATTGAAACACGTTGGATGCTTATTATTTGTTAGTACTGCATGTGAATAATGCAATGCATATTTTGCTGCCATTGATTTATGAGAAGAAAAGAATTACAGTGACTTGACTGTTAGTGTTGCTCTCCACCAATTGCAACTCATTCCAAATTTTTACCAAATCGCAATTTGTTTTTTAAAATCAAATTGTTCAACTGGTCAGAAATTTGAACTAACTGCTGTAGAAAACCGCAGCCAAGTGATGAAAATAAACTCATCATAGATACCAGGACTAAATTTTGTATATACGCCAGAAAGTGCAAGGTGATAAAGTAAAACATACTTACAATCCTTTAAGACTTTAACTCCACTTTAATGATGTTGTGACAATACTAGTTTATCAGTTTGTATAGGTATATTATAGTCATTACCATGCTAAAGGTGAACTGTTGTTATTTTGAATTGCTATAAAATTGTCCAAACCAAGCCTTCCTGTAGTTTTTCTTTCAAAAAGTATTCTAAATTCATAAGAATCAGACATCTTGTAAATTAAAACATTTCATATTCAGTAAAATATGTGTTAAATTGCAATATGTTTGTAGGAAGTTTCCATGGGGAGATAATCATTTTTTTTCTTCAAAAAGTCTTTATTCAAAAGAATAATGTTTTAGGTTATCTCCCCCATGGAAACTTATCAATAACGTATTGTTATTTCACACATATTTTACTAAATATATGATGTTTTATTTAAAATTATATCTGATTATTATGAATACAGAATACTTTTAGAAAGAAAAACTATATGAAAGCTTAGGTTGGACATTTTTATAGCAATTCAAAATAATAACAGTTCACCTTCAGCATGGAAATGACTATAATATATCTATACAAACTGATAGTCTGATTTTGTCACAACAACATTAAAGTGGACAAAAATCATTTAGGATTGTAAGTATGTTTTATTTTTATCACTTTGCACTTTCACATTTTGTCTGAACAGTTTGTTCGAAATCTGATCAGTTGAACAATTTGGTCAAAATTTTGAATGAGTGGCAATTGGTGGAAAGCATCACTAACAGTCAAGTCACTGTAAAAAGACTTTTTAAAACTACCATATTGTAAGCAAAAGTTAACAAAAAATTAAAACAGAAACCACTGAACAATACCATATAGACACTTTTTAATAGTGGACCTCTTGATGTCTTTTTGTTATTTATATAAATGTCTTTTAGTCATTGTCTCATTGGCATATATATTTATATAAATATTGCAAAAAAGTAAAATCATTTTATTTAAAAAAAAAAAAGAAATTTTTTTTACAACCAATTACCTGTACAAGTTATCATCTCAAAAATAATTATACCTGGTAAACAATTTCTTTTTTGGTTAATTTTGGCATTATCAATTAGTGTTATGTGAATAAGATATACTGGTAAGATACAATCTGGTTAGAAAAAATGTATTTATTATTTGTAAAAAAGCTTCCATATATATGTATTGTGCTTCATAGGCCGTGTAGTAGCTCGGAAACAAACACTTAGTAGAATATCACATAGGCCAGGCGGCCATTGTAAGTGAAGGGCAAGTATGGAACAACAATCAAACTAATAGTTTAAGTTATCTCAAAAATACACTAATTTTAAAATAATTCCAAAAGTAGTTAAACTGACTTTTCAAATATTAACTATAATAATTTGAATTTAAAACATAAATGTACTTGCTTTTTAACCATACATAGAAATTGTGATACAAATAATATGCAATCAATGAAATCAAACGTTTCTTAGGCTTATATGCAGACTTTGGCAAAACCACAAGATCAGAAATCCAGGAAAATATTTGTTTTTCATTACATGTCAATAAATGAATCCACAGTATCTTGATTTTTTTTTAATCTATCATTAAAGCCAATTTTAAGAAATGTACATTAACAAAAACCCAACTATGTCTTATTTCAATTAGTTCTTGGCTATACTTTTGTTTAACAATAATTTCTAAGTAAGGTAACTAATTTGAAGTTAATTTAATATAAGACAATATGCCAAACTTAAGCATGCATAGTTTTCTCTTCTTAAATAATTTATTTCTTACTTACATATAACTAAATAAACATTTAACCTAAACAATTTTTAACTTTTGTTATACTAAGCATTCATGCTTTATTTTACATTTGTTCAAGAAATGAAAATTCTTAATTTTTTCAAATGTAATATACTTCTTTTTATCAAAATCTGAACTACAATCATGAAATGTATTTTGAATTGTATGTAGAGCAATTCTTTTTGTAAAATTGCCATAGTTTCATTGCCAATGTACTTGTTTGCTCTTGATTTGGACTCAATCATGAAGTCATAACATTTTCAAATCATTATTTCTTCTATCAAATATTACTAAGAAATATTTTGATAATACCTTATTATTTTAAAGGAAAAAATCTGACATTTGGAATGATTTATATCTGTTGATTCAGAACAACTTTATGTACTGTATGAATTTTATTGCAGCTATCTTACATTTTAAGGCACATGCACTCTATTTTAAAGGTTTTAATGGCTCTAAGTTTGGTTAGTGTTACCATAAAGTTTTGAAAAGTATATATTTTTTCCAACCGTAAAGAAAACTACTTTACATTCATATTGATTTATTAAAATAAAATTTAAGAACATATATTTTTTAATGTTAAACATTTCTGCTTTTTTTTTTAATTATAGATCAAAGGGTCAGTAGACAACAGACAGCTATATCTACTGCCACAGCGGATGCTGAAGATTTTTAACCAATCACAAGTTTTATTGCACAGTTCTTCCAGCCAATCAGGATAGTTAATTCACAGTTGATATTTGAATTGGAAGAGTGTTTCCATAGCAAACAGCCCTTTAGCTAATCCAGTGACATATTCCTTTTTTGTATTTTCGAAGTGTTAAGTAATTTCTGATTCATTTTTTGTTGATGTTAAAAAAAAATAAATTGATTACCTAAGAATTATTAAAAAAAAAGATTATATAGAAGGAAAAGTTTAAGTTATATTGATTTATGTTTGAGGTACTTTTTTACAATGTAGTCTCAGATGTTTTTAGAAATGATTTTCCCCCCATAAATATGGGGTATAACATTATTACTTGATTACTTTTTAAACAAGAAGTTATATTGTTTCAAACAAAGCATAGTTAAAATGTTTTCTGAAAGAAATAAAATAATTATAGGATAGAACAAATAATTGTAGCCAATAGAAATATATTTTATTGTAAGTTTTTAACAAGCATCTGTGATATAGCTTTTCCCTTGTTTTGGACAAGAAAGGGTTTCATTGTATAGAATGATTTTTTACCTATATAGACAGATCCTGTGATATACCATGACAGGGTTTGTGATAGAATGAGAGAGAACTGTATTTTACACATTTTTATTCATTGTGATATTGTTTTATAGTTTACCATCCATTATTATGTTCTATGTATGTATGTTTCTGTTATATGTAATGTTTTTTAAAGAAATTACAAAAAAAAATGTTAATGTGTTTATTTTATTCATCTGTGCATTGCTGTCCCAATTTTCACATCAATGCATATCAAAAAGAATAATGCCACTAGGAAATATTAATTATATAGAAAATTGCATTGTAAACACTGAAACATTTTGGTCCTCAATGCTCTTCAACTTTGTACTTTATTTGGCCTTTTAACTCTTGGATTCAAGCGTCACTGATGAGTCTTTTGTAGATGAAATGCACGTCTGACTTAAATACAAAATTTAATCCTGGTATCTATGATGAATTTATTCTGAAGCATACATTTCTTGTTGGATGAAATTTGTATTGAAGTTTTATATCAGCAATGTCCAAGATAATCTCAAAAACAGTGCTGATAGATTATTTTAGTTATGTCTCTTAGAAATGGTAATTCTATATAAAATTGCATTTTAAGTGTTCCCATGGGCACAATTCGTACTTGCATTTTTTGCGAAACTAATATCAATCAAAGGTTTATATTAGAAATTTCTAAGACAAGTTTGAAAAGCACTATTTTAATAGAGCTTATGCTCATGGAAATAAAATTAGATAGACATTTCGATTGTAAGCACTCTCTTAACTACATTATTTGTAGGATTCTTATAAAATTTATATTAAAGGACTTCTTCAGAAATAGAGATAATTATCTATTATAAGTTATTGCTCTTGGACCGATAGAATATATGCGATGCAGGGTACATTGAAGCTCCTTTGATTTCTGCCCAATGAAACAGACAGTTTAATTATGTACAGTTAGAAAAATAGGGGCGTAAGATACCAGAGGGACAGTCAAACTCATAGATAGAAACTAAACTGACAATGCTATGGCTAAAAATCAAAAAGACAGACAATAATAGTACAGAATACACAACATAGAAAACTAAAGACTAATTAAGCAACAGGAACCCCACCAAAAACTGGGTGTGATCTCTGGTGCTCTGGAAGGGAAGGGAAAGCAGATCCTGCTCCACACGTGGCACCAGTTGTGTTGCTTATGTTATTACAAATCCGGTGAATAGTCTAATTCGGTAGGTCACATTCGTGAAAAGGGAAGGTGATTGTTAAGTTTTGCCCCTGGAGGGTGTGTAAATGATAAGTTTGCTATGGAGAAGAACAAATCTACAGATTTACTTCCTACCATGTCATAAAGTTCAAGCTTGAATTTCACAGTTGTCAATTTCACCAATCCAGACCCGAATTAAACTCCTTGGATTTTCTCAGAATTTTGTTCCAGATATAACCTTTGTCTTGCTTTGGATTAGGACGTTCTTGCGTTGCATTATAGCACAAACATGAAATGTAGTGGAAGTTTGACGAATACTGTTGAGGCCCAGTGTTGCCACAAAACATGTTGAGAGCTTTTCACATTAAACAGTAAAAGAAAGAAAAAAAAAAGGTTTCAAGTTTGATATGAAGGTATGCAAAATTCCTTTGAGGACAACTTTACATGTTACATTTTCTTCATTTCTATTTTATCACATGGAAACTTGAAAACATATGATGGTTCATTTTGAAGCTGAAGAATTTTTACCACATTGATTGGATTTCGGTATATATATAACAAGTAAACTTTATTCATAAATCGTCAATGAACCAAAATATGTACAACTGCTCTGCGTTCTCATAAACTATCTACATTATTATTCTACTTCAATATATACAACTGGTACAAATTTGTACTATTACAAATTTGTCCTGGGTCAGGAACAAACTTGTCCTCCTGGCACAATTATGTACCTTACAAGTTGGTCACACAGACTCACACTTGTCCTTGTTCTCTTGGAACTATTTTGCACCTTACAAGTTGGTCACACTGATCCATACTTGTCCTATACATGTTGGTACCCTTCAAGCTACGACTTGTCTTAATGGTACATTGTGGTACCCTACAAGTTGGGCACACTGATCCATACTTGTCCTATACATGTTGGTACCCTTCAAGCTACGACTTGTCTTAATGGTACATTGTGGTACCCTACAAGTTGGGCACACAGATCCATACTTGACCTGTACGGTTAACTTCATACTTGATAAACTACAGTTGAACAAGTCTAAAGAACAGGCACCAACCTTGTTCTTTGTTGCATTCCAATCATGAATGCAATTCTATATTAGAGAATATTAACAGGCACCAACCTGTTCTTTATTACACTTAGCTGAGACTACTATAACACAGAGATTGGTCACTACCGATTTATCGTGTAATGTGAGTCTCCACTTTTTTAGCTACGTAATTTTAACGTAGTTTCGTATTTAACCGTTAATATACATGTGTGTTATAGTAGTCTCAGCACTTAGTAATAGATTTATATAAGGGACAACTATCTCAAATATCCTTTCTCTAATCATCACGTACCGTACATATCATGGTCATCGTCTTCGTAGCATCAGACGAATGACAAAGAGCTAGGATTCGCTCCTCCTTATATACCCCGATGGAAACTACCATTCTTGAAGGAGGGGTGTTCTACCAAAGTGCCTTCTTACCAGTATCTGAGTTTCATTAGGAACAACCCTTTACATTTTACCCGCGAAACACTCTTTTCTATGTTTATTAAAGTATGATACAAATATATAAATTAAGGCTTCTGCCGAATTGTAACTAATGTAAACAATCTACCCGAAGATACAAAATCATCACACACTCTTGTGTTTTATATTTATAATAGCTTGCTTCAAAACTTTCAATCGAAAGGTGCAGGTCTGAAGTGTTGGAAAGATTAATAAGTATTGAAATTTTCATTGTAATTAAATGTAATATCAGTATTTAGTACAAATATAATCTTAAATCAATCCTAATTCTATCTTATTTTTGATAGATGGTTTTATTCATTCAAATGTGACGTCATTTTTTGTGTGCTGTTTTACAAATTCAAATGTGACGTAAATTTTTTGTCCTTTTTTTACAATTTTAAATGTGTGACGTCACTTTGCGTTAGGCCTTGACTAATTCGGATGTGTCTATTTTTTGTGTTGGATTTTGTCAATTTATGTAATGTATCCGGTTGTTTTCTGTTATAAGTTAATACTTAAGTTTGATTATGCATTATATCTTTTATATAGTCATTTTATAAAATTTACTTTTGTAAAAGTAAAAATTATTCTATATAATAGGGATGTTCTTGTCCCAAACAGAAAACCCTGGCCGTTTTTGGCACAACTTTTTTGAACTTTTGGTCCTCGATGCTGTTCAATTTGTACTTGTTTAGGCTTTTTAACTTTTGTATCTGGGCGTCACTAGTGGACGAAACGCATTTCTGGCGTATTAAATTTTAAACCTGGTGCCTTTTGTTAGCTATTATTCGTGTCTTTCTTTGTCAAATATGTTCTCCTATTTATTTGTATTGTAGTCCTGTAATGTTGTGTTGTCATTTTAATGTAACAGTTATTTTTAACATGGCCATTAAAGCGGGAGGTTCAACCCATCATTTTTTTCTTTAAAAAATGTCCTGTATCAAGTCAGGAATATGGTCATTGTTATATTATAGTTCGTTTCTGCGTGTGTTACATTTTAGTGTTGTGTTTCTTTTGTGTCGTTTGTTTCCTCTTATATTTGAGTGTGAATTCACATTATTATAAGACGTGTCAGGGCACTTTTCTATCCCAAATTCATGTATTTAGTTTTGATGATATATTTGTTATTCTCATCGAATTTTGTCTAATGCTTAGTTCGTTTCTGTGTGTGTTACATTTTAATGTTGTGTCGTCATTCTCCTCTCATATTTAATGCGTTTCCTTTGGTTTTGGTTTGTGACCCGGATTTTTTTTTTCTCTATCGATTTATGAGTTTTGAACATCGGTTTACTACTGTTGCCTTTATTGAGTCAATCGTGCAAGCATTATATGCTGGTCTTTATACTTGTTCAGTAGGACAAATCAAGCATTCAAACAGAATTTTAATATTTTCCAAAATGAGACAAATTTTAAACAACCGACCTACAAATGGGGTTGTTTAGAATTATATACAAATGACAAACATGTTATCCAAAGGTTATCCAGATGAATAATAATACAAAATATCATGAAGAAATTAAAAAGTTGCTGAGAAAAACCTTCCTTTGTAGAAAGGATGTTTGCAATCCCAATACACAGCAACATGTCCTAAGCGAAAGAAGACGTGAAAACAAAATATTGAAATAAATCATCATTATAGTTATGAAAAAAAGTTTGCCAGCTATTTTAGATCAATATCACAACAACATCAATCTAAACTACTTCCATTTAAGATTTTACTCTTAGTGGGAAACTATCTAAATAAGGATTAATCTACTTGCAGTTTCAAATGTACATAAATGTTTCTAATGAATTCTTCCAATTCTTCTTATATTTATCTCGCCTGCTATTCTTAGAATGATTTTTACAACAACGGGGACAACCGCAATACTTTAAATGTTGGTAATACTACTGAATCGTTTACCTTTAATTTGTTTGTCAGAGTCTGTCAGAGGCCTATCAATGGGGATTGAAATAGAATAAAAGAGGAAAGTACATACACGTGCACGAGAAAAAACAAAAGAACTTTTATGTATTCAATTCTGCATTTAAATCAACACACAAGGTTACGTCATCTGCAAGTTATTCGTTTTATTTCATTTAGGCGTTTAAAACCTTTGGCGACCACACAGTTTAAATGTCTATAACACGTACGATACGATAAGAGGTCGTTACAGACGAACATTTACCCAATCTGAAAAAAATACACCTTAAAATTATTTATTCATACACCAAATATAGTGGTTCTATTGTTTAGATTACAAGACAAACAGCTAGTTAACCTCTAAAATCTTTAGTTGACCAATTAATTTGGAAATGAAGTTATGGTCATACGAATCCTGTCGACAGACATGTACAATCCATCCACATATCATGTATAGTTGACCATTGCTAAAAGTATATGATAAACTGGCAAAACCATCAAAACATAACGATGACTTATGAACTATGAAAAGGAGGTCAAGGTCATGTGAAACATACCAGACCGACATGTACAATTTACAATTATCATATATATCAAATAGTGGACCATTGCCTATATATATTATTTGAGAAATAGACCAAACATTCAAAACGTAACATTGTTCAATAAACCATGAAATTGAGGTCAAGGTCAGATGAAACATGTACATCTTATACGGTAATCATTCCAAAACATTTAATAAAGACGCGGACTTCCTCTCAAAACTTAACCTTGATAAAAGATCCATGAAATGAGAGCGATGTCAGGTCAAACCTGTCCGACATAGACCTTGCGATGAACCCATATACCAAATATAGTTATCATATAACTAATGATAAGTTTGTATTTCACACGACAATGTAATACTGTCTTTTTTCCTCAAACATTGACTAAAACATGAAATGTCAAGTCATGATGTCAAGGGTATGGACATACGATATATGGAAAATTAGTAATATAAAGTATCGGCTTTCGAAGCATGATACAGGTCCTCTACCTTCTGAAATATAAAGCTTGTACAAGTAGTTTACGACTTCATCGCTAGATCGTAATCCGTTTGTCTCCCATTCTGCCACTTTCGTCGTAAGAGACAGACCATGAAAACAACAATTCACAAATGTCATGCGTCCAAAGCTCTTTCTGGCTAATCAAATCTCGGGGCATTATCAAATTATATTTAATGTTGGTGTGAATTCCATTATCATTTAAAGTCTCAATGCTGATGTGCATACCTACACAGTTGAAACTTATAATTTTACAAGATAAGAAATACACGGAAAGTTCTAATTGTTTTAGTATTGTGGGTAAGATTTGATTTCGATGAGTAGATGTTTTCCACAATAGGTCCAACATTGGAACATGGTTTTAGTCTACTATGATGCGTTTTGTGTACTGTTGGTTTGTTTGTTTTTTGTTGTTGTTGTTTTTTGCCATTGCATCGACAGTTTGTTTTCGATTTACGAGCTTTAATATCCCTTGGTATATTTTGCCTTTCGTTTGGTTAAAAGGAAGTATAGGTGTCTGACGAAATCGGAAAGTGCTTACACATAAAAACTCATCACGCAAGATACTATCAAAATATCTAACCATTTTATTCAAAATTACCTAAAAAAATATGACAGAAATAACTGTAGGATTCACAGATGAACGGAAGGAATGCAGTATAGTCTTCACTCTTGTAATCCTAAATGAGTGGTGACTAAACTCGGATAGTTTCAAGGGTAAGGGTAGCATGTTTGAGATATCAGTTTCATTATCTTACAATAGGCTCCAAAAGGGCACCAGTCCAATAATTCCAACAAAAAATGAAAAATGGAGATTGAGGTTTAATAATTGAGGTCAACTACAACTAATGACAATCAATCTTAGTAAGTTTGATAGCTTCAGAAGAAGTCAAAGAAAAGTGATCATAGTCCTCACAATATCCCATCATGCGACGATATATATTCATGTTAAAGTGTTTAAAGTACTGAAACCACCCAATAAATTTTTGACAAATAAACTCATCATTGATACCAGGATTAAATTTTGTAATTTCGCCAGACGCGCGTTTCGTCTACATAAGACACATCAGTGACGATCATATCAAAAGCCAAACAAATACAAAGTTGAAAAGCATTGAGGATCCAAAATTCCAAAACGTTGTGCCAAATACGGCTAAGGTAATTCTATGCCTGGGATAAGAAACTCCTTAGTTTTTCGAAAAATTCAAAGTTTTGTAAACAGGAAATTTATAAAAATGACCATATAATTGATGTTCATGTCAACACCGAAGTGCTGACTACTGGACTGGTGATACACAGACTGAGTTGAAGTAAATGATGAGGTCAATGAAGTGAAAAATACAATAAAATAAGTGTCCTAGTTTTGTTGGAGAATGTTTAACTCCCCGAAATCAATCTTGAAACTACGTTACTTGATTGTAGGTAACAAACAGTTGGATAGAGTAGAAATTGAGTTTTGGTCAATTGTCCAAGCAAGCAACATGCATGTCATAACTTGGTTCAAATATACTCAATCAATTATTCAATTAGATTTTATATTTTCTTAGATGAGTCAATTTTACCCAGAGGCCTACTGATGGTAATGTTTGAAAAATATCTGCAAATGACAATCATTGTAGAGCTTAGCCAGGTGAAACATAATACAAAATTCACAAGAAATTATAAAGGTGGCATAACAAGACCATTCCTTTGTATCGTGAGTTTGAACTTTGAATATGGGATAGAAAGTTTGACAATTACAACCTGTAACATCATGTCTTAGTCAAAATAGCTGCAAACAAAATAACATGACAAGACGTCAACATTATACTGATGAAAAAATGTTTTCTAACAGTTTAAGATCAATATCACAGCAATATCATACTTAAATTATATCTATCAAAAGCTTACTAGGCAGCCATCTCAATCAGAATTACATTCCAGGAATATGGCAGTTGTTATGTAGTAATTCGTTTCGATGACTTTAAATTGTCGTTTGTTTTTGTTGCACTTCAGTGTTCTGTTGTATTGTTGTTTTCATCTTATAGTTGATGTGCTTCCCCCGGTTTAAGTTTGTTTTCTCTCAATCGAGTAATGACTTTTGAACAGCGGTATACTGCTGTTGCCTTTATTATTCAACCTTAAATTGACTACATCAAAACCTTCGTACCAAAATTTTAATTGAGGGAACCTTGTGGTATCATATATCTGTCGAAATTTCATTTTGATATATCAATAACTATTGATAGATCTACATTTAACATATATTTCCAGTAGAAATACTGCAGAACCTTTATAAAGTGTTGACACAGATATGTCTCAACTGTAAGTTATTTAGATAGTGAAATCCAATTATTGAAATCAAACTAGTAATATTTTACTATTTATCCTTTTTTTTGTAAGATCGATACAACAAACTATGACTACGTTACAGGACAAAAGAATTGCTGTGGAAATAAGATTTGATAATGATTATACATTGGTCCCCTATTAAACTAACAGGACTACAAATGTTAACATGTGAACTATAAGTGAGAGCTCTATGGGAATGAAATATGCTAATAGTTATAACTGCATATCAAATATCACTGGTTAAGCATAAGTGGTTCTTTTAATACGAACTTAATCAAAGGCATTATTAAATCATTGCCACCACTGCCAACGCCTGAAACAACCGTGTAAAAGCAAGACAAACATGAAAAATAAAGTTATGTACCATGACATTGAGGTCAGTCATCTTTTGGATCTAAGTTTTGAACAGGTAAAATTTGGATTTGTAGTGCCAAATTGATAAAACATCTGATTCTCATATTTGAGCCAATTTAAGCCTTGGTCTCACCATGGTAGTACTTCCATTGTACTAATATAGACGCACTCTCAGATAGTTACAATCAGCTTGTCAATAATCTATCTTAAGACATTTTCGGATTATGTGTCAAGTTGAAATTGACTTTATTTTCATTGAAATTCACGATGCTTTTTGCATCTCTACATATTAATGCTTCACATGGAAGTAAGTCGTTAATTTGTTAATTTGTTTAGTTTTTAGATGAGTTTTGACTCTGATGAGGGATTTATTTCGACAATAGGCCCCAAAGTCCCTATAACTAGTGTAAGACAATGCAAGATTGCTTTTAGTAGATTATGTAAATTGTCCCTCTTCTCTTATAATTCATTCATATAATTTTATTAAAAGAACGACTGTGGAGCAATATTGTACACTTTGTCGTTCGAAGTATTCACCAACACAAAATTCGATGTATCGGAAAATAGAAATGGTTGCCAGTCATATCTAAAAGGCTAACACCTTACAACTGATAACATAAAAGCTACATACTTGATTTTCACTTTGACTTTTCAGTCATCCTGTTCACTAATACGGGTGTTGAGAGAATAATGACAAAACTTTTAAAGTTCAATCAATATAATAAAAAATGTAAAGTATAAATCAACAGGAAATATGTGGCCTATAGTTCCAAAACCCATTACAACCCATCACTGCCAAGCATATAACAAAATATATTTAGTAATTCTATTCAATAGTACCCGAGAAGTGTCACTGAAATATCTGTTGGATTTACCGATGAACAGACGGAAAAGGTGAATGCAATATATGTAGCCTTATATATATATATATTTATAATGAATGGGGACCGAACATGGATAGCTTCAGGGTGAATGGAAATGCGAAAGGCATCGGTTTCATTATAATACAATATCCGAAAAAATGATAAAAAAAAAACAATAACTAAAGACACACAAGGTAAAAACATAAAAATACTGAACTCCGAGGTAAATTCAAAATGGAAAGTCCTAATCAAAACGAATGGAAACCAACTGTCACATTACTGACTGGTACAGGAAGTTTCTTGTGTAGAACATGGGCGGATTCAAGCTGGTTTTATAGCCAGCTAAACCTCTTACTTGTATGACATTCGCATCAAATTCCACTATATTGACAACGATGTGTGAACAAAACAAACAGACATAATCGGTAAAAATGTCAAAAGGGGTACAGTCAACATTGTGTTATAATCTTAATCACTTTAAACACAAACAAATATGTAACAAAGAAGCACACAAAAGGGCATACAGAAAAAGTACACCAGCAAAAATGAAAGACAAGATTACAACATTTAGAATGACAGGATGTATAAGTACGAAGCCACGTCATGTGGACCGTGGTAAATTGAAGTCAATTTTAAATAATGACATACAATCTTGTCAAGTATGAAAGCCTTAGACATGGTATCCGAATTTGAGACACTACCCTTCTACAACACATCCAATAAACTGTTGACAGAGCTATGTCGGGCCTTTATGTATTCCTCAGTATAAAACAACTTTAAATTTAATAATGTGTCTATGAGATGCAGATTTCCAAGCTTTTAAATATGCAAGCGCCAATGTTCTGACATTTGTTTCTGGGTGTCATCATTATAAATTGCTCAGTTATTTGAGCGATCCCAACACTAAAAGATTTAAAGTGTCACCATCCAAAATATAATTTGGTTTGTGTTTGTTGGTTATAAACATTGTAAACAAGTTTCAGGTCATCTTGTTGTAGTTAGTGTGAAAACTGCAAAATTCCCATTCATAACTCGATAATGTTGAAAATGATGCCACCTTAATTAAAACGTCTTTGGTGTAATTATCATTGTGTACAAGTGTTTGAAGTTTCTCTAAACTTTTGTCAAGGCAAATAAAAGAAAGAGAACAAAAACAAACCCTCTTCGTCCATAAAAAAGGCAAGAATTCAATTATTAATATCTACTTCTAAAACTTTCAGTCAATAGACCATAACTGACGAGTGTTGGCCTAATACTCTCCATTTAAATGAAAGGTTGCAAGGTGGAAATGCATATACAACTGCATACCATATATCATCGACTTGATATTAGTGGTTCCCTTTAAACCGGTCTCATCACAGATTTCTGCCGTATGAAACAGCATCACCATGTCTAGCTTCCTAAACAAATAGAGCAAATCTATTGCAGCTAGACAAGTTTTTTTTAATCCAAACGACAGTACTGCGTGGAATAATACACATGCAGACTTACATTAGACCGTTGGTTTTCCCGTTTGAATGGTTTTACACTAGTAATTTTGGGACCCTTTATAGCTTGTTCTTCGGTGTGAGCCAAGGCTCCATGTTGAAGGCCGTACATTGACCTATAATGGTTTACTTTTATAAATTATTATTTGGATGGAGAGTTGTCTCATTGGCACTCACACCACATCTTCCTATATCTATTTACAATCTACAAGGTATGTAAGCTTTAGCCAGAATTTTCAATTAGTAGCTTTCACAATGTGTCATGCTACAACAGGCCAAAAATTGTCAACATTGTCAAGTCAGAATTCATTTCGAGTATAGTCAACAACAAATAATGGCAATCACTCCTTTAAAATAGACGAGCTCTTGATCATCAGTGTAGAAATTTCAGACTAAGCAAATAGAAGTGTGATTCAGTCTATGTCATGGTCTCATTTCATTAATTCATAGTGATTTGTTCCACTGTTGTGTTTTTTCTCCCCATATTTCTTACCTTTTTACTTATTAATATCAAATGTACATCCTTTCAGAGTCAAGAAAAACACTGCTTTCCATCAGATAACATTAGAAGAAAGCAAAGATGGGTCTGGTTGATAGTCAGAAACTGTGATTAAGTAGGGCAATAGGTCTTCTAGGCTATTACCTTGTAAGCTAGCACTTCAAAACGTCCTAGTTTAGTTAAAGCAGGATTTCATCAACATGTTGTTCCAGATATGCATGAAATATTTGACATTGTACGTTAAGCAGTATCCAACCAATCAATGAATCTAAATTTAGTCTTTTTAAAATTACTTTATAAAAAAAGAGTCCATGATATAGAAATTAACTAACCATGATTGCAAGATCCAAATAAAGGCAACACAGTTAGAAGTTATTGGTATAGCAAATTCATTTTGTTAGATCCAAAAATGTAAAAGTAATGTAAAAGTAAACAACGATTGAAACCATAAATTTCTTGTTGACACTGACAGAAAATGATACAAAATTTTTGAATTTTTATAAAGAAGATTCTTTATTATAAGCCCTATTGGAAAAGCAGTGTGGTCTAAACAGCTAGCCTTTGAATTCAAATTTGTTCTTGCTAAGTAAATCTAACATTGTGGTTGGCATCTTCAATGTCATTGCAAGTAAGTTCACAAAATAGAGGTCATTACAGAAGCCAAGACTGGAAGTCGATTTGAGCATATGAACTGGGACTTTTATTGATTTGGATTTAATTATGCAGTGAAATTAACTATAACAGACGCCAATCTGTGTCTTACAGGACAATACAAACGTGTTGCCAAAAGTCTCTTGAAATTTATACAATAAGTCAAACAACCATCAATGATATGTTCACATTACTCCTTTTTTGTGAAATATACCTGTTACCACAGAAAAACATCTGAATCATTACATGAAGTCATGTGATGAAATCATAAAACAAAGTCTATATTAAAATGAGTTTTTATTTTCTCATTAATGTCACATTATTCTGTAGGTTAATGATGGTCTCATGGTGAGATCTGTAGTGATTTATAAAGTGCAACAAAACATAGGCTCCACCAAACAATTATTTAATGCTTAGGTCATCATGCTGAAATTGTTACCAATGAAGTCATACATCCAGACTTTAAAAAAAACCATAAGAAAATGATTTTAAAGACATCAACAAAAGAGTTATTAATTTTCTAATTGATAAATACATAAAGCATCTGAGGTGCTGTTGCAATTAAAAAAACAAAAGTAACAACTCCAGTATGACAATAAAATTAAAAAAACAATTTTGCACATTCATTCTGTTCACCAAGACAACTGTCATTACTTTTGAATATTTTCTAAAATAAAGTAGATATGAAATAATAAATAATATTCTTTCAATTTTTAAATTAGTATATCAATCCTTTATAAAATAAATAAATATTCATGAATAAGATCAAATAATATATATATATATAAATTTTCCATTAGGAAAGATTAAACCTTTTTGAAGATGCTAATTTCCATTTAATTGTTTCCAGTTTTTAGGTGAACAAAACAGATGTCAAAATTCAACTTTTAACGCAAAACAATGACTGGCATAATTTGTATCACATCCTCTTTGTTGCCAACTGTGGCCTACCTTACTTTAAACAATCTTAACATTTAAACACACTGGTATACCTCACACGGAACCTTCATAGTCATTTTAACCCAAGCCAGTTATGGACCAAATAAAAATCCGAAATTAAAAAAAAAATGTCTTAAGTAAAATGACAATTTTAGTGTTTTTAACAAAATTTTGGATTATACAGATTTGATTGCCTATATACAGACCACTAGAAAAATAATTAATCTGAAATCAATTTTGATAAGCTTATTGCATCTAATAAATATTCTTTTATCCAAACTATATCTTTTCAGAACTTTTCAATTTAAATGTAACTAGTAAATTCCCCATTAAATATCAGTGCTGAATTTCATGATCTCCTTTATATAATGTGCTTGAAAAACAGAAGAACCATTGAAAATCGAAACAATAAAATTGAATAAAACGTCTCTTTAAGAACAGAGAAGAGACTTGGCATTGTTTATTCAAATAAAAGCACTTATCCCTTTCAACAGTATTGACAATTTAAAATATTTTATACCACAGTTGACAATTATATATTAAAACCTGATAATTTAAAAACAAGTCTATTTTAGCACTTCATTGGTATTTAAATGTTACAGACAGTTTCACAAATAAAATTAACACACATTTTAGAATGTTTTCCTACACTGATATCTAACAGGGAAATAAATGCATAACAAATTCAATTTTTTTTATCAGCTTGAATGAAAGAATGACATCATAGGAAGAATCTTAATGTTATGTAATATGATATCTAAATACTCATTTACGTAATTATCTTTCGAGTGGCCAAAAGGAATCAAACAAAAATCGGGGTACTTAGGTTATGTTTTGTAATACATTATATCTTTTAATCATTTTAAACAAAATAATTGATTCTGTTTCTTACCTAGAGAATTTTTAACAAGTTTTGTTTTCAAAAGTTACTGTAGAGCTGTTGAAGAAAAAAATACACAAAGGAGTGTTTGAAGTCACTATTCATGATGCCCTAACTGTACAACAAATTTTTTAATACTTAATGCTAAAATATGGTCTACAGCTAACCATGGTTGATAATAAAATATGCAAGTGCTTCAAAAGCCCACAGGAAGATTTTTCTGGAACAGCCCTAATTAGATAACAGTTAATAATAATTTTAGAATACACGTAAAATTGAATATTGTTGTTTTCCCCTTACCCCAATTATTTCCCAGAATTGAACATGAAGTGCTCTTAAAACTTTAAACATTCATCTTTCTTTATTGAAAGTATTTTCAACAACTCATATATTCAATTTATGCATATGATTAATTTTTTTATTTATTTAATGTCAAAATTCTGAACAAAAGCTAATTACAAGTCAAATTGAACTGTTCAGCAAAAAACAAAATATTTTGTCCATAGGAGAAACAGTTTGTAAGTCATTGTATCCCCCCATTCCCTCAACCCAAAACAGAATGAACCTAATTAAAAACATTTGCCACCTGTGCTGATAAAATAGTACAAAAGATTTAAAACTTTTCACAAAAACTAAACTATAAATATTTATTAATGAAGATTAAAAAAAGAACTGCTTGTTCAGATAAATAATAAATTATGCTTAACATTGTGGCTTGCACAAGAGCCACACTGGTGCAGCTGATTCATACATTGCATATAATATTCACTATTTGATTTTCCCACCATGAGGTGATATTCCAAGTTTTGTTTTCCCATCTTACAGACAACACAAAACCCTGACTTTTAAAAAATGTCTCCTACACTCATACTCTCATCTCATTCATAACCATCTTTTGTAAATAAATCTTTAAACATGTACACAATCTTTTTTTAAATATAACTATCTGAGAAATATACAATATTTATACAATTGGAAACACAAATGTGGATATTTACAATAGTAAAGATAGGATACAAAGAGACAGTACAAAACTTTAATATGTCCACTTATTATGAAAGACTGTAATCAATCAACAATGCCTTATACAGTCCAAGTTATTCCGGTTATGGACTCACTATATGCTATTGGTAGCCAAAATATAACAAAGGACAAACTCTTAGTGTTCGTTAATGAACTTTTTCATGTTTTCTTGCCTGAGTAACCATAAACAATCAGGCAGAAACAAGTTTTAATGGTCATTTTTAAAACCATTAAAAATATCTCAAAGTATAACAGTTATTTCCCTCAACAGCGCCAAAATGTATCACAAAGATTATACACCATTATTTCTGTATATAAAGACAACATAGTTATCATTTCAATTCTTCACTCAGATTTAATAAGAACTCTTACAAAAAAATCCTTCACTTTATGATAGTATTCCTTATTAATTTTCATATCATGATTCTTCAAATAGAAAAAATAAATATAATAATACTATAATACTTTGCATCTTGTGGAACAATTATCTCACCATTTAAAATAATATAATGTTTCTTCATCTATCAAAGCCTTATGTGTTTCTACATTTAATAGTTGTTTCCTTCTGATGAAATCTAGTTTATTATCTACATGTAAAGAAATCTTTTGTAATGCTTCTAGATTGGTGAAGATGAGCCCTAAATTAAACTTTTCTATAAAGCACCAAACACACCATGTGATCCGCTCTATAAAAATAAAATTCTGAAATGTACACAGCACCTTATACTGGAACACTACTTTCGAAAAAAATTATGTAACGAAAATCCACAAGATTCAAATGTGCTTACACAATTTATTTGGAGAAAAGAAGCTGTGAATTCAGATATTTTGGATGTTCTTTTACTCTTAACAAAGAATTCCTGGAAAACTTTTAAAGGCCCATAAATTTGTGTGTCACTTTTATGACAAATTTCAAAATACAATGAAAACATAAAAAATATGTGAAGTAATCTGCATTCCTTTGTTGTCATTAACGCTTGTTCAATGTTTGAAACTGATCAAGTCAAAAGTGATTCAAAGTTTCTTCCTTTAATACAAAGCCATCTTAAGCAAGACCACAAACAATAGACTGATAAATGTGATCATTTTTAACTGTTTACAACATGAAATCACAGCCTTCATAAAATCACTACTTCCATTTTGTTTTGAGTATTATGTTGATCTTTCCATAGTAAAATAATTCACTAATTACTTTGATCTATTTTTGCCTTATAAACGGAGATGCATAACAATTGACTCACATTGTGATAAATTGTCCTGGAACTAAATAATGATAGTGGAAGCAAGATTTGTAATAAACTTATACATCACTGATCATACACATAATCATTCACCACATCAAAGAAAGATGTTCTAAACACAAAAACTTCTTAGTATAGTACATTATCTATATATAAAGTACATTTGTACATTTGATTACCCTTGAGAAACTAAGTCTCTAGAGGGCAATACATTACTATTTTACAATTTGTACATGTATAAAAAATGTGATACAATAGTTTAATGTTAAATGATATATGTTTTGAACCCTTAGATCACAGTTAAATATAGCACAGTATTTCATATTGCTGCTCAAAAGAATATCCTCTAATGATAATTGTAGAATTATCCACCACTGGATCGCCTAAATCAGATTAATAAGGATAATTTTCTTGTGTGAATTAAATTTTGATTATTGACCAACATCAACAGGGATTCAAGGTACCAATTTTACATTGATTTAAAACATTCTTCCCAGCCCTAAAAAAAACCTGTAATAAATAAAAACCTATTCGTTTAAATCCTAAGAAATTTTTAATACGTTGAAACCTTCATCAAAATGTAGGTGGATTTCACTGTATTACTCCTTTCCATTTTATATTGGATAAAAATAAAGATCCAGAATAAAAGTAATTACATTGCAATAATGATAGATAATGTAACCAAATAAAATTTATCCATATTCTGGCCGGCTTCAATACCATTTAGAATATGTTTAATAATGAGAGAGAAAATACTGTAAAATATTTTAACTTTCTATATAAGGTTTCTGTTTGAGCAGCAATATTACCAATCACTTGTCAGTGATAATAAAATTAGTCATAACCAGGATTGCATTCTGGCAACTTGTATACTCTAAAATCATACACTCTCATCAAAGTTTCAATTCATTGGCTATTTTGGAAGCAATGTTCTTGAATCCTATTGAAGTTCCTGAAATTCTTTTAAAGCGTACGCCATTAAGTGAAAGTCTTGGTAATTTGCACACTTCCATTTCCCATTGCACTAAACTGTCTGTATTAGGGTCCCCATGGACGCATAAAAGTAAATATTTTTCTCTTTGTTCATAATCACAGTTGTTGGCATCTAAAACTTTTCTTATTTCCTTCATCATATCATTTGGGTCCATAGAACTAGTGGTCTTCATACTCCAAGTGAACCTCAAGGACCTCGGCTTCAGTATATCGGATTCTCGATTCTCATTGACAGACCTGCGGAACAATTTGCTGAAAATTAGATATAATGGGGAAATCTTAGTAATGCTGACCCTCTGTGAAAATGAGAACAAGTAATAAAACTGTTTCCAAAAGGTATGCCAAACTGCTCTCTCAAGCTTTTCATTTTTGAAGCATATTTTTGAGGAAGATACAAGGTGTGCATGATGCGAAATACATTCTTGTGGGCTACACTAATATGTACTTTACTAACAGTGCAGAATAAGAAACATTATCAAATAATTAAATATAAATTTATATATATACTGAACTTGATAGCAGGAGAAATAGCATGCTTTCTGAAAAGGCAAATCACGGGTGGGAAGGGAGTGCTTTTTATTGTCTTAACCCCCATCAATTCCATTTCACAAGTAGCAGTCTTCTCTCTTCTTGAAAGGGAGACAAGCTTTCATTCAAAAAAAATTTCTTCGTCTATCTTTTTTTTTAGTGCAAGCAGGATAACTTTATAAAAATGGTGAGGTGATATATTCACTAGAAAGGTATCAGTTTGGCATACTTATGTCATAAATCAATAATGCCATTCACATGCAACCAACCATGCATTAAGCAGTTCCATAACATTACATGCTCTTTAATATGTGTTCTAGAAACTTGTGCTTTGGTCAATGTGTCATATATAATTTTAATTTCGACAAACATGCATTGAAATGAATATAAATGTCGACAATTCAAGTCATATATATTTAGGATACATGTAGCATGCAGTGCAAAGTATAATGATGCAATAAGAAAACAGCAAAACACAAAACGACAATCAAGGAAAAGAAATTAAGGAAAATCAAAAGAAGGTGTCAGTTGAGAAATCAAACTAAACTAAAAAGTAAGACTAAGAAATCTAAAGTTTATTGAACTTTTTCTTAAGAAATAAGTGCTGCAAGCAGTGGCAATGGTATTCATTGTTTTTGATCTCTCCCCACCTCCCCCATCCCTATCTTGAAATTTTTTGTTATTTCAAAATGCTATAATTAATTATTATGCTAAAATCTATCCCTATTTTTTTCTAACAGTAAGGAAACAGTGATAAACTACAGGACAACATAAACAAATGAGGATACATTTGTAGATATATCCCACTCCCATACAATGTGCATGGAAAATAAAATATGCTTCAGAAATATCAGCCGAGAAGTTTGCGTATTGAAAAGATTTACAATTTTTGTGGTTAGAGGTGAGGGCAGCCAGCACAATGGAGAATAACAATATAAAGTTAGTATGTGATTTATCATTACATGTGAAATAAGTTCATTTCAAATGCTTGATTAACATACATGTACTTCAACTGGATACATTTGCACTACTTTGTTGTAAATTATAGGAAAAGTAAATATCTGTTAACCTTACTAGTGCATATGGTCCAGCTTTCCCTTAGATTATTAGCACTATGTGTATTGATGCTGAAGTGAAAACTATTAATGCTTTAAAATCACACAGAGAATCAGATGCAGAATGTTCCTGGAGGTTAGTGCTATGGAAAACCTTCTGGCTTTATATTTCTTTGCAAACGTGTAGGAAAGCTAAAAAGGTAAATGTGGACGACAAGAAAATATAATTTGCATAAAACTGCATATTTAATTTTCAGTCTTTCACAATTGATATTTGCAAGAATGATCATAAATCAGCAGATAGCAAGCTACATGTATCACAAAATGTCGGTGAAAGGTTGCTGCGATGTTTCCTGATTACCTCTCATCCACCAAGTTCTAACTTCATTTGAACATGTCCACCATGAAATTTAGGTTTTTCAGCCAATAGTAATTATACCAATCACCCACAATGATAAAAGCTCTTTTATATGCACATGATCTCACAATGATGAAAGATTTAACATTTCAATTTACATTTACATGATAACATTTAATGCACCATTTACATAAGCTTATTTATATTCAAATAATGGCTCTGGATTACACAGACACAAGTATATGCTATCTGCCACCATTAAACTGTGAAATAGAATTTTATTGGATTCATGGTGATCTTTATTTTTGTCCATTTGATCAGCATGAATATGATAGATCACATCGTTTCACTGGTAGAAACATATTTAGCTAGTTACCATGCTGAAATTGAACCTGTAAATAATTTAATTGCATTCTATAAAACTTGGTAGTCAGTGACAAATTCCCACACTTTGCTGGTGATTGTATTTTATTCATTGCTTTAAAAAAATGATTGAAAGGATAAAGAACTATCCAAATGAAGTTATAACAGTGTTGTTGTGACAAATAGAAATTAAAATGATTACAAACATGATAGACTTACTTAAAATCATTTGAGTTAGTCCTTTTTTCCATAGCACTACAATCCAGGATGGTAAGAGAAATAAAATGCATATTAATAATCATAGAAAATGATAGAGTCCCTGAAAGCCAAGTTATTATTAGTAGTAAATATGTTGCGACATATAATACAGTTACTTATGCATAAGCATTGCACACAATCAATTTGAATATAGTTCATTTGAGGGTATCAAATATCATGCAATAAACAAGAATTAATATCATAAAGTCATTGTGATGTACATTTTCATAATTAGGATGTTATGTATTTTGTAATGAAGTTTTTGTGTCCTTTTTTGACTGTCACGCAATACGTTGAAAGTGAGTATTCCTTCTATTTAATTTTCAACTCATAGCCAATCTAACTACACATTATTTACATGTTTTCAAAGCTAATAGTTAAACTGCCTAAATATTAACCAATACTTTGTCCAATCATATATGAAAATATCTATAATGGTCTTAACATTAGCCTGATCTAATTTATTAGTATTGTGGAATGTCATGTCATGATAATTTGTTTTAAACTGTACTTTCTTTACTCCTTTATTTGAATTTTATGCAATTTTGTATCGATCATGCTATTTCTAAAATAGTTCTCCAAAATACCCTTAAACTTTCATAAATATAGTGAAATTTCCATTATCTTAGTCAATAGCAACTAATTATAAAATTATATAATCAATCTATTTTCCTTCACCATACTTTCAAAATCAGTTTCCTTCTAAGTTCACTGAACCAATAAAAAAACTCTAAATTTAACAGACTCTTCTATAAACAAATATGTAAAGATGAAAAACAAACTTTTTTCTAATGGCATAATCATGAGAAATGTGATAACATACCTGCGACTAAATTTTTGACTAATTTTATTGAAAAAAGACTGTCTGTTAGTATTCATGGATGATTCATCCTGAGTACGTGAAGGGACCCCATCTGGACCATTGATTTGTCTTTGTTGCCGTCTGTCCCGTATGGGTCCACCATGGAATGTGTTTCTACTTGCAGTGTTTCGGTATAATAAAGAACTCTTTGTAGATGCCGGAGACACAGGTAATTGTGATGTTTTTCCTGGTGCAGTTCTGAAAATAGACAATATAAAATAAAAGTCTCTTCTGAGATGCTTGTTTAAACATAGAAAAGATACCTTCAGATTATAGATCTTTCTAAACATTTCATTAAACTTAATGAATAATATTTCAAAACAAGTCTTCTTCTAAATATATCATTTTAACGGAGATGTTGATATATTTTCTAATAGTTTTTTGGTAGACAGTCTTTTTCTATTTTAGGCAAAAATAGAAATTAAAATATATGGCATCTTTTTAAGTCTAGATAGCAAACAGTTCTTAAGCAAAGGGGGTTAAATTTTTATCACATTTGATAAGTGAAAAGTATACTCACGTTGGCCGATAGTTTTCACTGTCTGACAAAGGAGGTAAGTCTGTAACTCTAGATGTCTGAGACTGGCTTAAACTGGCAGACTTGACATGTCCATGACCTTTAGGTCTGACTGAAGGAACATCAGATGTAGCACTATCTGTAGAGTTGGTCATTGAGCTATAAAGGGAAATAATACAAATGAACAATTTAGAGAATAAACAATACAGTTTTCTGTCTTCAAGTCTGTGTTTGTGTATATATTTCCTGGAATTTGCTTCAGGGTTCTGTTTTATGGCTATACTCCCATTTATTCCACATGCAGTTTACAGTAAAATGAATGAACTGAAAATTCAACACTTGTAAACAGATGAACTGATGATGAAACTATGGTTTTGTATGAACTGATGATGAAACTATCATTTTGTATGAACTGATGAATAGATGATGGAACTATCATTTGTATGAACTGATGATGAAACTATGGTTTTGTATGAACTGAGGATGAAACTATCCTCTTTATTACTAATAGCCTACCCCCTGAGATCATGTTGACCATTTGTTGTTCTACTTGGCTTGTCGTTTGGAGTTGTTATACGGGAATCTCCTGGACTAAATGTTTCACTTCGTCCTGCCGCTGATCTTCGTGGAATACTGCTTTGTACCGTATTATTTTTTGGTGTGGATGATGGAGCTGAACTTAATTTTTTCGGCATGGTTGCTCTGGCAGGTGTTGATGAACTTATCTAATTAAACAAAATACTGAATGATAGTAACAAATTCATGTCTATCAGGAAAATATGATATTGAAATTTTTTTTTAATTAAGTTTGTTTTTATTAAGAACAGTTCCATCTTTTATAGTTCTATTCAAAAATAAAGATTTTAGTATCTATAATCAATTCCTCTCCTGACTTTTACACCCCTGAATAAATTGTGAAAATAAAATGATACATTCTGGATGCAGCAATAAAATCTAGATATCTTTTACAGCAGATTTCATTGAGTGTGTATCCAAAGGTAATATCGTTGGTTAGCTTGCTTGTTAGCTGAACCTTGAAGTCATTGTTAGGTCAGGTAAACTACCCTCCTTTAAGAGTAGACTAGTCCGGCAGATAACCAATCTATCTGTCTGTTGGACTAGGCTACTTCGAAAGAAGGGTAGTATACCTGACCTGATAATGAATTCACGGTTCAGCTAACAAGCAAGCTAACCAAAGATATTACCTTTGGATACACACTCAATGAAATCTGCTGTAATGAATGTACCATGCATAAAAGCTTTTTTTTATTTGTCACAATGTTAGTTTAACTTTTGGTTTCTTCTTTAAACGATCAGCAATCAACTTGCAGTCAGACATGTAATGTTTTTTAATAAACAAGCCCCATCAATCCCATAATTAATTACCACAAATATTAAGCAAAAATATTGAGACCCAACCAGTTTAGAAAATGTATTTCTATGTGCCTTCCAAAAACTACACACCCACCCATCCTACCATAATCCATAAGCACGAGATCTTTTAACATTTCAATAAACAATGTACACAAATATAGTAACATAAAATGCATTACAGCAGACCAATTTGAGTGTTTGTACACAATGACCAATAAATTTAAGTTAGCTTGTTTGCTAGGTAGACTAAGACATCAATATTTTTTTTGTAACTATTAAAAGTGTATCAAGAGAAGGTGTTTATAATGTACATTTAGAACATTATAAACACCTTCTCTTGAAAACTTGTTTTTTTTTTGGTTTATGCAAACCTAAAATAAAGAACGGAAAATCATCATATTTTCCATTTGTAAAGGGGATTAACTCTAGAACAGTAAAAGTGACACAACTAAAATTTCAAAGTTGATTTGTTTTTTGTGGTATAAATAAGCATTGTGTATAAGTTTCCTATCTTTTGGTTTAGGCAAACTGAAGTTGGAGAAAGGAAACCAAAAATTCATCAATTTTTCCATTTGTAAAGAGACATAACTCTAGAATAGAAAAAGTGACACCACCAAAATTCAAACTTGATCGGTGTTTTGAGGTAATAGGCATTTATTATAAGTTTCATAACATTTTGCGAAGCAAACTAAAGTTGGAAAGAGAAACCAACTTTAGAACTAAGGGACAGATGAGGGTGAAACTTAATGACCCCTCCACCACTTTTCTTTAAACATTCCTTCACTTCAAATTCTTAAATCTGAACAAGCAAAATTAATACAGTCTCTCAAAAAATAAATACCCTCAATGAGATAAAGGCCCAGTTCATAACCTGAAATATGATCTGCAAAAAATTATCTAGGTTTACAGTAAAACTATATTTAACATTATATGCACTTACTTTAAGTAATCGGAGTTTGAAATTAGCAGGGGCCCACTTGCCAATGGCCCCTAAAATTTGGTGTGGGCTCCTAAAGTTTCTGCTTTTGTTGTATAGAACTATATATAACGGCTACAAAATTTAAGATGGGTGACCATTGCCAAAACCCGAACATCAATCCCTTTTAATAGTTAAATATAATGTAAAAAATGACAAATAATTTGTGTCACTTGTCTTCTGGCCAAATTTTAGTTAGGATATTTGCATTTGGCAGGATGATCTCCCTTATATGCCATATTCATGTGAAGGCCATGAATCATTTATAACATTGTGCATAGAAGTTCATGCCATGTAATAATATAGAAGGAGAAAATGTTGATTTTCTTATTTACACGACAGTTATAAATTCCCCTTTCTAACAAGCTAACTTAATATTATGCACTATTAATACACTCAACTTGTTTTAGCTGTAAAGCATTTTTTTAAAAATTTCATTCAGTATTTTCTACTCCACATTAAAAACATTAACAACATTAATTATCTAGTACAACAAGCAATCACTCATCACACATAGCAAATATCTAAAGTACTACAGAGCCAAAGAATAAGGAAATACCATGCATAATGAGATATGACTCATTAAAAAACATTACTATCTACCTGCAACATGTAAGTAAAGTCCAACCAACAAACTGTGCAAAGGCTTCAGCAAAGCATCAAATGTCATGTTTAAAAAAGAAATGAACTGTTACAGCCTGTATTCTCAACCTTTTATTGAGATATACTGTAAATTCAGAAATTATTGCGTGCATTTATTATTGCCATTTTGTCATTTTAGTATAAAATGTGATTTCAAATTTTGTGATATTAAGAAAAAGACTGTTTAATTGATATACAAAATTTCAAAATGTGAGTTAATAATTGCAATTAGAACCCTGTCCCATTTTTCGCAATAATAAATACATCACAATAATTTTGGAATTTACAGTAAATATATTTCCTTAGAAGATCAACAATTGTTTGTTTGTATATATGAATAATTAACCTAAATGATGCAAGAGACCAGAATATTATTACTGCTCCAAAGATAACACTTAACGGGCTTATGTTCTGGAAGAACTGTTCTTCATGGACAATAATACTTTAAATGAAGTAATACCTTATTATGATCTTTGATACTGTCTCTGATGAAAGGACTCTTCTGAAAATGAGGAAATTACAAGCATTACAGCCATTAAGTGACAAGCCATTCTTTTCTGCCTTGGAACATGCAATGTATGTGCATCAAAAGTGCCAGTTGAGGTTTACATGCACTGTGCATACAGACAATAGTTCTACTTTGGGGGTTTATGTCTCTCACTTTTCCTAATTTTTTTTCTTTTATATGCTCAATATTACTTTTTGGTAGTTCCATTCACAATTAAATAAAGATGTCATGAATGCAGACCACATTCACTATTTAAATTTTGATAACACATCAAATATTTTAAACATAAATCAGTTAATAGATTCAATGCTAAAAGAACACTTGAGAATTAGTTTTAAGCTAAGCATTAATTCAAGCCATTCAAAATTATGCACTGATATCTGCCATGACAATTTAGCATTTTTCTTGTTCAAAAGCAAACTACACATGTAACTTTCAGATTGTTTTAATATTTTAGAAAACTTCAAATATGCCAAATTTTTATTGAGCCAAGACGTGTATTTTCTGTGCAAGACAACTACAACATTTTCTGATAACACAATAGCCTGAACAAACCTTTGGGGATTCAACAGATCCTGGTGTTTTTCTTCCCGTTGTCAACATGTTTTCCTTTGTAGTTGATGTGTCGATTGTTGTATTTTGACGTCGGGTAGAATGAGAAGTAGTGGACTGTGAATTAGATGAGCCAGAGTTACCTATAGAAAAAAAAAAAAAAAATTGACATGTGAAAGTTTGCCTTGTGAAATAATGGAAGGATGAATTTGTATCTGACAAAGTTATCTTTCACTTTACATATGATTAGCAATTACTGTCCATAAAGACTTATAACAGTCAAATTCAGAATGAGAAAAACATCACTTTAAGATAAGATACATGCATTCTTTTTGTAATATATAAAACATCTTAATTTTAACAGTGAGGCAAATGAATATGTCCTGTCAGCATATTTGACCAAACAAACTAGCTTTTTATTTTAGGACAAAAATTAATATGAGCAAATTTCATTTATCGCATCAACATATTTGAAAAATCCTTATGCAGATATCAAAACAAGAACAAAAGATGATAAGTTAAGGTTATTTTGAAAATCGAACTATAAAAATCTACATAACAAATATTGTGGTAATCTTAATTTAAATTTGAGTTTTTAGGTGATTTTTTTTTAGACAAAGGCTGATAAAGGTTGCCTCTATCTTTTACAGACCATTTCATTGAGTGTGTAGGCAAAGCTTATATCTTTGGTTAGCTTGCTTGTTAGCTGGATCATGAAATCATTATTACATTAGGCATTTTACCCTCCTTGAAGAATAGATTATTCCGACAGATAACCAATCTATGTCTGTAGAACTAGGCTGCTTCAAAGAGGGTAGTGTACCTTACCTAATAATGACTTTACGGTTCAGCTAGCAAGCAAGCTAACCAAAGATATTACCATTGCCTACACACTCAATGTAATCATTTGTAAACATAAATGATATAGTTAACAGATGTCCATGTGTTCTAAAAATGCAGGTTGTCAGATCAACTATTACTAGATTTAATCCTCATAATATTATGCATGGCCATAATATAGTATTTCAACCATTGTGAAAACTTTATTTTTTTATGTACCCTACCAGCAGAATTGATGGAAACTTTCTGTTGAATCATTAAATACTTGCTGATTAGAAAGAAGTTCATATTTAGTGACTGATTTTAAAAGATGTATATAAATGATATTTTACCCTGTGACCTACCCTTATCACCACCATGGCTATACCGCCTGCGGCCCTGACTACTCCCACTACTCGTTGCTGACTGACTTCTTGTGACTTTATTTGGAGACTGGTTATTGTTGGCGGTGTTTTCACTATGTGGACGATTTGATGAAGATAATGGTAAATTCCGTAATGATTGACTGCTACCTGACCTATCACTTCCTTCCAACTGGAACAAAAAATTCATTTTATTATCAATTTTTACTCTGTTTGAATTTCTACATGAACAGTTTCTTTTAATACCATTACGGTAATGTTATTTAGATAATTCTATATTCATGAAACTTAAGGTCTTTTACAAAATTGTGAGCTTATGGCATTTTTTTTTATTCAGCTATTCACTTGTTCTGAAATTATAAAGTAATATTTCTATTATCCTAAAACAAAACTTTGAATAAAATGTGTTAACTAGCTCTGTCATCAATTTTACTGTATGTTACTGAAGATAGAAAACACTAAATCCCTATGTGCAAATTTTAAAGGTATGCAACGTTGTTTTGTTAATTATATTTACAAAACTTACTTCTAATGTCCTTCGCCCTAACAGTAGATATGTAGCTTGAATATCGTCATACTTTTGATGTGTAATTGTATCTTCTATATCTTTCCTACTATATCCCATATTAACCATCAGTTCTGGAAATCAAATATAAGAATAAAGATTAACTTCACATTTCTTAACAATGTGAGCAAGGTTTTATACTAATAAATTACTTAAAATGCCAAAATGGAAGACTTGATATTTATCTGTGAGGAGAATAATTTCCAAATGTCAATGATTTTTATGTATCTGTATATTTTTTTCTCACAATTCACGAGCTTACACTATAACTCACAATTAATGAAAACAACTGCAACAGATAGAGAAGAACAACTATTATGTATTTAAGATGGACCTAAACAACCGGCTGAAGAAACTTGAACTGTTAAAGAACTTTAATACCATTAGTAAAATGAAAAAGTATCAAAATGATATACATAAGAAACAACAAACAAACTATGTACTCAAGAAAATTATAAACTAACAAAGAAGTAATGCTTTCAAAATTGAACTGAAACTGAATACAATATGATAATAATGAAAATAAAATGAAGAAATCAGACCATACCAATATATATGTGATATTTAAAAAGATGTGCATGAACTCACAGGTATCTCAAATTTTCAAAACACATCCTTAATATTCAAATTATATATAGTAAATCTAGATGGACTGTGATTAAGATAATCAAAATATGGACTAAGCCACCAAGGATAGCAACTTGAATTGACACAACCAATAATCAAAAGATCATTGATGAAAATTATGTGTAGTAAGGTTCATAGAAATAGTTATAAGAATGAAGTTATGGACATTTTCAAAGAATCCATCATCACATTAAGTTCAGCTTGAAGAAGTTGTAGAACTTCATTGGGTCAATAAATCAAGTATGTTAAACAAGTATTATCATCTAATATTAGTATGGTCTGACCAAATAAAATGAAATCCCCTACAAGAAGACAGTCTACATGCATCAATTATGTATAAAATTCATTTCATTAATATTCTTCAGAGTTCATGTAAATCTATTTTGAAAGTTTTTTTTTTAGAGAATATGCAACTGTCTCCTTGAAGTTTAAACAGTGATAAAAACAGAACAGATGGATATTATGAGGGATACACATCATAAGTTATGTCTTGACACAATGGCATATCCTGAACATCGTAAAAAATAGGTCTCACAAGATTTAAATAAAATTAGTTAATACAATTGAAGTTGGTTGATGAATTGAATAGATTTATGACCAATCAAAACCCTGATAAGCCACAATGTGAGAACTCCATATATTACACTGACATTCAGGACATAACTTATCAGACTTTACCTATCCGCTTTGAATCTAAAAGATCCTTGGGCGGCTCAGTATAAGGTTTTAATTCTTTATCTTCATAACCCATATTGTTCCATCGGTCTTTCATTATATTCTGACGACACAAAATAAAAGAACAAAATAGATACTACTGTCAAAAACAAAAAGACATTAAAAGTTTGAAGGAAGCATGCAATTACAACTTTACTTAACAAACACCATAACAACAATCAATAGATCTTGAAATAATGTTTCAAAAAATATGCTCCAGTGTTTCTTTACGTCAAAAGTGTTTTCATTGCTGCTTCCTTCAAAGTGAAAGTTTTCAATGTTACCATATTGAAACATGATGAAAACTTCCATACAACCTATCATTACAACATTAAATGTTACATTATGTAACCACGGTTAACAACATTTGATCCGTGTCAAGGTCATTACCTATCCGGACAGGATCTAACTGATCTGCTGGGGGTTCAACATAAGGTAAAAGTTCATCATCTTCAAAACCTACATTCATCCACTTGTCTCGCATAATATTCTGGTGCAATAAAAAATGAAAGATTTGTTATATAAAACTATGCTTTTTGTTATATATTTTTTTGTCCATAATATGACCTTATTATATCCATGCACTAATCCTAACCATATTTTTTACTTATATCACTAGTTTAATTTGTATATTCTTTTTTCAAATCTAAAAGTAAGTACAGTGAATTGTTTTTTTCTAGATTAATATCAAGATTACTTTTTATTTTGTATGATCTTTAAGACATTTCTTAACATGAAATACACCAGAAATTTCACTTCTTTTACAGATACTGTTCATGTGAATTCCCAAATAATAATCTTACAAGTTAAATCTTACCTCTAAACTTGCTCTTTTTGTAGGATTTAATACTAAAAACTTTTTCAACAAATTTTCACAATCTGTTGACATATAAAAAGGTATTCTGTACTTCCCCCGTAAAACCCGTTCTCGTAATTCCTGAAAGTAGAATTTGTGTTTTTTCATTAGTATACCAGTTGTTAGCTACTATTTTAAAACTCTATGATTATTGTAAGAAGTGTTAGCTTTAAACTCAATATTAAGTTTGTAGCTGTGATTATATCGTCCAAACTACCTTATTCATAACCTGTTGTTAGCAGTTTGGGTAATTTATATTCATGTACTCTCCTTCCCTTAACACTCTATATCTGATCCGTCCAAATATATGGTACTGGGTATATTCAAGAGATAATTAAATAATTGTCTTACACAGAGGATTAATTATTTCAACCTCACAAACTTTGTTGATATCTGTTCATTTATTTGATTGTCCATCCTCACTTTATATGTGCAACTCTTGTTCAGCTAGTCTAGGATTCAATTCAATCATAATTGTAATAATTCAATGGTGCATCTTTTTTGTTTTGTTTTTATATTCAAATGATTTTTGGGGTTTTTAACAGGAAAACATTGAATCTTCTGTCAACAATTCCCCATTTCATCTGGATTACTATGAAATTTCTTAAATCCGTACTTACATAATTTTATTTTGCTTCTACTATTTAGATTTTTATTTTGTGCTTTTGATACATGATAAATATCACCGTTCTTATATTCATTATTAACTTTATCGCCACGGTATAGCCTTTTTGTGCTAATGCGGCGTAAAGCAACCAACAATCAACCAATCATTATTACCTTTAAATTTTGGCCATCAAATGGTAATGACCCACTGACTAGTGTATATAATATTACACCTAAACTCCATACATCTACTTCTGGACCATCATATTTCTTTCCTGTAAAATAAATATGACATTATTACATTGTTTAAGATCGATAAAAAGTCAATGCAGCTTATTAAGGGTTTTGGAATTTTGTTCAAATATATAATTAAAGTTTTGATGTTAAATAATCATTAAGAGGCAAAACTAATTGATTTTAGGAAGTGAACATAATCTATTTATTTTGTATTTCTTTATTTCAATATAAAATGGAGAATGCGTTCCCACGTGCATATAATATTATAAAGGGACACAACTAAAGAACGGTTAAAGTGAGGCAACCCAAATTCGAAATTGATCCGTGTTTTGTAGTAATGAGCGTTTTATATAAGAAACATAACAATTGGTTGAGGCAAACTAAGAGAGAACGGAAATTAATTTTGGAACAAAAGAATGTCTCTGTTCATCTGTCAATCTTAATACCCCCTACGCTGAGGAAAGGGCATAAAATTGTGCTCTATTGTAAAAGAATAAGTCTAACTGTAATAATTAATTTAAATTATCTCAAAAGTTTTATTCCAAAATTTTTAATAATTAAAATACTTGAAAGGAAACCAGTTTTAATCAATGCATAAAAAAGAGTAAAATTGAATTATCGCAATGCCATTGATTGAAAACTAGCCTAGTGTTGTGTTTCTATAGGTATTTCGTATTTTTATTTCCCTTATATAACTTGTTCAAGATCTATCCAAATTATTATAATTAGTCTAGTAAGATTTCTACTTTATATCTTTAGAGATATTCAATTACTTACCCTGAAATAATTCTGGTGCAGCATATGGAGGACTTCCACAAAATGTGTCTAATTTATTACCAGGTACAAATTCATTACTAAAACCAAAATCTGCTATTTTTATATTCATATCACCATCTAATAATAAATTTTCAGCCTGAAAGCAGTAAAAGAAAACATGATATTCACAGTACAACTTATATTTAAATAAAATCTGTCTGATCAATATATTACTAAGTATTTTAAAACTTTCCTGATATTTTACATTTTCATTAGTACAACACTGAAAATTTTCCTTAGCTCGAAACATTTCTTTTCCATTTATGCATGACTAATTTTTTACAGTAAAGAAATCAAAGTTTCAGATTAAATGTAAACTAGAGCATCAACAAAATAATGGTGTGTCTATGTCTCCCTCAAAACCAGTAACAGAATGACATTGCTAGTTGACAGTTAACGAAAAAACACTCATTATTTAAGAACCATGACAATTGAATAAAGGTTAGATTTCGCCAATCTTAAGTACACATTACTGATTCTTTAAACCAAATCATGACAGATCAGCATGTTTAAACACCATTTTCAAACAATTACATTTATCGATTCAACTTTTTGAAAAAATAGGGGTGATTGACATTCAACGCAAACATTGATGAACTTTCTGGGAGGTTCAATTTTACATCATTAACTTTTTATGTAGGTAACAATGGAGTCATCTCCTTCATTGACATCAATTAAGTCAAGGTTTTGTTTATTACAAGGGGTCATGCTTTATGTGTCCAGAGCAAGTCAGAAGCCAAGCATCAAGTTGGGAATACCATCCATATGCATACCTTTAAATCTCTGTGAACTATATGTTTTTGATGACAATACTGAACTGCAGAAACAATCTGAAATAAAAAAAAAATGCAGCATTAAATTTGTACTGGTTTTAATTCATATATGATTATACTGATTAACTACTGTGGATTCATTAATATTTGGTGGATACCAATTTTCGTTGATTTTGTGGGTACAGGTTAATCCTGAATTTAAATGTTCAACAAATTGTATATTTTCCATTCACTTGTATACAGATTTTGGCAAAACCACAAAATTAAATATTCTCGAAAGTGTCAGTTTACCTCAATCCACGAAAATTGGTACCCACGAAAATAAATGAATCCACAGTCAAAAAACAACTATCAAATACTATGATCACCAAGTCTTCAGTGGAGAAATTCATCCACTTACTTCAAAAAAACTTTCAAAACAGGTTTGAAAGCAAAATTAATTTTCGTACATATGAGAGGAATGTACAAAATTCACATGTTCAACACAACTAAAAGTACTAATAAGATGTAACGCCAAATTTTGTCCCTAAATTCTAAAGGGATTTGACAACAGAGAGCGAAACAATTTATATACATATGCACAGGGGATGGCTTAGTAAAACTATTCCAAAAGGTCAACTTTGAAAGAAAAAAAGAATGTGTCCATATTACAGGGATGCCCCACTCACACTTATCATTTTCTATGTTCAGTTGACCTTGAAATTAAGGTCAAAACTCTAATTTATTAAAGATCATATCATATGATAGGGAACATGTATTCTAAGTTTCAAGTTGATTGGTCTCCAACTTCATCAAAAACTTTAACCTGAAACAGAACAGACAGATGAACTGAAGCACTGACCAAAACAAAATAACGCCACTAGATGGGGCATAAAAATTGTGACTGACAAACAGAAGATCACAATAGGAGGGTGTGTGTAGGGGAGGGGTCATAGTGAATCTGTCCCTTACAATACCATAAAATGACAAATTAACTGTAAATATTAGCATTGAGAACTTTTTAAACAACTCATGTTTTCATTAATCCACTATCATCCTTTAAAATAATTATCATTTACACTTGATTGTTCAATTTATTTTTCATGAAGCATCACATCTGTAGAAACCCTTCAAGATGACATGCTAAACATTTTTTTACTTCTAAAATTTATTCGGTCGCAAAATTGACCTTCACAAAAATCCAAATTTCATAATTCAATATGTAAAGCAACACATGTTGACCGTTTTATGTTTTATTTAATCTCTTTGTAATTTCATTCTAGTTATACTTTATGATAAATCAATGCTTCCATCCCTATATAAATATCTGAATAACGGTGAAGTGTTCCACAAGTTGAGCCAGTATTAATGTCAATTAATTGGATGTCACTAGCTATAAACATGGCCTTCCCTGGATCATGAAGAGGAAACTATTCTCCTATGCAAGTTACATTCAAAATCAATACCATCACATATAATGGTTTATCTTCATCAAATATTATCACATCTACTTGTTCAGTCTAATTGATTTGCATACAAAACTTATCCAGTTCTATATTCAAGGTCAATGGCTTGGCTTATCATTCAACTAAATAAGACATAGCAGAACTTGTTCAATCATTCTTTCAGTAATGAAGAAATCAACAATAATTTTTTATGCAAAAAACTAAATATATGACCAAACTTTTTATTTTTCACATGCAAAACATATTTTTTTCACAAAGCAGAGAAGTAAAACAGCGTTTTATGTTATTAAACTGTCAAAAATTGATGTCTGCAAAAAGCTTAATTGTAGTTTTACTGTCAGATTATATTTATAGTTCTTCTCACAAAATAATTGAATTATCAACTCAGTTTACTGGATATTAACATTTGATATATATACTGTAATCATCTTGAGGATTCCTGAAGAAATTCACCACGTGATTGGCTTTTAAACCAGGATGTGAAAACTTTATAAAATGACTTCTATTTACTTTGAAATTCCTCTGCAAACTTGAGAAACACTGTTTACATTTTAAGGGTACAAGCCAATATATATTATGTCATATCAAAGGTCTGTTCAACATTCAAAATATTACCATAGTTTTTTTTAATATGGTATGGTCACCTTCAGGAGTAATTTTCTAAAAAAACAATCAATTTCATACTGATAATAACTTCCTCTGTTCTGTATAAATGATTAACCTTTAGTCAGCAAAACATGTCTAGATAACAGCTGTTTACATATTAAATTCATAACTGATGAAGTAATATTCCTGGCACTGTCTATCAATAAAATCAATAATCAATTCTTACTTGTCTAAATTTGGCCCGTGCTTCTTTTTCTTTCATTCTTCCATGTGCTACTAGGTAGTCAAATACTTCCCCTAAAAAAAAATCGTTATTCATGAAAATAAAACCAAAATATTGATCTATATTATAATTTAACACAACAATAAGGTCATACAGAAGTAATCAGATAAGGCTATCAGAAAAAGGATTCTTCAATATATTGGACAATAAGCTTCTATAATATCATTTGCATTATTCATTGGTATAATTTACTTGTATTAATTTCTTCTTATTCTTACTTAATGCGTGTATTTATGCACATAGATGTAATTTTATAACAATGCAAGACCACAAATCAAACATTTTAAATAAATTTGAATATCAATGTTAACTTGAATTAATATAGGTAACAAGATACATGTATTGTCTATTGATTAATTCAATACTATGAATTTAATGACCAGTTAAAAAGCATTTTTTTCCCTTTCAATTGGTAAAATCTTCCCAAATTACCAATCCATCAGACATGTAATCATTATAATAGTTTTAGGTTCACCAGTATTAACATTTTCTTTTCTTTGTGCCAAGTTTACTTTCAACCTTGTTACCATTATTTCAGTGTTTATACTAACACTTTCATGTATAAAACAGGAGTATGAGTTGTGCATACACTTCAGTTTGAAAAATAAAATGTAATCAAAGGTTCTGTACTCTTCCTGATGAATATGGTTAAGTAGTATTGAAAAGCTGTCACATAACTGCACATGGTCCTTAGTTGGTCAAAGTATGACAGCTGATGTATGAATCTGTTTATCATATACTTCAGATGTAAGACACTCAGGTTGGTAGCCAATTATAGCTATACTACTTTATGTCAGGTTTGGCTGATGCTGAGTTGTTAGTTTGGGCCTTTTGAAAAAACACTCTGAATTTTTGTTTAACACCCCTTTTAAAGTCTTTCATCTTTGGATTCATTGCATAAGCAGAATAAGACATATCTTTGCTTAGTACAAATGTAGTATATGATATATAAGTGTTATTATTTTCAGTGTTATAATACTTACCCCCACTTGCATATTCCATAACTAAATATAATGTCTTCTCTGTTTGTATCACTTCAAATAACTTTACTGAAATGTACAAAATTATATATCTAAATATCATTTTTAAAAACATACATTGTAGTGACAACATGTTGGCAAATTGCAACTTTTCTTTGAAAGTCTAAAAACTTTAAAACTGGCTATTATTTTACTAACAAAATAAATAATTCTAAGTTGATATAATAGCCTGTTTTAATTGGAAATGATCAATTAATATTTATGTGAAGACATGTGTTGATAAAGTTGTGGCTAGCAATGCAGACTTAATCTTTCACTCCTTTTTTATTGATGAAAATAGGAACACTACTACAATAATATGTGGATGAATTTTTGATAAATACAAGGACAAGTCACAGATCATATACAAAATAATAGATGTAAAAAAAGAAAGTTTCACTGTACAACAGAGGACCAGATTTTATTTTAGAAATTCAGACTTTATTAAATTCAATTAAATAATCTATTTAAAGCAGGATTAGATATTAATATACAAGAATATCATGCAGGACATTTGTTCACAAATTGGCAGTGATAGCCTATTCATTATTTTTGAAAATATAAACCTTAAAAAAAGTTCTTCCTCCAAAGTAGTTTTGTGAATAGTCCACTACATGACAATGAACAGGTAGTGTTTCTATGGGAACTAATCGTTCTTCTTGGCACAATAAAAATAACAAAATGTGCATACCTAAAAATAACTTATCATAATGAGTACACTGCTATTTATAAGCCATAATGAGTCATCAAATCAATTTGAACATTCAATTGAAATATACCCAGTACCTACCTATATTCGGATGATCCAACATCTTCATGATTCTGACTTCACGGAATAACTAAAATAAGAAGAGGGGAAAATTACTGAATTTGTATGCACATTAACTAAGTAAATGTTTACATATAATAATTTTATTGCAGTGTTATCCCCAGGGCCTTAAAGCGTCATTGTAATGCGATACTATATTTTCTAGAAACAAGAAATTATTTCATTATTCAATGTTGACCAGGAAGATATTGGAGAAATTTGTGAGGAAAACACTGTATTGATAACATAACTGTCTTGAAGCAGGGCACACTTCCAAAACATGTACATCTGAAGTCAGGACTAAAGTATTTTTTATTGAAGTAAAGATTTCAAAATTTTAACTACAATCTGCAAACAATTTTTTCATTGAGTATACATGTAGCTGGGACATTGATTTTGAGAAATAATTATTGATGGAGTTTGAATAGAAAAACAGTTATTCTAGAGTCCTTAGGCCTTTTCTATAATCTAATATTATGATTTTAACCTTTGATCTTAAAATCAACAAAGATATATGTTCTTTTGTACTAAAGCAGTTGTGATATTCATGCCTACAAGACAGTCATATTAAAAATTTAACTTCAAACAAAGTTGTTGCTATTCTTTATCCTTATAAATTTTAATATGAAGTTTACCAACTTATTTTCTTCATAAATGCTTCAGCTAGAAACTGAATTGGGCACGGCACTTTTTTTAAAGGGGGATATTGTTTGTTTTGTCCAAGTTTTTTGTGGGCATTTAGCAGTACTAATACCCTTCATTTATCTACTGGGACCAGATCCCATTGATTTAACAAATTTTTGTACCAAAACTTAAAACTTAGAATTGACTTTTGTCAATTTTTTTTACTTTTGTCAATTTTCTGTGGTTTTACATTTTCCTTACAAGAATATTTGTCACAAACTCTTCTTCAGTAGGTGGCTTGTCACCTGAGAAAAATTGAGGATCTGGCTCTTCAGCCAGGTAAAGAGGAGAATAATTCTGAAGACTACAAACTAGTTTAACCCAAACCAGATTCAGTATGTGCCTGTTCCAAGTCAGGTGCCTGTAATTCAGTGGTAGTTGTTTGTTGCTGTTTATCATATTTGTTTTTCATTCATTTAGAACATAAAATCAGGCCTTTAGTTTCCTTGTGTGAATTGTTTTACATTTGTCATTTCATGGCCTTTTTTTTTAGAAGACTATGCAGTATAGGTTTTGCTCATTGTTGTAGGCTGTACAGTGATCTATAGTTAACTTCTATGTCATTTGGACTTTGGTAGAGAGCTGTTTCATTGGCAATCATACCACTTCTTCTTATTCTTTTATCATAAGAATAATTGTTTACATCGGTTGTTTTAAAATTAGAATTAACTCTTGACCAAGCAAAAAATCTTCACAGAAGTTGCCTATCAAGTGAATATTTTTTTAAAGTGATTTCTCATAACTTGAACTTTGAAAAAAATTGTAATCTTTTTTAACTTATTTGTTATTATCTAGTAACTACCACCTTGCAAGTGTATTCAATAATGAAGAAATAATAGGAAGGGTATTTTTGGATTAAAGGTTTTAAACACAGAATAGCAGAGATGAAGGCATCAGGGGTGCAGCACCCTCTCTGTTAAATTGGGCTTACAAGACCACTACACATGTACATGCATATGATTCATTTAAAACATCAATTATGTTCGAAATACATGTCAAATGATTAACATATATATATGGAAATAAAATTTACATTGCTCTTTTAAATTAATATTTGTTATTCATTTTTTTCTGTTGAACAGACAAACTTCTACATACTTAAGTTAACTTATAGTTGTAATTTTTCCCCCTGTTGAACATAATCTTTGAATAAATTCTAAATTTAAAAACATTTTTTTGACATGATCATGAACTGTCTTTTGCACCTTGAAAAAATATATTGATCAAAACTTGACATGGTAAAATCTAACCGATTAACCAACTTTATTTCTAAATATGTATTATTTACTTTCAAGTACTGTCACTTCAGAAATATGCTTACATGCTAAACATAACAAAACAATAGTTAAAATATTTCTCATTCTTTGTATGATCAATTTCAAATCACATCTGTTACAAGTGACATAAGCTCATAGAATGTGAACAGAAAAAATTCTTTCCTCCATCCAATGGAGTTATGGAAAAGTGCAGTAAACTTATGAAACTTATATATAACATTACATCAATATTCCATAATCAAAACCATGTGTAATAGTACCTATCCTCTTCTGTCATTCATTACACAACTTGATTCTTAATTTCTACCATACAATGAATTATATACTTTGTTTGATGGAGTGGTAAAATGCCAATTAGTACTACCATTCAGTAAAAATATCACTTTATTAATAGTAAGGACAAAAGCATAATTCAAAATTATATAATTTTTAATTTTAGTTTCTTATGTATAATTCAGAGTTCAGTATAACGTCAATTATCACTGAACTAATATAGATATTTGTTTAGGGGCCAGCTGAAGGAGTTTCTTGCTGCATTGAAGACCTATTAGTGACCTTCTGCTGTTGTCTGTTCTATTGTCGGGTTGTTGTCTTTTGACGCATTCCCCATTTCCATTTTCAATTTTATCATAAGATGGAAAGCTTTCAAGTTTTGAATATATTTTAGTTTTTCCTAAGGCCTTCAGATTTCCTGATTTTTTTTGGTCATTGTGTTTAATATACTGGTACATTTGTACATGTAAATACATGCAAATAGTCATCGTTTACAAATGTACTTGTGTAATAATAGATTACATCTAGAGAGAGTACTAACATCTAAACAACTGTAAAATATTTACCTTCTGTAAACTTGATGGGTTCAACTGAGTTTTATCAATTATCTTTATAGCAACCTGAAGATAAAAAAGATAAGAAGTTAAACAACTGACATTTCATCCCCATAATTTTCTCATATTTCTGAAAAACTAGCATAATCCTATGGAAATAAGAATTTTCTTATGTTAAAATGGATGTGTAAAATTCATAATACTAGAACATATATATTATACACTAAATAATACGATGATACAATTTATTGTGCAGACAAAAACTCTTCCACTCAATACACTAATTAATTCAAAATATTTCTGAATAAAAATATATCAATTTATTTCTGTGTATATGTTGGCCATAGGTAAATCTCTACTGTTACACAATTGTACAACTTGAATTAAGCATGAACTTTAAGAAGGAGCAACAGAAGTGCTGAAAAGAGGAAAACTAAGAAAACTGTAGCCTTCATTTCTTAGTTTAAGAGATGAAGGTCATACATACAAAATTGATTTATATTCCATACATTTAACATGCTTACTTTGTAGCCATCAGTAACCCTTATTAAAAGACATGGTGCATTACATTTATCAATTTTTTTCAGGTAGAATAATTAAAACATTTCAAAACCAGCAGAGAAAATCAGAAAATGCTTCCATCTGCTATAAGTGTTTAAAAAAATTGAGAATGGAGTGTTTATTATTCTTTTTACAACAGATGCTATAACTAAAGTAAGCTCTCAAGTATTTAGCCTTCAATCACAGGAAGTGCAAATATATCCTGAATTTGTAATCTATTTATAGCTTTATCACTGACAACTAGTTTATACTATACACAGGAAAGCATTAGTCATTACAAGTATTTGATTGATCTCATAAAACTCTTGTCCATTTTGACAGATCAACCATGTACATATATGTTAAAATTAAAACTTGTCAATAAATAAGTGTATACCATTTCATCACTGGTTTCATTTGATTTCAAAGATCAACTTAATGCCACTTTTATTCTCAATATGACTTCTTCATCTTGCCATGAGGATTTTTTTTTTGCAAAGATATGAAAATTATATGCAAGTGAGCTACAAGCATAATACCTATTGGATACCTTCTGATATCTGTAAAGCTAACTTACATTGATTGATAATCACAGGGCACAGTTTGGAAGACATGGGGGTTACATGGAAGGACCTTTGACTGTATAAGTGATGCCATTAAAAAGCAAACTAAAATTAGAGAATAGAAAACAATTTTGGGATGTACGGAAGTACAAGGGTAAAACTTAATTATCCCTTCACTACGGTGGGAGGTCAAGCATAAAAATGATATACCACAAAAGGAATCCCTTGGTCCAGCCATATTAAATTTGTAGCTATAAGAAAAGTATGATGCCACAAAAAAACTCCCCAAAGATACCAGGCTTATAATTTTGTACAAAAGACCTATGTTTCATCTACAAAAAGATATAGACTGGTGCAGAATCAAAATATTTATATGACCAAAAACAATTAGTACCCAAGATTCTCAAAGGTTTTGCCAAATAAAACTGAGGTGATCTTAACAAGAATATAAGGAATATACATGTAGTAATAGTAGTTCAAAATCCTAATTATCTAAGTTATCCATAGCTAATTTTCATGGTAATGGATTTGCATCTAAAAGGCAATATTTGATCTCTGACTTGATATAATTTGTTTTCAAGTATTCAGTACAACACAAATAGGATTATAAATACAACCTCTGTCAGACGATTAGTCCATATAAATAAAACAAGTTGTTCTTCTAATATACAAAAGAAAAGGTGAGATACAAATCTACTACTTAAACAATTACTGAGGGGTTTAAAGTTATAAAAGGCCATGAATTAGTGTGGGACCTGCTATGACTTGACCAATTACGATCATGCTATCACATTCACACACTCACTTCTGGTCTGTCAATATTTTCCTCTTTATGAAAAAAAAAAAATCTTCAAAGGAACCTGCATCTGTTTTGTTCATCTGATTTTTTTGGGGGGCATAAAACTAATAAATTGCAACAAGAACATTATATGTATTTGTGAAGAATTGAATTGAAAACAAAATTTGTTACTGTCTTTTGAAATATTCCGAATAAAATGAATTTTAATAAAACGCTTCGCTGAGCCCAGCCTGCTACTACAGCAGAGGTCAAACCCTGAACAGTTGGGGCAAGTTTTGACACAATCTTCAAGCTTGATACTGTTTGAATTTGGATGATTAAATTTTAAACATAATATAGGTTTCCGACCCAAACAAATAAGGTCAAAGATCTAAAAAAAATCTATTGCCCAGTACTGTGCAATTAAAGATTTCTTCTTGGAAACCAACCTTATCTCCCCCCCCCCCCCCCTTCCTTTTGAAGTTATTACCCCCAAACTCAATCCCAACCTTCCTTTTGTGTTATGCACCTTGTAGTATACATTCTTAGCGAGATCCATAAACTAAAACACAAGTTATCGCCTGAAAACTAGTAAAATGCTTGTTTGTTGCCCCAAATTCCTGCATGTTTGAGGCAATTACCCCCATACTCAATCCCAGCCTTCATTTTTGATATTTGTTTAAACAATGTTTTTCAAAAACTTACTAGTCCAAATAAAATTTTACTAGCCTGGGGCATCAGACTAGTAGCTAAGGGTGCAGACTGCAATACAATGGATTTTGCTGCCATGTGCAGCATCATTTTGGCCGTATATTAAGAATCCTCATTGAAGGGCAATAATTCAAATACAATTTGTGGATGAAATGCTTATAATTAAGTAAGAGTTGGGCTGAGATATTTCAAGATAATGTAAAGTACAAAATAAGTTACATTTTTCTCAAATACATTATGGTGGTGTTCTTTCAATTTGCACATGCATCCATTTGTGTATTACTGCCAAAATATCCATTTCAATCTGAAACTTCTCAGGATAAAATAAGAACAATTAATAGTGTACTAGAAGGACGACATTCTTGAATTTAAATACACTATCTAGGTCAGATTTACACAAACTATCATATTTGTGCATCCTCCATGAAATATGTCAACTGTGTTAAACTTCAGATACAATATACATGTTGTTCATATACTGGGATATCGTTAAATGATGAAAAGTAACTTGAAATCCTTTTGGGTGTTCAAATTCCCTCACCTAGGCTAGACCCTATATCAAGGTATTCTTATAAACATGTACAGACTATGGAGTACCATTACTAATACCAATATGGTAATAAGCCTCAATAATGAATAAAAGGGGGTACAGGTATCCATGTTAACTTGATGCTTTAATCTTAAAATTTAGTTATGTGTATTAGCACCTAGGGGAATACTACACTGTAAGTTTCATTCTATCCTTACAAATGTATATTCCAATCTATCCAGGACTATAACTCCTAAAGGACAAAAATGAAAATTGTCAATATCAAACTTGGGCACTATTTTATTTTTGGAACAGCATATTTAATTTTTTTTTGACATCTTGGTGTCCTACTCTTTTCATTCGGCCATCCATCCCTTTCAACAAAAGCTTACTTTTCTTATAATTTAATTAATGTTGAAATCTTTAATTTGAGGTTTTACTACAAGAAATTACAATGTATGTATATCACATAAACTTTTGAAGCTGATGATCCATGAAAATGAGGTCAAGATCAGATACACCATTCCAGAGAATCCAGACAGACATGAACACATCGCATATAGTCATTCCATCAAATTAACATTATTGATGTTTTGTTTATAATTATATTATTTGATAAACTGACAAAACAATGAAAACTGAACATTGACAAATGAACCATAAACCAGGTGCTCCGCAGGGCGCAGCTTTATACGACCCCAGTGGTTGAACCCTGAATAGTTGGGGCAAATTTGGTCACAATATTCAAGCTTGATTCTGTCTGAATTTGGATTGTGATAAAATTTTTGACATAATATAGGTTTTTGTCACAAAATTAATGTAGTCAAAGATCTAACAAATCTATTGCACAATACTGTGCAATTGAAGATTTCTTCTTGACACTTCTTTGAAAAAAAAGGAAGCCCTTCAAAAAATGGTTAACAAAAAATCCCCCCAACTTTTTGAACCCCCCTAGGAGCAATAACCCCTAAACTCAATCCCATGCTTTCCATTGCAGTATTGAACCTTGTAGTACAATTTCAGAGAGATCCATACACTTAAACACAAGTTATTGACATGATTGTTTGGAAACTAGAATCATGCTTCTTTTTGGCCCTTTTTTGGCCCCTACATGTAATTCCTACATATTTTGGGCAGTTAACCCAAAACTTAATCCCAGCCTCCCCTTTGTTATATGGTACATTGTGGTACAATTTCAGAGAGATCCATACAATTACACATAAGTTATTGTTTTGAAACTAGAAAAAAGCTTGTTTTGACCCCTTTTTTGCCCTTAATTCCTAAACTTTGGCTCCATAACCCCTAAAATGAATCCAAACCTTCTACTTGTGGTTTTAAACATTGCGGTATGATTTTAGAGCAATTCAAATACTTCTACACAAGTTATTATCCGGAAACTAGAAAAAAGCTTGTTTTTTGGGCCCCTAATTCCTAATCGGTTGGGACCATCATCCCCAAAATCAATCCCAACCTTCCTTTTGTGGTATTGAACCTTCTGAAAAAATTTCATGAAGATCTATTCACTAAAACTAAAGTTATTATCCGGAAACCAATGTGTCTTCGGACGACGATGACATCATACCAATATATACGATCCCAAAATTTTTTTGGGGTCGTATAAAAATTAGGTCAAGGACATATGAAATCTGCCAGACAGACATGTACACTTTCTAGCCATTCCATTCACAAAATTAGTTTTCCTATTGCTTATCGTTACTGAGAACTAGACCAAAACACAATTAATTACTACGCTGAGTGTAGCTAGATACGACCACAGAGGTACAGCCATGAAGAGTTGGGGCAAAAATGGACACAATATTCAAGCTTGATTACGGTCTGAATTCGGAGTGTATTTAAATATTTGACACATTATAGGAAACTCACACAGAAAAGTTGTAGTAAAAAAACCTGATTATTTGATTTGAACTGTTTTCAGACTATATATAAACAATAAGCCAAAAAAATTATGACAGATTATACATTATAGTCAACCAATTGCTTATAAATAGTACCTGAGATATGGACTTGACTATAAAATCTTAATCTTGATCAGACATGTACATGTAGCCCTTGCAAGTATGGAAAACTGATGTACAGGACCGACGGATGGACAAACAGACCAATAGACAGAGTGCAAACCCAAACGTAAAGTCCCCTTCAACTTTAAATAGTCAGTAGGGGACTAACAACAATCACTTGTTTCAAGCAGTTGCTCAACCACAAAAAGGTTGCCAAGGACAATGAATATAAGAATAATAAGACAGACAGACACTTATTAAGATAAGGTTTCTGCTTTCAGGTGTAAAACATCCAGGTCTTCACACTTCTGACATATAAAGCTTTATTGCATATTTTGATAAAATTTGACAGAATGATAAATGGCTAGTTGCACACAATATTCTTGCTTGGTATATAAACATATATATATAGCTTAAAACTATTGTAAAATTTATTTCAGGTCTGTTTGGTGTCACCATATCTGTATACAAAACAGTGTTGTCCGTTGCTCTGTCAGAAGCACCTCCTAAATTTTTAGGCTATCTTTGATTTCCTTGATGTTAAAAAAACATCTAGCTATGCATGGTACATTGTAAATCTATTTACTCAAATAAACATGACTTTAAAGTTTAATATGTAAAAGTGAGCTGTAGAGCAGATGAAATATTCCTCAAATTATAATTTCAAAGTAAAATTATTTAAATTTGGATTGACTAGACCAATAATAAAATAATGAATAATTACAATAAAACTAAGAGTCGGAGAGCTGTGTAAAGTTTTTGTTTCAGGGTAAATTGCAATTTGCACATGAAAAAGTTGTGTGAATTTTGCTGATCAGACCAATTCACTTTATTCAGGAAATAGCATTAATGATCACATCTTCGCTAACCAAGGGTTTACGATCCACTCCAGTTCTCTCCACCTTTGGCAGATTAAGTCAACATTTGTGATAACAATCTTGCGCCATCTATCAGAAGATTAGCCCATCACGCCCATTCCGAATACATTATTCTTGACCACGTAGCATCTAAATTCTACACACTTGGTAAAGGCGGAAATGAAAATAAAGGTCAACATTCATGCATTTGTGCAAAAAACAAACACAGGAACTTCTATTAGTTGATTGAAAACATTCAGGTTGTCACCAGATATAGTCGTATGTTTAGGGATGTTAAGACTTGTTGCACAAAAAACATGTGGCAATAGTTTACATTGTACAAACACTTTCTACATTTACACCAGATTATGTTATAGGCGCTTTTAGATTGGATGCAGCGAATTTCGACTGCAACCAAAATAGTCCTTACCTTGTGTCTCCAAAATTTTATCTCAATCCGCCAAGGGAGGAGAGAATGGGAGTGGATTGTAACCCTTGGCTAGCGAAGATGTAACGATTAGTGACAACAGATTAATAATTTTTCATGGAAGGGATTCAGCAAATCAAACCATATTTCTCTATTTGAATAGTCATTTTAAAGTTTGAGTGTACGTGTATTAGCTTGATTTGAGACTACTATAAGAGTCTCAGGCTTTATCATGATTTAGCTTACAAGAGGGTGGTAAAGGGTTATTTACGTGCAATATTTTCTGCCTTTTTATTTCACATGTTTCAATTTTTTCTTGTTTTCTTGGTTAGGCTTGATGTGCATGCTTCGTGTTTGCCCTTATTCATTTTCTGTGTTTTATATCGGTACTCTTTAATTTTTCAAGCTTTTCCATCATTTTATTAAAAGGTAAATCAGGACTAATTCAGAGTCACTGTCAGTCTATATATCATTTAATTTATGTAATATCAACATGATTGTTAATGAACTTATTAACATGACTGTTAACAGTTAATGAACTGGTTCTAAGAATATTAATTGCGCTCTTCATTACTATGAATAACATTATTTTCCAAATCAGGTGCAACCAGCAGACGCTAAAAGTTGACTGTAGGGTCTTCATGTCCATTAATAATGACTGCATCGTCGCTAAGAACAGCCGATTATAAAACTTCAGTCTTCTAGTACTTTTTTCCTTAATATTTATGATTTTATTTCTGGTGCTTCAATTTTCCCAATTTTTATTTTCCGTGAAGTGTTTTTGCAATTCTTATTTCTGTGTTTATACCCCTCCCCATTTTACTTTCTTCTAACAAGCGCGTAACCATTTGTTATTACGCAAGGTGACAGGGTTATAAGATCAAGTCAAATGAAAAATTGATGAATTATGTTGACAAATGATTGTACTGACATATATATCGTTAAATCCCTTGTAAATAGACTATTTTTATCTTAACGACTTTTGTCTCAGAAGTTTACATTTTTTCGACAGGTTACCTACGACATCCTGGTACCAAGTCAAGTAAGAGCAACGTAAAGAAGTAACATCAAGCTTTTAATCTGTACTATTCTTAGAGGGGGTAGGACCTTTTTGGGGACGTCGGGATCGGGTGTTTTTAAGCTTGGGATTTCGGGATTGACCCTTTCAAGATCTGGGATTTCTTTTTGGGAAATTTCAGGATGTCAGAATTTAATTTTTTTTTTAAGTTAAGGACCTCTGGATTTCATGTTTTTTAAGCCTAGGATTTCGGGATCAGGACCCTTCTGACCCCCCCCCCCCCCCCTTCTTGGGGAAAATATTCTGCTTCATATTTACTTTACATGACTAACTCATTGGAAAATAGTAAAATTACCCCTCAAATTACACCGAATAAATGTTTGATTTAACTTATTATGACTGCTCTTAATTGACTGTGTACCTGGATGTGTTAGGTAACCTGTAAAAAATATATATAAACCGGAGTCAAAAGTTAGTATGATGAAGTCTATTGGGACTAAATTGACTTTAAATTTGGACTCTATCACCATGCAAGTGAGCTTCATACATGATTGACTGTATCTAGCCTCACTGGACACAATTACGAACGATTCTTGAACTGTGATTAATATTTTTTTATGTAGACTACTTTTCTTGAATTTTTTATACCATAGAAATAAAGATGTATGAAGGCTTTCCATTTTGCATCATATCCCACATAAATTTTTATGCACGTTGGGATACTTTAGTAAGATTTGCGTGACCTCGTTTTACGGTTCAAGAGAGCCACATATGGACGCAATTCCGAACAGCACTATATTGATATATCTTGCAGAAGAAATCAGTGACAACAGTCTATATTGATAAAGCATACATTAATCTTCATCTCAAACACATTTTCATAGGAAAATAAAAAGCACAAGTTTGTTTTTAACTTCAATTACTTCAGCAGTGGTTGCAGACGAAATGTCGGTCATGTGTAAAGGAAAGATTTCTGAATTTTTTTGTTTTTGCGTAAGTTCCTCCTTTAAAGGAGCACTAAATTCAAGTTTATCCATTTCGGAGGTGTACTTATCATTCATCTATGATTTTTTTATATTGGTCAACATTTCTTTCGGAGTTCTCTGGACTTTTCAATAAAATTAACTTATTTTCTTTTGGCCATAAATAGGTTCACAAGAGTCTAAAAAACGTCAATTGTGGGGTTATTTGGGCATGATTAAAGGCATCACGCATATGAACAGAATCAGGAGATATTTTTCTTTCTATATATTAACAAAAGAAGGCAATATGCACTTACCTTTATGTATTTTTTTATATAACTTCCAGGTCAGATTACCGTTCTTATAATATTTTCAGAATGATTTTGTCATCGTCATCAACATTCACCAAGTGCACATAAATTGTATTATCATGAAAACAAGGGATTTTTAATAGGGTTTTTATTTATAAAAACATTTATTGATAAATATAAACAAATATGATCTCAGAGGGCAAACATTGGAAATCGTTCGTAATTGTGTCCAGTCGTAATTGCGTCCTGTGGGGCTATATGACAAATGCGTAACTTTTTAACAACGTACAGCTTCAAATGTTGGCTTGTCAGCGGCAGTCTGCACCAAAAACTTTTTCAACTACAAGTCCGAAGACCAATATCCTGACATTTTTCTTATTGGTCCAAACAAAATTTTTCAAAAACTTGCTAGTCCGAATGAAATTTTACTAGTCTGGGGCATCGGACTAGTGGCTAACCGTGCAGACTGCAGGGGACCACACTTTTTCAATATCCTGGATCCGCAACAACACCCCTTCACTTAAAACTGGTAGACCTACCAGATTGGTTGATGGTCAGAATGACAGGACTATTAGTTTCCGTGACTGTCACTGGGATACTAGATATTTCATCTAATTGGTAAACAAAACAAAATACTAACCTCTCTCCCTGTTGGCACATGCTTTGCTAGCTTTACTTTTGCAAAATTTCCCTTTCCAATTGTCTTTATAAGACGATATTTTCCTATGTGTGGCTCATCAGACCTTGCCCTGGACGACGTTATCCGGGGATTTGCGTTGTCGTCGGTTTGCTGAAAGAGTAAAAATAAAAACATTTAGGTACTGGACGTATTTTGGCAGATATTCCAAGTACTCATGGGCAGAAATGTAAAGGCTACATACCCTATGATCAATTGTCACCGACTCATGAACGGTCTGCAAAGGCGTTCGTGTCGACATGTTGAATAAATTATGGTTTCTAATCGATCGAAGGGTCTAAGTAATCAGCTGATTCCGTACTTTTCGTAGTATCATAGATGACATTTATTAATTGCACTATGTAACTTTGACTATATCCTGATAAAAATTAAAGCTTAATGTTATTGTAAATGTCAAATAGAATAGGTATTTTCGTGTATAACCGTGCATTCATACAGCAACGGGTGCCGAAACGGTGCCCTTGACTGTGTGGAAACAGCAATTTTTCTTGTCACTCGGACATGGTTTCCACATTTAATTGTAATATTTACAAATTTCCATTGTTTATAAATGTTTTTTTGTACAACACAGATCCCTACTGAGGATCAAAAGTGTGTAAATAAATCCAAAAATAATCCTTTTGATTAGTCAGTCAAACAAAATGGCCGACTACCCTATTCCACGCCAAATTCCGACAAGCGTGCGCATAGGGGCACTTTCCTGGTTGCCTGATTGGTCAATCATTGGCTGAATGATGTCATTCATGTTTGCAAATAGGAGCAAAATGCATCTTTTTTGACAAATTATGTGAAAAATATTCTATAAATAATGAATCTATGGGGGAAAACCCATTCCGAGAAATATTTTAAAACACTAAAATTTTACATATTAAATATTTTTACTCGCTAATGATACCAATATCCATTATAATATTATGATAAAAAGTATTGAAGATCATTGAAAAGGGAAAAAGATACTGCTAATTTCAATTAACTCGTAAAATTGAAACTTTCTATATTCGTATATGTTGATAAAAAAATTGTTTATAGAAAGATTAAACATTAGTTACTGTCTAGAATTAACATCAGACCAATACCAATATTTATGGTTTTTTGAGACAAATTTTTTTTTTTATAATTTGCCCAAATGAAAATTTTACTATGCTCTTTTCAAAAATTTAATAAAAAGTATGGATCATCGTGCTATATTCCAAGCTATGAGTCGTTGAAAATTGCCAAAATTTGGTTAGTTTGTTCATGAAAATACACATAAGTGTGCATAGAAAAAATTCTATCAGATAGAATTTTGAAATAAATTGTTAGAAGATAGGTGTCATAATATATGTTTTAAGATTATAAAAAGAAAACATGGTATCACCAAACCGAACTTGTTTATTTGCTACAAGTAAAAAAAAAAATCCCTATTAGCCCATTATAAATTTTGTACTAAAAGAGTTATATCCCCTTAAATGACTCATTTGGAAAAAAAAATGATTTTAAAACCCCAAAAAATGATATTTGTTAAAATATTTTGTACAATACGATTAATTAACAAGTTTTCTTAATGTAGAAAAAAACAGTCTAACCATTTAATTGCAAATATGTCCCCAAATTTGCAGATTTAGGCAAATAACTAGACCGATTTTGTACTGTGATTGTACAATCGAAGATGGCGGTATACCATGAATCTACCTTATGAATCCATCCCTGCATTGGTTCTGTCACACTTGTGAAGACAAAGTTATGAAAAACATTCGTACCGACAGGGAAGTTGAGGTAAAATGTGCAGAATTTCTTCAAGTAATGGAGGAAAGAGTCATACAATTCGAAACAGAAATCAACAAGAAAGTAGATTATGATCAGGTTATGGTGATGATTAAACAAACTATCGGAAAGAAACTGAGACTCCAGGTCAATCTGAGTTAAATGAGATTAAATAAACACTTAATAAACAAGTATCCGACATCCACGAAAGTAGCATTGGAGAGAAAAACATTATTATACATGGGGTAGATGAGGTCACTAATAAAGAAAGTACAGTTCGAAAACAAAGAGACACTGATTATGTTAAAATTCGGGCAGCATTCATTGAAGTTGATAATAGTAGTATAGTTAATGTTACTAGGCTAGGTAAGAAAAAGAATCAGATGATGATTTAGGGGATATAAAACCAAGACATTTATGAAACAACTATCACATTTAAAAGGAATTGATGAAAAGAGTCGGTTCTATGGTATTGATGTAACCCATGATATGACAAAAGAGGAAAGAGACGAAAACAGAATTTTTTTCTGGAAGCTAAGGCTAAAACTGAAAGTGATAAGTCAGGGAAATACAAGTATCTTGTGAGAGGCCCACCGTGGGCAAGACGCACCGTGAGGGTACCAAAGGAATCATAAATAAACAGAAAACTAACATTGTACAGAAAAATGTAAATAGTCCTGTTCATTGTTCAAGTATGCACATTGAATGAACTAAAATGTATATATACAAATGTAGACAGTTTTATGAATAAATACGATGAATTTAAATTACCTTATTTAAGTGACATTAAACAGGCACCTGAAATTATAATGGTTTTACAGAAGTATTACCAAAGAATTCTAGATATATAACCTTAATAAGGCTGAATTTTCATTTAGTGATTATGATAAGTTCCCAGATAATTTCTCGCCAGAAAGCGGACGTGGAATACTTATATATGTGAAATGAGAACTTAAAGCAGTCGAAGTGAATATTGAATCTGAGTTTAAAGAACATGTATGGGTTAAAATAAACTTAAAAGACAATGACAAGTTACTGGTAGGATGCATATATAAAAGCCCGTCGTCTGATATACCAGATATAGGATTAATCAACAACCATCAACCCTTGATCTATTATAAGTAAACGATAGCAATAGAGTATCAAAAATTAACTTGGATCTAGTGATCAATTTTAATTATTATTGTTATATAAATTATGACTCGTACAAAAGTCAGAAATTCAACTACTTTAAAGGTAACTATGATAAAATGAGAGATACGTTAAATTTAAACTGGACTGAGTTATTAGATGGAAAATGTACAGAGGACATGATTGGTATTTTTATGGACAAATTAACTGATACAATGAATGAATGTATCCCTAAAAGCAAACCAAATGAGTAGGAAAAAGGGGAAAACACCACTCTCGAGTGAAACAGTAAGATGCATTAAGAGGAAACAGAGGCTATGGACTCGCTACTTAGAGACTAGAGACAGTACAAGATATAGAGATTATTGCAAAGCTAGAAATAAGGTTAATACAGTTACTAGAAATGAAAGAAAACGTCACGAGAAACAGATAGCAGAAAGTGCCAAAACTAACTGCAAAACTTATTGGAAATATGTAAACTCGAAACGAAAATCGATATCTGGTATATCAGAATTACACACTAAAGTAAATGGGACAGAATTTATAGCATCTACAGACAGTGAGATAGCTGAAGTTCTAGCTGAATTCTTCAGTAGTGTATTTACTCTACAATCAGACAACCCAGTAGATAGTGGTAAGAGATACTGTGACAATTTCTCAAGTGATGAGCTATTTAATAGTAAAAAGGTAAACAAATTACTAAAGGATCTTAATACATCTAAATCACCGGGCCCAGATCAAGTACACCCAACAGTTTTATTTGAACTAGCAAACACTATTGACTCGCCACTGAGTAGTATATTTAATGAAAGTTTTAAGAGTGTGACAGTACATCAAAGATGGAAAATAGGTCAAATATCTGCATTATTTAAGAAAGGTGATAAAACATCCCCATCCAACTTCAGACCGGTTAGTTTGACCAGTATTATTTGCAAAATGATGGAAAAACTTGTGAGACAGAGAATAGTCCAACACATGAAAAGTTATAATTTATTCAGTAACAAACAATTTGGTTTCATAAGTGGGAGATCCACTTCCTTACAACTTATAAAGGTTCTTAATAGATGAACTGAAATTCTAGACAATGGAGAAATAATACACTCAATCTATATGGATTTTATGAAGGCCTTTGATAAGGACCCTCACAAGCGCATTTTACTTAAACTTAAACAGTATGGTATAAGCGACAGAACCTGTAAATGTATCCAAAGCTTCCTAAGTGACAGAAAACAACGTGTAAACATTTGTGGAAATTATTCCATCTGGCATAATGTAACTAGTGGAATCCGTCAAGGATCAGTCCTGGGTCCGATACTATTTGCCATTTTTATCAACGACTTACCCGAAAGTGATATCAGAGGTGTTCTTATTTGCTGATGACACTAAGCTATTCAGAGAAATTAAACCAGAGAATGATGTTAGCCTACTACAGCATGATTTGGACAATTTGTTCGATTGGTGTGTCGAATGGATGCTACGCTTCCATCCCGATAAAGGTAAGGCGCTGAAAATTTACAACAAGCGGAAATAAGTTGACACATATAGTTACCAAATGAAAAAGTATGATGGCGGAACGACAACATTAGATGTGATAGATAAAGAAAAAGATATTGGTGTAAACATAGATAGTCATCTGGCGTTTGATAAACATATACAGATTCAAGTGTATAAGGCAAACCAAATAGTCGGTATTATCCGAAGAACGTTTAAATCACTAGATTATAAATTATTCTGTCTGTTATTTAAGGAGCTAGTTAGACCACACTTAGAATATGCAAACAGTGTATTGAATCCTTATAAAGTAAAATACATTGAATCATTAGAAAATGTCCAGAGACGAGCTACTATAAGATGCTACCATACTTAAATGACAAAAGTTATATAGAACGCCTAGAAATACTGAAATTGACAACACTAAAGTTTAGACAAATGCGTGGGGACATGATAGAAACATTCAAAATTTTAGCTGAAATATATGATAGTGAAGCAACTACCGACTTGTTTACTTTAAACAACAGTTCAAGTAGAGGACATACATTTAAAATTAACAAACAAAGATGTAAATTTGATGTGTGCAAACACTTTTTCACAAACATAATAGTAGACACATGGAACAGCTTGCCAGAACATATTGTAACTACAACAAAAGTGGAATCATTCGAAAACAGACTAGACACTTACTGGAAAGATCATCCTATGAAATAAAACTATACAATTGAGTATGGACAACACACAAATAGAGTAACCGGAAAAGAAGACACTACAGTAGAAGACACGATAGAGATGAACATAGAGGAGCAGCAACTCCTGCGTTCATAACGAACGTAGGTAAACGTAGGTAGGTAAATTAGAGCTTGGGTAGATCTACATGATTATGAGTTTTTCATGGTTCTGAAGACAGGTTATCAGTATTTTTTTTTATTTGTAAGTCTACCACATATATATTATTATGAATTATATATGCTTGTCTTACTCTTTTTTGGATAACCATACAAACATAGTTTTGTTACGTATATGTGGCATACAGATAGAAAATTGTATATTCTGACAATCAGTCAGCGGCAATTCAGGAAATAATGAGAAAAACATGATCATGTAGGCCTACCCAAAACAACTAACACCAAATGATCCCAAATGATATGTTCAGCTTTCATGGACAATACAGTCGCTTTCACAGAACTTTATTGCAGCCACGTAAATAGGGAATACATTTTTATAATGAAGGTAAAATTGGTTTGAAAAATACGGGGACACTTTTTGAAACCGTGGCACTGAGAACAGTCACCGTTGCTGGGAAATAGCATAGATTTCCCGTGCTTTCACACTATCCACCTAGCTCTATAAATAAATAAATGGAATATATCCGTATACAATATGGCTGCAATAACCGTGAAGTGGCCTCTACCAAACACGAAGTTGTGAGTAAACATGTACCAAAAACTGAACCAATCGAACATTTTGAAAGATCTTGAAAGGTAATATGACAATAATTAAGAAGAGAGACTCTCATCATAAGACGTAAATATTGATTATGGAAACGTATTATGAACATGGAAAACAACAGATTGAGGAAAGTTATCGGGAGAATCACGCAAGACAAGAAACTGTGTATTTAACACACACATACACACCCATAAGAGAAAGGAAACGAAGGGGAATAACAGTCACAGCCAATACCAATAGGAAAAACTTTTTTGATATATATTAACGCTGAAAGACAATCGAAATTCTTACATACATCAAAACATTCAACAGAGAACAATCTGACCATGTTTGATCAGAGAAAGTTGCAAGCAGTGACTCCGACAAAGCCGGGAAGTCCTTGCGGAATTGCCAGCAGTGTTTTCACTAATGAACAAAAATGAAAGTGATATGCAAGTGATAAGACATATAAAAAATACCTTTAAAAATAGGGGTACGACAGTCAACATGGTATCACTTTAAAACCAATGAATATTTCATCAAAGAAAAACGAAGTTACATGTAAGCAAAGCAAAAAATCAAAAATGTAAGACAAGAATACAAAAAATACCACTGTGATTGACAGCACAACATCACTTCGGCTGGCTGCATAAGTGCCGAGCCACGTAAAATTGACAATACCAAAAATGGACTAAATAGTAATGGTCAGTGATCTTCAAAGAAAAAAAAAGAACACTGTAACTACGTATAATTAAGACGACAAACAACGTCTATGGAAAGCACTAACTGCCCTATGGTACATTTTTTTTTATCACGATGAAGGTTTTCTTTATCATGATGTGGTTTTTCTTTTATTATGACGAGGTAGTTCTCTATTATGATGAGGGTTTTCATTAATATGATGAGGTTTTTCTCTATTATGATGACCTTTTTCTCTATCATGATTAGCTTTTTCTCTATTATGATAATGTTTTTCTCTATTATGATGAGGTTTTTCTTTATTATGATGAGGGTTTTCCTTCTTATGGTGAAGTTTTTCTCTATTATGATGAAGTTTTTCTCTATGATGAGGTTTTTCTCTTTTTTGATGAGAACAACAAACTCATCTCCCGTCAATATTTGGATCGCGGGTTAAATACAGAATCCAGTTGTTACACAACTCAGTGAAAAGATTTAGTTGATTATGGATCAGAAGGAAACATTGATGCGGCTAATCTCATGGACGATGGAAGCCAATTTTTTATCCAATGAACATTGCAATTAATGACCAACTAATGAGAGCAGATTTCAATAGGAAAGGTACCAACTTTGGAATTGTAGTAATGTTTTTGTTATCCGCCATAGAACTCACCTGGTACACCTATGTCTAGTCGTGAGGAGCAGTAGCTGCTTACCCTTTGTATCCGAGACCTTCCCAGTTTTTCGGGTTCGTTTTATCCCCTCGCCAACGAATAGGAACGCCTCCATCCATCCGTAACAATTCTTGTAAACACCCTAGAACCTAGAATCCTTTGTTGGATTTCAAACAAACTTGGTACAACGAATGTCCGTAGCAAGATTTTGAAAGCTATTGTTTTTAATGTCTTTAGATGACCACTAGATATGTCTTTGAGATCAACATGGGATGTCCCTCCCATTATTTAAATAGAGCAAAATATAACTAAATATAACTAAATGCAAGCAAACGAAGGGCTGATAAAACAGGACCAAACAACCACAGCATGTTGAATAAGTAAACATTAAAAGGGAGTGTGAACACAATATTAAGTTAGAACTTTTTTTTAACAAATAACTTCATCTTTGCATTGAAACAAAAATTTGGTATACAAATTGGGTTATCTTTTTCATTTTGCCCCTTAAAACTGCTTGCCTCACTGAACCCATTCTTTTTAAATATAGGACTTTGTTAGTTTTTTTTTTTTAATTTATCATATATATAATATTGCTTAATTGAAAAATCAAATTAAAAAAATGGTGCCCTGCTATCTGCAACTTTCTTTGTAGGCGAGTACAAATCCACATCATTGCCTTGGGTATTAAGCGCATCATAATAAAGAAAATCCTCATCATAATAGAGAAAAACCTCACCATAATATAGAAAATCGTTATCATAATAAAGAAAACCCTCATCATAATACAGAAAAACCTCATTATAATACAGAAAAACTCATCATAATAGAGAAAAACCTTATCACAATAGAGAAAAACCTTATCACAATAGAGAAAAAGCTCATCATATTAGAGAAAAGGCGCATCGAAATGGAGAAAAAGCTCATCATAATAATGACAAACCTCATCATAATAGAGACAAACCTCATCATAATAGAGAAAAACCTTATCACAATAGAGAAAAACCTTATCACAATAGAGAAAAAGCTCATCATAATAAAGAAAAGGCGCATCAAAATGGAGAAAAAGCTCATCATAATAATAACAAACCTCATCATAATAGAGACAAACCTCATCATAATAGAGACAAACCTCATCATACTAAAGAAAAACCTCATGATGGTAAAGAAGGAAGTAACATAAGGCAGTTACGGCGTACCATAAACGTCAGTAATTAAAATCTAAACTTCAAGTCCATCATGTATTATTTGTGAAGTTGATCATTTATCAACAAGGTCTTGGTATCTCCGGACGAACTTTTTCAGAAAAAGTACGAGGCGTAAACCTGATTCATCAACTTTTTGTTCAGACACTGGTGACGTTTTATTAAGTATGGTTAGCAAATGTAAGGTCTTGAATACCTAATGAGTTGGGAAATGTATATCACATATATGCAGGTGAGGTTGATATATTGCTACTAAGGTGGAAACAATTGATAATTTCAAAATAAAAATCGTCTCTTTAGTCATATATTCTGGTTCTGAGATGACCGCTTATGGCAAATTAGAGGTATAAGTCTAAAAATGAGGCGGAGGAAGCCGTGTCTGTTGTTTCTTTGATTCCTAGTTTTGGAGGATATACTAATGGAATTCAATCCGAAAAGTTTGGATTACTAATGGAAAATAAATGATCAATGTATCTTAACGTGAAACTAAATGAACTAGATTCTTTGATATTCTTGTGTTTTTAAGTGTCTGAAGGAACTCCGACTCGTATGAAAAAAGAAGAGGTGGGCAAGGATAGGCGCACAGTTCGTTTCCATAAGCATACCGACAATTTGCTGAAAAAATTCTACCTCCAAATTTAACAAATATGTTGTCAATAAGAAACTCCAGCCTACTGTTTACTTGTTCCTCCGTGAAGCATGTGTTACTTTTTTGTTCACTTAAAATGAAATATGCCGTTCGTTATCCCAAAGTAATATGCTACCATTTGTATTTTGAACAACATTCTGGATTATTTCTTTTAGACGATTTTTCAATTTCAAATGAGGAAACGTGATATACATGGTTGAAAAATCAAAAGTTTTGATATAATTAATTTCAGGGAAAGATCGTGATTTAAAATTATCTAGAAGTTTTATCTAGTTTTTAATATCGACATATGGTTAATACTACCACATGTTATTTCTGAAGAAACTCTTTCACAGCTGTATTTGGCAAAACTTTAAGGAATTTTTGTTCCTCAATGCTCTTCATCCTCTTACTTTATTTAGCCTTTAAACATTTTTTCGATTACGGATGAGTCTTTTGTAGACAAAACACGCGTCTGGCGCAAAAACAAAATTCAATCCTGGTATCTGTGATGAGTTTATTTATTCACTGCGGACATACTTTGTGATTCTATACCAGCATTTCAATCAGCCCGATCATTCCATCGTTTCTATGACAGTTCGCATTATCGAAAAGATATACCATAGCTCTAACAATCCTAATCTTTCAACGACTCTCCGTAGACAAAAAGAAGACTACTGGATTAGACTATTGGGAACTGCAACACCGTATGGCTGCAATGACAAAATTGATGGTATAGGTATTCTATCTAGTCCTTCGTGTAACTCGGTGAATGTGATGAATATTTTCAACTCGACTCCTCGACGTAGACGCAGTCATGGTCATCGTCATTATACATCACCTTCTCTGCATGATGTCTCTATTAATGACTTGCTGCCATTTATACAAAAGCCGTTAGGTATTCATCACATTCGCACGAAACTTTATTCATTACCCCTTTCAAAACTTCATTCTCTGTTCAATTTATGTTTGGAATCCACTGTTACAAACCCTCATTCAAACCTATACAAAATTACAGCTATAATTTCAGATATTGCAAGTCACAGACTTTTCAAGCCAGTCCGCATTGGCAAAGATGAAAAAGAGAAAAGATCTTTCCTTAATCTTTCCTTTGCCAACAAAGGTATCGATGGTGTCAACTTAGGCAATATCCTTCATCATAAATTAGTTCAATCGAAAATACCTCCTTATTTCAAAGACCAGTCTGTACCAATCATTTCTTATACCTATACCAAACCTATTGCAACTAAAATTTTCAATTACAAACACGTTTTGCAGGATCTCGATATTGACGACTTCAAGTCTAAACCTCCCGATTGCACTTGTGCTAGTTCCCAATTCACATATAATCCCGCTGGCCACGTTATTACCGGTGACCTCAACATTGTTAATAACACTTCTCTACGAAATGTGTTATCGAAAGGTCCGAAATTTCGTGAGCCTAAATCCATCAATTGGAAATTCAACTTTAAAATTTTGATGGATTCAGTTGAGGATTATGCCAGGCAATGGGCTAAGCGCGAGAAGGAAGACGTAGACACTCTTTCCGAATGGATTAAGGCAGTCAATTAAGAAAATGAATGGGTCTATCAATGCCCATGCTACGTCAATCTTTAAAGACCCAAATGTTGCAAAACACCTATCCTACCTCCATGACAAATATGTTGTTGTCCCCGCAGATAAAGCCCCAAACAACATCGTTTTTGTATGTAAAACTCATTACTTTAACTGCTTGATAAACGAATTAGGTATTGACAATTCACTTGGAAACTCAACATATACACTCACGACACTTACCAAAGAGGAAATCCTGGATAATCATAGGTCTGTTCTGTGTTCCTTTGGAATTTCAACCAAAGATGAAGAACTGGATCTGCCATCACTGTATTGGATACCTAAACTACATAAGTGTCCTTACAAACAACGGTATATTGCTGGGTCTTCCAAGTGCTCCACGAAACCTCTTTCTAAATTATTAACATCTATTTTATCAGCAATCAAAGACGGGCTTCAAAGTTATTGTGAAACTGCCTATTCTAGAGGGGGCGTGAATCAGATGTGGATACTTAAAAATTCCAAAGATCTTTTAGAGTACATACAATCTAACTCTCTTTCATCTTGTAACAGTATTAAAACATTTGACTTTTCTACTCTGTACACTAGTATTCCACATTCCAAACTAAAAGACAAATTGAAAGAGTTGGTATTGCTTTGCTTCGTAAAAAAGAATGGCCAACGTAGATACAAGTATCTTGTCTTAGGGAGGGATAAATCCTACTTTGTAAAGGATCACTCTGATTCGAACAAAAAATTCTCTGAAACTGATATTATCAAGATGCTTGATTTCTTGATTGACAACATATTTGTTACGTTCGGAGGACGTGTTTTTCAACAGACTGTCGGCATTCCAATGGGAACAAACTGTGCCCCTCTACTTGCCGACTTGTTTCTTTATTATTATGAGGCTGACTTCATGCAGGAACTTCTTAGGAAGAAAGATAAGAAGTTAGCACTATCCTTTAACTCTACGTTTCGCTATATAGATGATGTTCTTTCACTAAATAATTCCAAATTTGGTGACTATGTGGAACGCATCTATCCAATCGAGCTAGAGATAAAGGATACTACAGATACAGTTAAGTCGGCCTCATATCTTGACTTACATCTAGAAATTGACAATGAGGGTCGGTTGAAAACAAAACTGTACGACAAAAGAGATGATTTCAGCTTTCCAATTGTGAACTTTCCATTTCTAAGTAGCAACATTCCAGCAGCACCTGTATACGGGGTATATATCTCCCAATTGATACGATATTCCCGTGCTTGCATTTCCTATCATGATTTTCTTGATAGAGGGTTGCTGCTCACAAGGAAGCTATTAAACCAAGAGTTCCAAATGGTGAAGTTGAAATCATCCCTTCGTAAATTTTACGGACGCCATCACGAGTTGGTTGACCGTTATGGAATAACCGTATCACAAATGATATCGGATATGTTCCTTACGTCGTAACTACAATCCCCTTCCCTTTCCTGAATGTGACCTACCGAATTAGACTATTTACCGGATTTGTTATCACATAAGCAACAAGACGGGTGACGCATGTGGAGCAGGATCTGCTTACCCTTCCGGAGCACCTGAGATCACCCCTAGTTTTTGTTGGGGTTCGTGTTGTTTATTCTTTAGTTTTCTATGTTGTGTCATGTGTACTATTGTTTTTCTGTTTGTCTTTTTCATTTTTAGCCATGGCGTTGTCAGTTTGTTTTAGATTTATGAGTTTGACTGTCCCTTTGGTATCTTTCGTCCCTCTTTTGTGTCAATCTAAAGGACAATTCCTTTGTATAACACGCAAATGATCGGGCAATGCACCGTTGTTTGAACGAAATCTTCTGAAGCTAAGGTTTTCAATATACATCAAGGTAAGTAATCAGATTTGCTGTGCAATGTAATGTTTATTGTTTTGTCCATGGATTTATGAGTTTTGAACAGCGGTATACTACTGTTGCCTTTATATATTATGTTATATTTGTTATTCTCGTGGGATTTTGTCTATGTGTGTTACATTTTAGTGTTATGTCGTTGTTCTCCTCTTATATTTAATGCGTTTCCCTCGGTTTTTGTTTGTTACCCCGATTTTGTTTTTTGTCCATGGATTTATGAGTTTTGAACAGCGGTATACTACTGTTGCCTTTATTTTTTGAAACCACGAAGGATTTATAATTTGCCAAAATCTCATCCTTGTCAAATGACATGTTTTTGTATGTGGGATTACCTGAGTGCTCATTATTTCCTAATTCTTTTACAAGACTCGTAGTAGTACGATTTACTTATAAAGACACTATTATTTGAAGTTTTGTCCACAGGAACAACATATGTATCGTGAAGAGATGATAGACATCTATAAATAGGACTTTGGGCGACCATTCATACAGTTTATCAACATATACATTGGACGTTTTATTAGAGACTTGATTGTTTTCACCCTTTCTGAAAAAGTGACCAGTTCCACTTCCCGTCCTCAATGAAAACCATACTTGTTTTGAAGTTATGGTTCCTATTGATGTGTTAAGGTTTATTGATCTTAGGACCATGATATATAAACTTTCGGAGATGTTCATATTGAATCGGGTTTAGATTGACAGTAAATAGTTATCAAAGGTATCATGGTTATAATTTAATACTCAAGACGCGCGTTTCGTCTCCATAAGACGTATCAGTGACGCTTAGATCAAAATAGTTAGAAAGTCACAACAAGTACAAAGTTGATGAGCATTGATGACCCAAAATTCCAAAACAGTTGTGCAAAATACGGCTAAGGTTATCTAAGCCTATGATAAAAAAAAGCCTTAGTATTTCGAAAAATTCATACGTTTGTAAACAGTAAATTTATAAAAATGACCATATAATTGATATTAATGTCAACATCAAAGTGCTGACTACTGGGCTTGTGATACCGTTGGGGACAAAACGTCTACCAGCAGTGGCATCGACTCAGTGGTGTAATTAGTTATCAAAGGTACTAGGCTTATAATTCTATACGTCCGACGAGCGTTTCGTCTACATAAGAATCATCAGTGACGCTAAGAACAAAATAGTTAGAAAGCCAAACAAGTACAAAGTTGAAGAGCATTGATGACCCAAAATTCCAAAAAGTTGTGCCAAATACGGCTAAGGTTGTCTAAGCCTATGATAAAAAAAAGCCTTAGTATTTCGAAAAATTCATAAGTTTAAGAGCATTGATGACCCAAAATTCCGAAAAGTTGTGCCAAATACGTTAAAGGTTATCTATGCCCGGGATGAGAAAATCCTTAGGATTTCTAATAATTCATACTTTTGCAAACAGTAAATTTATAAAAATGATCACATAATTGATATTCATGTCAACACCGAAGTGCTGATAACTGGGGTGGTGAGTTCCTGAGGGACGAAACGTCCACCAGCAGTGGCATCGGCCCAGTGGTGTTAATAGTTATCAAATGTACCAGGCTTATAATTTAATACGCCAGACTTTCGTTTCGTCTATATAAGACTCACCAGTGACGCTCAGACCAAAATAGTTAGAAAGCCAAACAAGTACAAAGTTGAAAAGCATTGATGACTAAAATTCCAAAAGGTTCTGCCAAATACGGCTAAGATATTGTATGCATGAGATAAAAAAAGTACTTAGTATTTCGAAAAATGCATACTTTTGCAAACAGTTAATTTATAAAATATGACCATATAATTGATATTCATTTTTGTGTTTTTGAGGTCCTGCAATGCTTGCTAATAGTTAGATACTTTAGGTGCAATGGTTTTGGTGTAACTGTAGGATAGAATAGGAACAGACTGATTTTAAAAATAAAGTGGAAAATTAGATGTCACCTCATTGTGACGAAAAACGTTGTTGAATTATTGAGCGCATTTAAATAAATGTGACCTACCGAATTAGACTATTTACCGGATTTGTTATCTCATAAGCAACACGACGGGTGCCACATGTGGAGCAGAATCTGCTTACCCTTCCGGAGCACCTGAGATCACTTCTAGTTTTTGGTGGGGTTCCTGTTGTTTATTTTTTAGTTTTCTATGTTGTGTCATGTGTACTATTGTTTTTCCTTTTCATTTTTAGCCATGGCTTTGTCAGTTTATTTTCGATTTATGAGTTTGACTGTCCCTCTGGTATCTTTCGTCCCTCTTTTTAAAGACACAATTCATTCAGCAATCACTAGTTTTGTTTAATCCACTTCAATTTAGCTGTTGAAAGTCATGGACAAGCTGACACATTTGCCAAATGATGGTGGTATTACAATCTTTAAACATGGAAAAGCTTAGACGATTTTTGCTTCCCATGTGTGAACTTTCCATTTCTATGTAGTAAAAAGCGAAAACACAAAAATTCTGAAATGCGAAGAAAATTCTAAAAGGAATGTCCTTATGTAGAAAATGGTGGATTGAACCTGATTTATAGCTAACTAAACCTTTCACTTGTATGAGAGTCGCATCAAATTTCATTATATTGACAAATTGATGCATGAACAAAACAAGCAGACACAATAGGTAAAAATTGTAAAAAATAGGTGTACAGCAGTGAACATTGCGGTATCATCTTAATCACTATAAAACAAACAAATGTAACAAAGAAGCACAAAAACGCATACACATCAAATTTAACAACCTCATGCATTTCTCTATTATTATTATACTATTTTATTCATTTATGTAACAACAACTTATAAAAGATTGAAAGATTTTAAGTACTGGGACCGAATATTTACCCTAACAGACACATGGTTAGTTTAACATTAACTTTGACGTAGAATCGCGTGTTTGACGTCACACAGGTAGATTTAGAATAAATTTGTCGTTCAAAGAATGAATATGTTATAAACTGTAGTTCTTTAAGGCTTATCATCTGCAGAATCTAAATTAGAAGTTTCTCTTGTCCTTCTTGCCGCTTGTCTAAATGCTTATTGTGATTTTTTTCAAAAAATTATCAAAAAAAACACAAAAGGGCATATAGACAAAGCATAAGCAAATATGAAAGACAAAAATACCAAAAAATATCATAGAACTATAACACAATGACGGTATGTATAAGTACAGCGCCACCTCATATGTATCATAGAAACACAAAAAGTCATAGAGACAAATCACATTAGCAAAAATGAAAGATAAATAATTATAGAACAATAACACAATGAAGGGATTCAGTACAGAGTCATGTCAAATAGATGTCAAATTCGATCTGTGAGTTTGAATGTCCCTCTGGTATCTTTCGCCCCTCTTTTAGACATGGTTCCGTAAATGATTTTACTTCACAAGATACGTCATTATGGGACTAGTGAGAAAACTGCATACTGGATAAAGTTGTCCCTAATAGCAATCAGCGGCATTTCACAGGACCCCGCATTGTGCTCAATGTAAAGCGCTTTAAAATTCTATGAAAAGTATAATTTGTTGCATTTCTAATTAACGGTACCTGAAAGCGTTCAGTTTCAATTTCTTTTTAATTTATGGCTGTTTGGTGCTTTCTTAGTTTGGTTTGAACTGGGGGTTATAATTGGTAGTGGTCACTGCTCGTATCGGCACTCAATACTTTAATCTTAGGTCGTTTAAAAAAAAAATTAACATGATCGATTGGATTGATAGTGGTTTCCAGGTAAGTTGAAATATATTTTTGTTCATTAAACACCAACGAAACACCACATTAAAAAAAGAATGAAATCAATTTGCACCCTTTACTTAGAGTTTGCACACATTTTGCTGAAATATCAAGAACTCGAAAATAGCTGCAACAGATAAACAACCTGTTTAAAAATGTATGCAGAAAAAAATGACATTAATATCAACACTACAAAAAGTTATGTCTGTAAACAATCATGACATAATCCGACCATCGTCACCTAGAAATTGGCAATGATGGTTGGCTAAATACAAAACTTCACGATAAAAAAGATTATTTAACTTGCTAATTGTAAAATTTTCATTTAAATGTATCAAAATTCCAACAGCGCCTGCATACGAAGTAAACATCTCCCAGTTGATACGATATATATACGTCCATAAAATTTACGCAGGGATGATTTCTACTTCACCACTCTGAACTCTTAGTTTGATAGCTTCCTTTAGGAAATCATGATAGGAAAAACAAGCCCCGGAATATCGTATTAACTAGGAGATGTATACTTTGTATGCAGGCGCTGATGGAATGTAGCTACATAGAAATCAGAAGTTCATAATTTGTAAGCTGAAATCATCTCTATTGTGACAAACGTTTGTTTTTAACCGACTCTGTCAATTTCTCGATGTATGTCAAGATATGACACAGGCTTAAAAGAGGGACGAAAGATACCAGAGGGACAGTCAAACTCATAAATCGAAAATAAACTGTATATGTTGTATCTTTTATCTTAAGTTCGATGGGATAGATGCGATCAACATAGTCACAATTATTTTATTATTTAGTGAGATAACATCCTCTATATAGCCGAAAGTAAAGTAAGAGGATAGTGCTAACTTCTTTTCTTTCTTGTTAATACATTTCTGCATGAAGTCAGCCTCATGTGAATAACGAAACAAGTCGACGAGGAGAGGGAAAAAAAATCAAGAAATCAAGCTATGATGTATTCCTGCCTGAGGAAACATACATGTATCTACGTTAGCCATACCTTTTAATGAAATAAGCTGAACCAACTCTTTTAATTTGTCTTTTAGTTGGGAATGGGTGTTACTTGTATAAACTGCAGAAAAGTCAAATGTTCTGATGCTATTGTAAGATGAAATAGTACGTATAGTTTGTATGTACTCTACAAGATCTTTGGAATATTTTAGAATCCATATCTGATTCACGCAACGTCTAGAAAAGGTAGAGTCACAATTAATTTGAAGCCCGGCTGTGATGGCTGATAAACTTGATGTTAATAATTTAGAAAGAGATTCGTGGAGCACTTGGATGACCCAGCAATATACTATTGTTCGCAATGACACGTATGTAGTTTAGGTATCCAACACAGTAACAGAAAAAAAGTTCTGCATCTTTGATTGAAATTCCAAAGGAACATAGAACTTAGAACATACCCTTGATAAACCATAATTTTCTCTTTAGTAAGTGTCATGGAGGTATGTGTTGTGGTTCCAAGACATTGAAAACAACATGTTTAATAATTTATTGCGTCCGAAGCGCTTTTCTGGATTTTCCTTCACCAGGAACGCTCAATCCAAACATTTGAAATCCGAAGATATATTACACCGAAAAGTTCCAAGTGAATTATCAATACATAGTTCATTTATCAAGCAGTTTGTGTTATGTGATTTACACACGAACATGATGTTGTTTGAGACTTTATCTGGGGGACAACAACATTTGTCATGAAGGTAGGACAAGTGCATAATCATCAACTGGATCCATCAGTATTTTGACTTGAAGTGGTTTCCAATTGATGGATTTCGGCTCACGATATTTCGGACCTTTTGATAACACATTTCACCGAGAAGAGCTATTGGCAGTGTATAGTTCAGCAGTTAAAACGTGGGTAGACATATTATATAGGAATGGGGAACTAGCATAGATGCAATCAAGAGATTTAGACTTGTAGTCGTCAATATTGAGAACCTGCAATTGTTTGCAATCGGAAATTAAGTAGCAGTTGGTTTTGTATAGGTATAATACAGGCTGATCTTTGAAATTGGGAGGTATTTTCGGGTGAACTGATTTATGATGAAGGCTATTGTGCAAGTTGGTGGCATCGAAACCTTCATTTTCAAAGGAAAGTTTAAGAAGGGATTTTTTTCTTCTTTTCATCTTTTCCAATGCGAATTGGTTTGAAAAGTCTGTGACTTGCAATACCCGAAATGATAACTATAAGTTCGTATTGATTCGAATGAGGGGCCAAACAGTGGTTTCCAAACATAAGTTTTAAAAAGAATGAAGTTTTGAAGAGATAATGAATGTGATTAATGCATTACGGCTTTTGTATAATTAGCATCCGTTCATTAATAGAGACATCATGAAGAGAAGGTAATGTATAATGACAATTGCCATAACTGCTTCTACGTCGAGGAGTAAGAGTTGAAAATATTCATTACATTCACCGAGCTACAGGAAAGACTAGAAAGAATACTTATACCATCAATTTTGTCAATGCAACCATATGGTGTCACAGTAGTCTTACATATACAATAATTTGGGGGTCATCAGGAACTACATTTCAAAAAATTTTCTACTTTCAAAAACCCATAGTAACAAACTTCTTACATTTGGTTCAAAACAGTATGGACTGCCAAACAGATTTTACAAAGATGATAATGGGTGTAAAAGATCCTTTTGTGTAAAGCTGTTTACTGTACATCTATTGACCAGGAACTATGCGACACATTGTCGTTTGAGGTCGGTTAAGTAAATTTCACAATGTTATTCCTCTTGCTTCCGGAGGAACACATGTGTCCACAACGACTGTGCCGGAGGGACACATGTGTTCATGTTTTAATTTATGCAAGCTTCTCCTCATTGCTGTATCTTTTACAAATGAAAGACTAAAGATCAAACATGGTTATATGTTTCATCAATGGGTCCCAAATGTAACGGTCATTGTGGAATGACGTCATTTGGCGAATGACGTCATTGCTGGACATCGTACGTCACAGACGTCGAGCTATCGAATATTTTGGCACACGATATACACTTTGAAAAACAACTGACAGCAAGAGTGTTAATGACGTCATATTGACATTACATGTAACCTTTCTGCACTAAAGTGGTAAGATTATATTATTACAAACTATTAATAAAAAATTGTGAAATGGCAGTTTATACACATTATTTATGATGCTTTAAGACTGCAACTGCCCTGTTGATGAAGGGACTGGTGACTTTTTGGTTGCAATAAATGTTAAGAAAGATAAAACTAACTGGACAATCGAAAATCATATTAAAGTTCATCAAAAACAGACAACACTATGAACAAAAAATGAAAAACGACATAAAAATAATAACAAAAGCAGTTCATTTGTAACTAAAGATTAACTAATACGAACCTTACACATGAAGTGATCTCATGGGCTCCAAAAGGGTAAGCAGGTTATGCTCTACACGAAGCAACAGTCGTCTTGCTTATGCACATGTAAATTCCGCTGATAAGTCACATTCGATATGTCACAATAAAAAAGGGGGCAGGATTGTGTTTACGACAAGTGGAATACATTCGTGGTAATCTGTCACAAAAACATATTCCATAATGAGCAATTAAAGCATGATCACGTCCTTAAAACTGTTGACGGGAGTTAAATGTTGAAACTTGGAACCCCTTATGTAACACATTCCATGAAAGAAGTTACCCACTATTAAGGGCATCACGACAGGAAACACAAGCTCTGGCACATCGTATCAATTGGAAATATAAACTCCATTCACAGATGCTGTTTGAATATAATTACACATAGATGCAAAGTTCACATTGTGAATATTGAAATAAATATTTGTCGTAAAGGAGGGGCGAAAGATACTAAAGGGACAGTCAAACTCATAGATTAAAAATAATCTGACAACGCCATGGATAAAAAAGAAAATGACAAACAGAAAAATAACAGTAATCCACACACAACATAGAAAACTAAGCAACAAGAACCCCACCATAAAATTGGGGTGATCTCAGGTGTTCCGGAAGGGTAAGCAGATCCGGCTCCAAATGTGGCACCCGTCGTGTCGCTTATGTTATTATACGTCCGGTAAATAGTATAATTCTGTAGGTCATATTCGTTAACAGAGGGACGAAAGATACCATAGGGACAGTCAAACTCATAAATCTAAAACAAACTGACAACGCCATGGCTAAAAATGAAAAAGACAAACAGAAAAACAATAGTACACATGACACAACCTAGAAAACTAAAGAATAAACAACACGAACCCCACCAAAAACTAGGGGTGATCTCAGGTGCTCCGGAAGGGTAAGCAGATCCTGCTCTACATGTGGCACCCGTCGTGTTGCTTATGTGATTACAAATCCGGTAAATAGTCTAATTCGGTAAGTTACATTCATGAAAGGGAAGGGGATTATAGTTACGACGTAAGGAACATATCCGATATAATTTGTGAAACGGTTATTCCAGTTTTGTTTTCAACCGACCCTCATTGTCAATTTCTAGATGTAAGTCAAGATATGAAGCCGACTTAACTGTATCTGTAGTATCTTTTATCTCCAACTCGATGGGATAGATGCGTTCCACATAGTCACCAAATTTTGAATTGTTTAGTGAAAGAACGTCATCTATATAGCGGAAAGTAGAGTTAAAGGATATTGCTAACTTCTTATCTTTCTTCCTAAGAAGTTCCTGCATGAAGTCAGCCTCATAATAATAAAGAAACAAGTCGGCAAGTAGAGGGGAACAGTTTGTTCCCATTGGGATGCCGACAGTCTGTTGAAAAACACGTCCTCCGAACGTTACAAATATATTGTCATTCAAGAAATCAAGCATCTTGATAATATTGACTTAAAAGGGAAGGGGATCGAAGTTACGACATAAGGAACATATCCGATATCATCTGTGAAACGGTTCTTCCATAACGGTCAACCAACTCGATGGCGTCCGTAAAATTCACCAAGGGATGATTTCAACTTCACTATTTGAAACTATTGGTTAAATAGCTTCCTTGTGAGCAGCAACCCTCTATCAAGGAAATCATGATAGGAAATGCAAGCACGGGAATATCGTATCAATTGGATGATATAATGTAATTCTCAAATGACCCTCGTTTTTAATTTCTAGATGTAAAAACTAGGATCGGATAAATGCAGTCAACATAGTCACTAAACTGAAATTTCCACGAAAAGTCACGATCTATATAACCGTAGTAAAGTAAAAGTATAATGCTAAATTCTGCTCACTTTCATTTTCTGTGTGAAATCTTTCAAGAATAAAGCAAGCAAGGAATACAAAATGACTGTTGAAACACACCCCCTTCAAGCGTGATAGTTATGCTGTAAATAAAACAAGCTTTCTGATGATTTCAGGGAACTTTGTTCTCGAGTCGGTGTTTTAAAGTATGATTTGTCCCTTCCAAAAACAAGATTTTTTTATCTGCTGTCGTCATTCTTTTTTATGCAACAAAGCTAGACTTATTTTTGCAATCTTTGAAAACGTTTGAAATAAGGATTTGAGTGAAGAGTAGAGTCAAATATAGATTGCACCAGATGGATTTTGATTGTAATTTCTTAATAATCTTTAAAACTTAGAAACCACATCTGATTCACGCCAATCATAGAAAAGAAAGTCTTACTGAAGGTCGGTTTTGATTGATGCTAAATTGGGCAAACAGCAATTTAACTTTTTTTTTTTTTTTTTTTTTATGTAAGTACAGTTTTATACTTTGAATACGAAGCAGGATGAAAGAGGTACCAGTTTCTCTTTTGGATGATATTTCAGAAAAGCATGAAACTGACCAGTGAATTTTCAGGATTTTCTCTTCAGTAAAAATTGTGGCAGTTACCATAAGTTTGCAGGTGAAAACCTACTTATTTTATAAAGCAGTCAATATAAAGGGGTTTACATTGTGTCTAATCCATTTGGCCTTTTGAACAATAAAATATGTTTAAACTAACTTAGGGTTTACAACTAAAATCTATATTTTCATGGCTTTATCTGCGGGGACAATAACATATTGTTATGCAGGTAGGACAAGTGCGTTGACAAGATTAATATAGTTTAAAAAGTCTGTGATGGTCATTATGCAAGATGGCTTCTGTAATATGACAAAGGTTTCAATACGAAATTTACAATTTGTGATGCATTACAAACGGCTCTGTGTATAAAAGGTAGAGGATCAATTTGGAGAATTCGTTACATACAGTAAGAAAGACAAGAATTGTTACTAGACTGCTATAAAGGAAAGGTAAAAGTATGTGATATCCTGTAAAAGAGTGGATAGTTCCTTGGTCAGATTGAATACCTGAGTTTGAGAGCAATGCCAGCATTCTGTGGATATTTGCAAGGTAGCCTTCATTACAAAGAAGTACCGTTTTATTGGCTGTAAATCATTTGTTTAACAGTTCCCAGAGGCTGACGTCTATAGACAATTTTTCCACCTACTATCATCCTATCACTGCTAATCATGCAGTCAAATGATACGCAGGTTATTTAGAGTATGGAAAAACAATCACACTTGAACATGGAACCATATAGTTATAAAATTGAGAATGGAAATGGGGAATGTGTCAAAGAGACAACAACCCGACCAAATAAAAAACAACAGCAGAGGGTCACCAACAGGTCTTCAATGTAGCGAGAAATTCCCGCACCCGGAGGCGTCCCTCAGCTGGCCCCTAAACAAATATATACTAGTCCAGTGATAATGAACGCCATACTAATTTCCAAATTGTACACAAGAAACTAAAATTAAAATAATACAAGACTAACAAAGGCCAGAGGCTCCTGACTTGGGACAGGCGCAAAAATGCGGCGGGGTTAAACATGTTTGTGAGATCTCAACCCTCCCCCTATACCTCTAACCAATGTAGAAAAGTAAACGCATAACAATACGCACATTAAAATTCAGTTCAAGAGAAGTCCGAGTCTGATGTCAGAAGATGTAACCAAAGAAAATAAACAAAATGACAATAATACATAAATAACAACAGACTACTAGCAGTTAACTGACATGCCAGCTCCAGACTTCAATTAAACTGACTGAAAGATTATGATTTCATCATGAATGGAACTTTCCATGCATTGTGCGCCTGTTTAAAAATTTCCAAAAAGAAACGGAATTTTAAAAGCAGGCTTGACAGGTTCGGATTTTGAAAACGTAGTTTAGAATGAAGTAGTAAAGAATGACACACATTAAAACGGACCATGGACTGTCACAACGCATTTCCTGAAGCATTGGAGAGATCTTGTTTGAATAATTCAGATTCTTGATATGAGAAAACTTTCCCCTTGGACTATAACTGATGAACAACTTACATTAATCATTCTCTACTTATTTTGCAGCTTATACTTGTTGTAAAGACAACACATATGTTGTGCCATGTGTCTTTTCCTGGTGTGAGATTTGCTCTTTACTTTTGGTGGTAAAAATTTTGTTAGGTTTCTTATTAGTTTATTTTATTAAGGTAACCGTTTCACCCCCAATGCTCCACGTATTGACGCGTGGATGTACGACTGTCCAGAGGTCCATCTTTCAAGAAAATAGATGTCTCTTGGTGAAGACATTAGAGGAAACCTTCAAGAAACATTAGAAAATCACACAGTGAATCAAGTAGCAGCAGTACAGACCTGACAGAGTTGCTTGGTAACTGCGATTCATAACAAAGATAGGTTTGTACAAAACATGAGAGCACATCTTGTTCTCTGTATATTGTGGATCGATAAAATATTTGCAGGTACAACGAACAACAATCATCAATACGATTTGCGTTCATTTGAATACAAATGTGGTGAAGAAAGCGCTGGAATAAAAAATGAAAACAACACGTTAAATAAATTTTATGCGTTTGAAGATCTTTTCTGGATTTGCCTTAATCAAGAACGCTAAAAGCCAATTATTTTAAAGCTAAGAATTTATTAGTACCGAAACAATCGACGAGCTATATGATAAAAAATAACCTAATAAAATAGCAATATTCATCAAAGGCCAACTTAGCCTGAGTGAATCTTTAGCACAAACGCTTAGATCAAAGCATTTGAAAGCCAGCATGCATTAATACGTAAGAAGCTATATGAACAAGAATTAAGAAACAAAATAGCCAAATACATTTACCGCCAACTTCAGTTGTAACCTAAGTGACATACTAATTTATGAACGGGGAATTTTGAATAATTATATGGTATAAATTCTGTCAATACCAAAACATTGATCACTGAGCTGATGTTTCCCTCGCAGACTTACAGTCTACCGGCAGCGATATCGATAACGTGCTAGTGAATGGTATTCATTTCGTGCGAAATAAAGGCAACAGTAGTATATTGCTGTTCGAAAATCATAAATTGATTGTGAGAAAAACAATCCGGGTTAAAAACTGAAACTAAGGGATCACATCAACTATAAGAGGAAAACAACGAAACAACAGAAACACTAAATGCAACATAAAACCAAACGACAGTTAACACACACAGAACTCACCAATAAAACAAAGATTAATCTTCAGAGTAGATCATGTTCTAACCGTTGACACAATTTTCTTGCAACGTGTAAACGTGTTCCTCAACAAAAATGATAAATCTAAAGGTTTTCACACTTGAAATTGGGGATGGCAATTAATGTATCATTGACCGTATATGATTTCCTTTCAATTTTAATTCATTTGCCCAAGGGTTAACATTGTGGTCTTTAAGGCTTGTTGTTAAATGTTCAGAAAATGAAATCTACAAATAAGTGAACATGGTTGAAATCGGCAATTTACCCTTGGAGGGGTTATTACCCTTAAAAGAATATTTGTTTTCCATTTTTGCGTTATTTGATGATACTACAGCAGAAGAAAGGAACAGCAAATATTAAAACTGTCATAGTCTATTGACGTTGAAACATTTGCTTAGTTCACAGATTTTAGTTTGTTATAAGGTCAGTAGTGTACGGGGGGGGGGGGGGGGGGTATTAGTGGTACATGCAGGTCAATGATAGTTTGTAGCTAATGTATTAGCATTTGCACGTCTCATTTCCATGAAGATTATTTTGCTCCGCCTCTCCATTATGGTCTATTGACAAAATGTTTTGCATAATTTACATATTAAAGTTTGTGATAAAATCAGATTAAGTTGAACCAATAATGTCAAATCAATGATATTTGGAATGAAGTTATATATAGTATTTTCAAGTCTCATTTCGACGGAGAATATTTCATCCCGTCCCCGCATTATAGATCATTGACCTTGAACTTTTGATAACTTTTCATATTCAAGTTTGTGTTTATGTTAGTTTAATGGCATCACTATACGCAAATGGTATTTTTTATGCATTTTTTTATAAGCATTTGTCGGTCCTTCGTTCATTATTTTAAAGTTTTGCATAGTTTACATGTTCAAATTTTGCCATTCTTTACAAACAATCAGCATTTGCATGAGAACCAACTATGCACCTCTTCATGCCGACGTCGTCCTGTATTGGTATGAGGTTGACTTCAAACAATACCATCTTAGAAAAAGATAAAGATGCTAGCATAATCATTTAGCTCCATTTTCCGCTATATATATTATCAATAAATACTAATAGTTCAAAATTTGGTGACTATGTTGAATGCATCTACACCATCAGACATAAAATCAAGGATACAACAGGTCGGTCAAGTATACCTCATATCTTGACTTATATTAAGAATTGGAAAATGAGGGTCGGTTGAGAACAAAACTTTACAACAAAAAACATGACCTCATCTTACCAATTAATGCAGCCGTCACAAGTTGTTTCACCGTTTTGGAATACCTGTTGTACAGATGACGACGCATATGTTCCTATCGTCGTTATCACAATCCCGACAGCCTTTTCCCCGAATGTGACCTACAGAATTTGACTTATCACCAGATGTGTACTCACATGAGCAAAACGACAGATGACACATGTGGAGCAGGATCTGCTTACTCTTCCGGAGCACCTGAGATCACCCCCGATTTTTAGTGTTTCGCCTATACTGTTATCTGCTTTTTGCCTTTTTTTTGCCTTGATTATGTATTATGTTAACTATTTATGAGCAACAATCTTCATTTAAGGATAATAACTCCTATAATGAGTCAAACGACAATCGACAATTTCGATTAATTTACTTATTTGTAAATCTTTCTTATTTGTAAGTAATTTACTAATTTGCAAGTCTTATGTAGACGAAACACGCGTCTGGTGTATTAAACTATAAGCCTGGTACCTTTAATAACTACTAGCATGTCGTAATGTTCTATTGTATTGTTAATTTGTGTATTTCTCTGTCTTCATTGTTTATTTGTATTGTAGTCCTGTCATGTAATGTTGTCATTCTAGAGTTACCAGAACACACCCGCGAAATCGCGGGTATTTAGAGCTTGGTTGAAAATATGTATACTGTTGTAGGATGAATCAGTTTTGCAAAAGATTTTATGGAGAATTTCAGAAAAGGTATCAAGAATCATAGGTACTTGGAGACAGGACGATTTTTTTAAAACCCTCTCACTTTTTCCAAAGTCCGTTTTTTTTTCCTGTTAAATTCCATTATTTTTGCGTTTCTGTTTACTATGAGCATACGTATATATAATAAATAAAGTGTATTTATAATTAACTATCAATTCGAAGTTTCTTCTCCACTGCTATCACTGCTACATTATATTGAGAGTTTCTACATTGTCTAGTAGTATAATCATAGTATACATGCAGATAAACGCGGAAATAATTGTCCTGTCCACGAGTTCTTGTGAAAAGTATGTGTAAGTTTAAAATCGGAAGTCTTATCTATGATAAAAAGTCGGTATGATGACGGAAACAATAATTGTAGGCTTTTTTTTTTGAGTTTTTCTCCCAAAATTACCCAAACTGAATAATCATAAGAATGGATGACAAATGCGCCGTTACAGTGTACCTATAGGACAGAGAGGCGTGATGATTAATTCATTGTGGAAGGAAGAGAGCGACACACAAAATGAGGTCTTCTCGTTTAAAAGTATAGATATTTAACATTGCCATGAAAGCGAGAGGATTGGCTAGACACAAAACAAGGTTCAACCTACCATTTTTTCTTGACATATCCTGTACCAAGTCAGTAAAATGGCAATTATTATCTTATAGTTCGTTTCTGTGTGTGTTGCATTGTCGTTTGCTTTTTTGTTGCACTTCAGTGTTTATGTTGTTTCGTTGTTTTCCTCTTATATTTGATGTGTTTCCCTCAGTTTTAGTTTTTAACCCGGATTTGTTTTCTATCAATCGATTTATGACTGTCGAACAGCGCGTATAATACTAATATTACTGTTGCCTTTATTTAGCTTGCTGATCATTTTTGAGGTGACAAGTTGTCTTTATCTTTTATAGATTTCAGAGATCTCTCAATATAAAACAAATACACGCAAAGAAGCCAAATATATAACAGAATTAATTGATAACTAAATAAGACAAGATATGTACAAAACATGTAAAACACTGTAAGTACAATTTATAAAGATAATGTTAGATTTTCAAATATTGTGTCCATGGATATGAGAGGAGAAAGATACCAAGGAGACATTCAAAACTTTTTTTGGGGGTAAATGAAATCAAGCAATCTTTTACTATCATAAGGTGAAAGGTTAAATTCAAGGCCTATCAACAAGATACAAACCTTTAAGGTACAACAGTTATTAGCTGGACACGAATTGGACTAGGTTTAAGTGTGGTCAAACATCAGAGCTAGGTCACACTTTAGTTTGAGGAAAATCTCAAGCCTATAAGTTCACACGTTTAACAGTACAAAGTTATGCACCAAACACGACTTGGACGATATTTTACTATCATAATGGTTATAATTCAAAGTCAAGGTATTAGTAACCTGACTGGTATACGCCACAAACCCAGCTGAACATGCAACTGTATATCAAGTTTGGTTATCTTAAATCTTCCACTCAAAAGTTATTTATGTACATCACACGAGGCGGCACGGACAGACAGACAGACATACAGGCAGACACACATGGTATATTCTATATACCTTCACCCCAAAAACAAAATATATTGTTGCATTGTCTATTTCGTAATTTTTTTAAAACTTAGAACAATCCTGAAATTTTTTCTAAGAAAAAACTTTTTTACAATAAATCATAACAGTGAATTAATTTTTATATTAAACAGGTATAATTTATTGATATCGATAAAGACTCTTTTATGTATTGCATAACCAACACGGATGATTTACTCGACAATTTGACTTCTTTTGTTAGGTGTTTATCGCAATAGCCTTCGTCAGATAACAGTTCAACTGCTAGAGTTTGACTTTCTCATGTCAAACGTCTTGAGGTCTGTTGACATTTAAATTCTTATATAAATTTCGAACCAGAACGATCCGTTACTATATTTAACCATAGGGATTTAAAATAAAACCGAAAATTGTAAATCGTTAATCGATAACGGATATTTATATGAGGTGACAGTATATTATTGAAACGCAGTAAGTACAAATTACAAAAAAATAATGTTATTTTTAGAAATATGTTCATAGAAATTGAAGTAGTTTATATTCAAAATCATTTGCCTTTTCTTACTGTGCCTAGAAAATTAGAAATTCTCGTTTTAGCAGTTAATTTAAGTATTTCACGCCGTCCAATATAATTGCTATTCATGTATCAGTCAAGGTCAAATTATGATGAACAGATAAATTGTATGACAACAACACAAAGAAATCTGCTAAACTATGAAGATATTATGAAAATAATTAGTTTAAAATTAAGATGTGTCAAAGACGTTACTTGAATGTAAGCTTCCATAAGATCTCTGTTTTTATATTGAAGTTATATGGAAAACGGTCTTATATCTAAATAGATATGTGTTACAACTGCGACCACTATAGTTTAAAAATAAAGCTAAATTTTGAAAGCAATTAGGAATTTCGGTTCAACTAAATTCCAAAATAGTGAAGTATATACAATTTATATTTTTCAGAGATATAATCAATTGAAATTTATAACAAAGGACCTATAAATGTATAAAATGTACGAAATTAACAACAAATGCAAATGCGAGACTCATGAAAGACAACAACTGACGAGGTTTCTGAATTGTAACAGACATGGGTCAAAGACGCTTTTGAAATCTCATCGCCTCTCCATTGTCACCTCGAACAGTAGCAATAACAAAGGTTCTAAAGGAATCAGTAAAGAAAATCACATAAAAGTCTGGTCACCTGTAAAAAAAATAGTTGAATCAAAACAGTGGTAAAAAAAATATCGTATCAAACAATTCTAACAGTTACTGAACGCAGGTTTAAAGTACAAATACAATTATAAGCACGATAGGGCGCTAGCAAAACTGAATATATGAGGGTTTCCTTCGATTGATATGAAATTTATGCCTCAACTTTGGCATTCCCTTTTAATTTAGAAAAAAATATATGAAAATCAATAAATCATCTTTATATTATCACTTTATAATTTTTCTTTCATTAAAACTAGATAAAAGTTTACTTTTTATCTTTTAGGAGCAAAAACACAATTTTATAGGTTTCTTACTTCAAAAGCTCAAATTGATCGTAATCATGACGGATATCATCAAGCATACTTCCTTTTTCCGTATCACAGATTATGATACGAATTGTGAATCTTTATTTGCTCTGTTCAATGAATAATAACAATTAAGCTGAATTTAATATTAGGAATGTTACTTTAACCCGAAGAAAACTGTGAGTTTGAATATTACTTTAAAATTAATATGGCAAAATGTTGAATGAAAATAGAAAATGCTTACTTACTGGCGACATCGAAGATAAATTTCATTTTATTTTATATGTTCTGTATTAAATGGTGGTAGTAAATAGATTTTGAGAAAAAGATAAGCAAATAAAACAAACTCATTGAAATTTATTTAGCTTATGAATAGTAAAACTATTTCTGATCTTTAAAACAACTTCTGCAAATCTAAAAGACTATTCAATATGCATGTAAGCTCTCCTAGGTAATTCATGTACTTGATATCATTTAGTTTAATATGTATACAGTAATTTATGATGTTTGCCAACCTCTTATTTTCGTATAACTTTTTTTATGTCTGTACATATGCATTATATAATGTTTATTGTGTATATCTCTATACCATTATCATTTAGTTCGTTGAACAATAACGAAATATAGATATACACTTTGATTCTCTCTGCCAAAAAAAATGTATAATATTGATGTATTAAATCAAATAAACAAACGCTTGTAAAACTTGAAATAAAAAAGGAAAGAAAAACAATTTGGTGGCGCATTTATTGTACGTGATGTCCACCGCGTAGACGCTTCTTGTATCATCCGGTTTTATTTGGTGTTCTCAATCACAGGTTTGTTTGTGATACTAATTTTATCTAACATTGATCGAATGATAACTGTTGAAAGTAAACATTATGAGGAACTTTGCTTCTTGAACATATCAACTGATAATCATTGAATTTTATTGCGTTGTAGATTCAAGTGTAAAGATGTACAGATTTTGCTTTCTTTTGGTAAGACTTATTACTTATAGCATTATTTCATTTTATTACTTATATGATGCGATGATTGAGAAATCTTTCAGTGATTTGAGAAATATATCTTTTTGTCTTTTATCTTTCGGACATGGGGATGTCTGACCATTGACGACATGGTATCATTTTCTGTTTAATCTAACAAACTGAGTTATATCAATGAAGTCAAAATTTGTATTAAAAGATTTTGCTATTATCCACGCTGGTAAATTTGTAGTCCTAATAATTATAAAATTGCCTTTCCATACCATCATTGTCATGCAAATTGTTTTGACGAATATTGTAAAATGATTGTATAAATTTCAAGATTGCATGTAAGTAACTTAAGCGCGTCACTGTTTGGTATCCAGTGATATTTGTCGTTGATGGAACATGTTCGTTGTTGTTCTGCGGTTTGCATGTTGTGTCGATTATTTGTTAATGTTTTCTCTGTTATGAATGTTCTTGCGTGTGTGTGCGTGCTGTATTTGAGTTTATTATTATTGTTTGTAACTTCGGTGTTCCTGTTGTTCCTTTGTTATCCTCTTATAGTTGATGTGTTCCCTCGGTTATAGTTTATAACCCGGATTAGTTTCGTCTCAATCGAATTATGACTTTTGAACACCGGTATACTACTGTTGCCTTTATTTAAAGGTTAAGGCCGTTGGGTCAAGGCAAATATACTTAACTGTCTGTTAAATTTTGGTCCAGGCCTAATAGTTCACAAGATTATTTGCATAGCTTACACACAGTTCTAATATAAGTTATGCAATCTATTGGAAAGTTAAACGAAATATGTTACAAAGAAACTGTTTTTTTTTATTTTGATATTAATATTTCCTTTTTTTTTAAGATTTGTTGGACTTCAGGAATTTCACTTTCCACCGGCAGTGACTGTTCCTGTCTGATAAACAAAGAATGTGTTAAGTATGTACTTGAAAATCCTCCATCATCGTTTTTGAACTGCAGTAACTTAACTCATTTTGAGCAATTTCACCAAAGTCGTAGAACATGTAACAGTTCGGAGAGGTATCATTGTGCTTGGGATCTACAAGAAAAAGAATATGGAGAAATTTGTGCAAAGCCTATAGCCATTTATCCAGGTTTGATAAATTAATTTGCATTTCAATGTCTGCGTCAATCAGCTATAAATTTTGAAAGTGACGAAATATCATTATATTAAAAAGATCTCGTTTTAACAGATTAAAATTAAAACAATATAGGTCACTGTGAGGCTTTCAGCAATGATCTAAACACTTCAGTATAGAAAGCTATAAAAGGCATTGATATGTCAAAAGGTAAAAATAAAAAGAAGAGAAAACAAGTAATGCTATAAGCAAAAGACCAAAGCAAATAATGCTAAAAGCAATAGACCAAAACCAATATGGTAGACAACAATCGATTGCAACCACCGAATTACAAGCTCCTGACCTTGTACAGACACATACATAATTTAACAGTGTTAAACACGTTTGTTAACGCTCAACACTTCCAGGGACAGCAAACGGTAAAAATCAGTTTGAAAGGAATTGATTCGTCAGATCGGCACTCAAAACAAAAAACTATAAAAAATAAAATATAAGATTTAGATTACCGGTCTCAAAGTAGTCGAGGTTTCAAAATCTAATTTATCCTAAAAAATAAATCGTATTTTCAAAGATTAAATCACATTTCAGTACACATCAAGTATTTTAAAAGTGCTATTATAAGCAGTCTAAGAATGAAAAGAATGAACCCGTAAAATACCAACATTTAAGTAACGACAGGATGCATAGCCATTAGTGTGTATTACTGTACGTTAATACATATGATGTGATGTTTTAATTCTATTAAAACGAAACAGTGTTTGTACCAATAATAAGAATATTCAGATATCTTAATTCAGTATTAAATTATAAAAATAAGAAAAAAACTTACTTAAATGATCAATAATTTTAAAGGGGCACTAGCTCCGAAAATTTTTGAACCTTGAAATTGAAATCAGACAGACATAGAAAAATCCATTTGCTCGAGGTCCAAATATCTATTTATAATTATTTTTATCTTTATATCGTGTTATGTGACCGTCAGTTGTTTTTTGTGTCATCTGGGTAGTTATTTAGATGGTGTATAGACTAAAATACACACGAAACGAACCTACATTTTACTGAGCCCGTACCCTGTCAATTGTTTATTTTATACTTTTTTATAATTTGGATAAATGTTTTACACTGTTATAAATCTAATATGAGGATTTGAGTCAAATCGGCTAACATGAATTTGACAGCTAGTGTCCCTTTAAAAAGATCGTATCTAAATTGACGACCTCTATAAACAACAACACCGTAAAAATTAGGATATGATATCCCGTTTGTAATAAGTTTTCTACAGGTACAGCCAAATATTTCATCATATATTTGTATACATGAAAATATTAAGGACGGGACAGTTCAAGCAATTTATTGTAAACTAATTCCTGACTTCATTATTTACCGATTAAACATACTTGTTGATTACGTTCAGTTTACTAAAATCTCAAACGCTAAATCATGTACGGGCATAATGAACGAGTTGGAAAATATATACAGCAGAAAAAGCAACTCAGCACTATCCAAATATTAAAAAGGCCTAATGAGAACGAACAATCTTCCCCCTTCTTATAAAAAGTTATGTAGAGTTTTGCGTGTGTAAATGATACAGTGAATATCCAAATCTAGAAAACAATCATTATTCCTGTTTATAATAGATTTATCTAAAGCCAGTTCCCTTGATTAAATTTCAGTAAAATAATTAGAGAAATCTGATTATTTAGTACAAAACATATTAGTTAGGCATTAGTGATTGTTAATAAAATGTTCTATTAGATAAAATTTAAACAAATTTTAACTAAGTTGAACCAGAAACTGTGAAACATAACAATACAAAAACAATTTTGCTATTTAAAGGGGCAAAACTGGTGTACAAAGTAATACCAGCAAAATGTCGATAAACTTTATTGCTTAAACATAATTAAATGTTGTCAGGGGAAAACATTAAAGCTTTAATATTTTCATCACAGTTCCAAAACGTAATTCTAGCATATTTTCCATTTTCTTCACAGAAGTAGGTTTTCTTATAAGTTACTTGAAATAAATTTGTATACAGATTTTTTTAAAAGAAATGAGAAAACTACCTGCTGATAAAAATGTGTAGAAGTGTAGTCTAAAGAGTCGAAAGAGCTATCAACTGAATTGAAGGGACCAACAAAAGAATTCAACTGATCTCAAACATTAAAAGAGAGACACAAAACAACATATAAGACTCCTACCTGTTTGAAGAAAATCTGATAATATATCATAGAGGGTTTTTTACGATCTTTTTCATAAGGTTTATTTTCATAAATAGGATTTAGACCAACAAGGGAAGGTGGACTGAATCAAGGTCACTGTAGGATGGAAAGATATCAACCATTCTTCATAGAGTCGAACATAACCTTCCAATGTATCTATGCGAAATCTGCATGCATTGAAGAAGGTCAAAAAATATATAGCAATGGTTCAATATATGAGGACAGATCCTGTTTCTGCGATTTTGAAAATGGATATGCATTAGTGAATAAAACATCAACACATTGTGTTCCATCAAAAGAAGACTGCACTTGTTATAAAATGGTTTGTCCTGACAAAACGGACCTTTTAGACAAAGGTAAAGTATTGCATGTATTATTAAGCTTTTTTAAACTGAAGACAATGCATTGTATCATTATTCAACAAAGCCAAAGATTATGTCTTATTTACAAAAAATGAATTTTACATATTCAAAATTCATAAAAAGGATGAAATCAAAACAAGAATAACCATTTAAGGGACACTAGCTGTCAAATTTATGTTCACCGATTTGACTAAAATTCTCTATTTGATTTTTAACATAGTCAAACATTTATTCAAATTATAAAAAAGTCTAAAATAAACAATTTATATGACATGAACTCTGTAATATGTTACTTCGCTTCGTGTTTTTTTTTTATTGAATTGGGCATCTAATTAACTATCAAGTTGAACTCCGAAGATATGGAAATATAAATATAGATAAGACAACAAATTCGTGCAGTTTGATTTTTTGTAGGTCTATTTAATTTCGTATTATAGATTAAAACTGTATCTTAATAGTCAGTTTCATCAATATAAAAATGATTTTTGTGGATCGAATCAGTCAATCAAATGATTTACTTTTGTTTCACTTTCGATGAAGACATTCTATTCCTATAAATAACTAGACACGCACAATTCATGCATTTTTCCATCTTAATCGAAGGGGAAATTGAGGTTCACATGAATACGGATTCAATGAGTTCGAATTATTTAGCTGCAAGTGAATAATTCATCATCAATGTTTTGTTAGCCTATTTTGACAAAATTGAACCATACTGGCTGATTAAGGAAATGATTATTTCACTATTTCACTTTCATTAATGATTGAACAAAAACAAATCATAGTTTGTATTTTTTATATATCTCGTAGCAATTGCCCCTTTAACTTTAAATCTACGCTCAAAATAGTATGATATCGCTAAAATTAGCAAAAGTTTTGACAATAAATATAAAATGTGTGTATAATTCATAGCTTACAAGTGTCGAAGAAGTTTGATAGCAAGAGAAAAGCGCAACATTGGCTCTAACAGGTAAAATCAATAGTTTTACGTCAAATAGCTAGGTCATAATTTGTAAGGATTTAATTATACAGTTGCTTATAGATAATCTTAAAACATGTATGACAAAGTTAATGAAAGAATAGTGAAGCTCTACAAACAATCGTTATTTTGAATTCATCTTTCTACACTGGAGCACATTTCTTAAAACCATTTAACACATTTTTTTCGGTGGTAACGTAAGCCACATTAGTTCTTCTGTTACAGGTGAAATTGAACAATTAGGGTAGGCCTTCATATCTGATATAAATGTGACAATTGATGGTTGCTCCAGAATGAATTACTCTATTACACATAATTTTTAAATTCATCTGCATTTACTTTCTACAAAGTATAATAAATTTTAGGACAATACCAACAATGACGTTGCAACATATGACCAATGAAAGATACAATAATATAAGATACAACACAGTTGTAAATACAAGTAAGTTTGTTGATATATCCTAATAAGGTATATATGTATATATTATTTATCTTTTTTATATATATATGTGCAGATCCAAATTCTTCAAAATAGCACAGCCCTAATGAAAGGAACGCGATGACTTGATAAAGAAAGATTAATAATAGAAATGCGAAAACAATCAGATTAAAAAGGAGAGTTTCTAAATTTGAAATAAAAGACTATAATTAGACTGAAGCATGGTCATCAGTAATTAACTTAAAGTATTTTTTCTGATTAATATAACATTTGAACATATTCACAAGTATAGTGATGTATATTTCTTTTTTTAATTCAATAATGCGCTCAAATGTTATGCTCCCTTTCTTTTAAATATGGAAGAAACTTAATCGACTACAGTTTATAATACAATAAGAGGTGTAAGTTGGGCAAAAGACATCCGATGCCAACATAAAATCTTCATCAATTTACAGAGAAAAAGACATGATGAGGAATAAGTTTGAGGGTTGAATACAGCCATAACGTTTTGCAATGGCAATAATTCTTACATAGAATTAGTTTTAACTTTTAATGCAAAGAATGCAAAGTAACATCAGTATTTGTCCAAAATAAAAGCATATATAAATTTTGCAACTACGGTTCTTGAAATTGTTATGTCTCATGACCCAATATAAACACTTGAGCTATTCGGTTACAAAACATTTTTGGAGCGTAGAGTGCGACAAGATGTTTGAAGCTTCTAGTTCCGGAAAAGTTTAAAATCATCATATTTTGACAATATCTCCGTAATTTAATGACCTTAGAGCCTATAATGAACTTACTTAAATAGATGTTTTTCTTTAGCTTTTGAAATAGATTCATCGGAAAACTAATTATAGTATGACTTTTTGAGATTTTAACATGAAGTTGAAATTAATTTTTGGCAAAAGTGACCGTGGTTCTTTACCGAAAAACAGTTTCATTTAATAAGAAATCCTCAGTAATCAATCATACAGAATTGTCAGCAAACTTACAGCAATTTAGTACATGAATGATACACACATATATATATATATAAATGTATATTTATAAGTATCTAGTATTACTGTTATATTTTAGGTAACAAAGAGGCTAACATTTCTATCGTTATTATCTGTTTGTTCTGTGGAATTGTTTATGGTAAGATGAACATATACTACAGTCCAAAATTATGAACAAACATTAGCACTTAGGTGAATTATATGTTTTGCATTGTACAGATGAAAAATGACGTAAACTTCGTTTGGGAAATCCAAGCCAGTGATAACTTAATACGAATTTGAGTAGAGTAGAATTTAGTAAAAAAAGATATTGATAAACCAGCAATAAAAAATATTGCAGTCAAAAATCTATTTTATCTAATCAATGACAAGTTTATTACATCACAAGTACGCTCAAATTTAAATCATTATAAGTTCCGAGTTAAATCGATATATTAGAACGAACTTAGTAAACCAATACCGAAATAATTAAATTGAGAAAAAAAATATACTCTAATTATAAAAAAAAAAATTACTCAAATTATGAAACAGAAATTTACTCATGGCTTTAAACAATAAATAAAGGCAACAGTAGTATACCGCTGTTCGAAACTCATAAATCGATAGGAAAAAAACCAAATCCGGGTTACAAACTAAAACTGAGGGAAACGCATTAAAGATAAGAGGAGAACAACGACACAACATTAAAATGTAACACCACAGAAACGAACTAAGCATTAGACAAAATCCGATGAGAATAACAAATATAACATCAAAACTAAATACATGAATTTGGAATAGAAAAGTACCGTGACACGTCTTATAGTAATATGAATTCACACTCAAATATAAGTGGAAACAAACGACACAACAGAAACACAACGTTAAAATGTAACACACAGAGAAACGAACTATAAAATAACAATGTTCATATTCCAGACTTGGTACAGGACATTTTTTAAAGAAAAAAATTGTGGGTTGAACCTGGTTTAGTGGCATGCCAAACCTACCGCTTTAATGGCAATGTTAAATTTAACATTAAAATGACAACATAATATTACAGGACTACAATACAAATAAATAGGAGAACATATTGGACAAAGAAACACACGAACTGTTGTTTCTCTTATTTTACTGTGAACAGTTGCAATGTTGTCTCGAGTTTATGATTAATTTTTAATGGAAAAACAACTTTTCTCTCTTAACACATTTATATTTATAAGGCTTTATTTTCAAATGGCTGTGATAAAGTTCAGAATATTTGACAGTGATTCTTCGCTACAGTAACCCTTTACAACAACTAATCAAGGATGCCATCGCACATACATTTCTACTAGTATTGTATAAACGAGTACTTTCAAAGCCACATTTGGTGGTTTTTTTTTTCAGTTTGTGTTTTTATTCATTTGTTAAACATTTCAACCTAGTTATTGCTATCTTTTTGTGCATATATTAATCGTAGAAGTAACATTTATTTACACTATGAGTGCATCTCGAAATTGGTCAGCATTAAAACAACATTTTCCTTACACTTTTTCGACTAGACACTCAAATAATTACCATTTTCTGGTATACGATGACAAAAGTATGTCAATTGACTTATATACATATTTGTGAGACGTTTCTATATGCAGCGAATCATCACTTCTTCAGAACTTTTGCGCAAGTTTTTTTTTAACAAGTTTATTTATGATATTCGTCTTAATACTTCTGACTATTTAAACTCTTATGTTTAGAAAACTGCATTTCTGCTTAAATATTTTTTATAGTTTTAAAATTTTTCTTTGTACTTTCAGTTGTCATCTTACTTGTATGTAAGTATGCATATTTGCCCCCACCCCCTAAATATTTATTTGATTTGATGCTTTGTGCGAGTGATTTAATGTTTTAGTAATTCTGAATACTTAATGATAAAAAAGCGGATCGATGAATATGTGTTGTCTTAACCTGATAAATTTCTGTTGTATCATTAAATTCACAAGATAGTTCGGTATATGTTCACCTAAAATGTATGACGATACTTAGCATATGACGATGTCATTATGAATTGTATCTCCGAATTTATCAGTGATCATATTACACCAGAAGAGACAAGTCATGTTCGACCTTTTCGTTTTTAGCCATGGCGTTGTAAGTTTATTTTCGATTGATGAGTTTGACTGTCCCTCTGGTATCTTACGTCCCTCTTTCATACTTTGAAAAGAAAAACATTTTGACACAAACATTTTTTTTTACTGAAACAGACAATATCGAGATGCAAGATTGTTTTACATTTTACAACATGTTTTTATCTGTTAAGAACCTATTTGGCAACAACCTATTATAATTCCTAATGGAAAAATCCGTGCATCTCTGCTTGCCGACTAGTTCCTTTATTCTAATGAATCAGAGTTCATCTTGGAACTTTTGAAGAAAGAGGGAAACAATATTGCATTAACTTTTAGTTTCACATTCCACTGTTATGATGATGTTCTTTCACAAAATGATTCAAAGTTGGGTACCTGCCCAGTAGTCAGCTCTTTTATGTTGACATTAATTATCATTAATGTAGTCATGATTATAAGTTAACTATTTTCAAAACTTTGAATTAATAATAAAAAGTGAGGATTTATTACCAAAGGAATCGTTTGCCTTAACTGTTTTTGGAAAACCATCCATAATTTTGAGTCTTCCATGCTCTTCACAACTTTGTACTTTATTTGTCCCTTTTCGCTTTTTTGTTTTGATTTTACGACTTTTTAGTCTAAACGCGCATCAAGAATACCATAAAGGCAAGAGATACCAAAGGGACATTCAAACTCATAAATGGATAAAAAAAAAACCTGACAAAGTTATGACTAAAAAAGAAAAAGATCAACAGACAAACATTAGTTTACAAAACACAACAAAGAAAACTAGAGACTGAGCAACACACACCCAATGACAAACTGGCGGTGATCTCAGATGCTCCGGACATTTGAACATATCCGCTATCATTTGTGAAACTAATGTCCAATAACGGTCAACCGACTGATGGCGTTTGTAAAATTAACGAAGGGATGATTTCATTTTTGCCACTTGGAACTCTTGGTTTGATAGCTTCCTTGTGAGCAGCAATCCTCTATTAAGGAAACCATGATAGGAATTACAAGCCCAGGAAATTCGTATCAACTTGAAAACATATACTCTGTATTCGGGTGTTGCTGGAATGTTGCTACATAGAAATGAAAAGTTGACAATTTTCAGATGTAAGTCAAGATATGAGGCAGATTTAACTGTATCGTTTATCTGAATTCAATGGTAAAGATGCGTTCTACATAGTCACCACATTTTGAATTATTAAGTGAGAGAATATCAACTTTATAGCTGAAAGTAAATTAAATAGATAAATTGACAATGGGGTTTAGACTTTTCAAAAAGAAGAAAAGATGTCAATTGTGAATTTTCCATTCATGTGTAGTAAATGAATATGGCACTATGTAAATTTTGTTCGTTGGAAGCGCTTGTCTGGAAAACATTTTTTTATGAACACTCAGACAAAAACCTTTAAAAGCCAAGGATGTATAAACATTCTAGGAGTTCCTGCATAAAGAGTAAATATATCAAAGATGATATGATATTCTAGTACTTGCGATTGCTCTCGTGATTTCTCTGAAATTCATTACTTAGTTATTGCATCAACGATTCCAAATGATGAAGTTGAAGTCATATTATCAGGCATTTTATGGATGCCAACAATATTTTGTTGACACTCTTTTTATGGAATATCTGTATCGTAAATAGATTTTAGGATTGTGAGTGATCGAACACGTCTATTTTGAGTTGAAATTAGTAAAACGACCGGTGTTACTAGTACAGCAGGAACTGCCTCATATATAGCTCAGCACCGGGAGTTTAGTTAGTGTTCATATTTAATCACGGTTTGTTTGTGGGGTAATTGTAATCGTTTTTGTCTTTCTCTTGTTTATTTTTTTTTTACGGGATCATTCATATCAATTCATTAATATATTTTGATAGCGTCCTAGGTATCGTCTCTATCTGTTGGAATTTTATGCAACTGTTATACATTTGAGAGGTTTAGCTAGCTATAAAACAATGTGTATTCCATCATTTTCTACAAACAGATTTTTTTTACCTAGTCTGGAATATGATCGCTGTTTTCCATTAATTTGATGTAATTGAGCTTTTGATTTTGCCATTTGATAAGGGACTTTCCAATTTGAATTTTTCTTGGGAGATTTTTGTTATTTTACTTTTTGACTCATATATAATATAACAATTAGTCCAATCTTGATGATGTTCATTAAGCTACAGACACATATAATATATTTAGCCTTTTATTTACGTATGAAGTACATCATATGTGCATTTACTGTCAATATTTGGCTTTTTTTTTTTAAACCTTTATGCCCGCGTCACACTGTCCCGATTTTTACGCCGATGGCAACATGATAATGGAAATTTTCAAAATCGGGACTGATCGTATCCAGAACGGGCTATTCGTAGTGCTATCTTTAACCATCGTAGAACCATCGGCCACTTTTTCTAGGCTTCGGGGACAACTTCGGGAAGGGTTCTAAATTTTTTAACATGTTAAAAAATCCCCGAAGGTGCGTCCGATGTTGAGAGTTCGTATTGAGTTCGTATCACCATCCTCACCATCGTAATGTCACCGGGAATGCATCTTTGCACATCGTATTGCATTCGTGTTTCCATCGTTTCCATCGGGCAGTTTTGACATTACGATGTCTACACGAATGAATCACGAAGATACCCGAAGGTCTTACGATGGCAACACGACTTCGTGAAGACCTCGTAATCCTGTCGTGTTGCCATCGAATAAAAGTACGAAGGCGACAAGATGGAACTACGACGATAATAAATCCAGCTAAATGTAAGTTAATTTTCGCGCTAAAATACATTTAAAGTGCCATGCGCGATATGCACTGGTCAGTCTAATACGACAGTTAAGAAAGACGTTCACAAAACATGGAGCTCATATCATATGATTCTATGAGAACAAGAAAGGCGACAGCGTTGTTTCTATTAATTCAAATGCAAAGAGCAGCTATTACAGGCTCAGGATTTACTTTTACAAGTAAAATATTATTTTTTGTCAATTTTTTATATCAAGTAACATAATGAAAATCATAAACGCGCCTCGTACACCAACACTGCAGGTACACGTATATAGGGAAACCAACTTTTTCTTTATTATTCTGATTTTTTTATATATCGTCTGAGTTGTTGTCACACGAATGTTTACTCCATTTTGTTTTCTATATGTCATATTTTGCCGCATTTGTTGCTTTCCCCACATCCTTCCTTTTATCTATATTATTATGATATTCTCCTGGAAAGAGCTCTTTTTAATAAAAGGGATCAACGAACCCATTACCTTACCTTTAAGATAGATCAGTAAACATGGGCATAATTATGGGTGATTATTCAGACTAGTGCACTCATTTTACAGTTCAAACAAGGCAATAACGAGCGTGGCATCCTCTCGTATGTAAAATATTGGGGACAAATATGGACACTATATTTGTATATGACACATGCAGAAAATGGTAAATTGATTATGTATATTTGATACATAAACTTTTTTTTTAGAAATCAACCAAAACATTCAATAACTGGAAATACCTTTGATATTGTCTTTAGAACCAGCAGGTAAAAAAATGAGCAACCAATTTCCTGTGTATTATGCTATTTCAAGGAGAAAAAACAAGTCAATCTGCATGACCTTGACCTTTGGCCTTGAACGTAAAAAATGTCAGATCATTACAAGGAGGAACAATATATCAAATGTGGTTAAAATCTTTTGAAGCATATTGGTTTTAGAGTGTCCACAAGGGTGATATTGCCTTGTATTACAACTGCCACTTTGACCTTGACCTTTGAACTTTAAAGTCAATAGCGCTTAAGATATTCTTAACGAGTAACACCATACCAAGTTTTGAGCATTTTGGTTCTAGAGTGTCCATAACAATTTTATCTACACGTAACTTACATGTAGTAGGCGAGGGGATAATAAACGAAGTTTTATACGAATTAGACAAAAAGATCGATTTCCCGCCATGCATGGCAGACTTGTACAGAAACGATATGTTGTCGAAATTTTGTTCGTATCTTTTAGACATCGTATGGCCATCGCGCCATCATCGTAATCCATCGTGTAGCCTTCGTAATACATCGTGTAGCCTTCGTGATCCATCGTGTAGGTTTCGGCTGAGATATGAAGCTTTAATACCCGCATTCGGTTAACCTTCGTATGTCCATCTTTTGCTATCGTATATAATTTCGGCACCATCGTATAGACTTCGTTATTCATCGTACTTGCTTCGGTCACTTTTTGGTATTTTAACGAGATCGGGACCAACTTCGTACGAACTTACAATTTTCGCATTCGGGTGTCCATCGTATATAAAAATCGGGACAGTGTGACACGGGCATTACAGTCTTTCATCTCATCAACATTTCTATGATGTGGGATTTTCAAATAGCAAATTCGAGCATCATTTAAGAGACATTAATTGTCGAAATGCGCATGTGGCATGTGTAGTTTAATTAGTGCTTTAAAGGCTATAAATACACAGGAGCAATACCTCTGCTGGTGAACTGATAGTCCCCCAGGTTATCGTTAGCCTAGTAGACAGTATTTTGGTACTAGCATGAAAAAAGTTATCAAAGGTACCAGGATTATAATTTAGTACACCAGACGCGCGTTTCGTCTACATAAGACTCATCAGTGACGCTCATATCAAAATATTTATAAAGCCAAACAAGTACAAAGTTGAAGAGCATTGAGGATCTAAAATTCCAAAAAGTTGTGCCAAATACGGCTAAGGTAATCTATGCCTGGGATAAGAAAATCCTTAGTTTTTCGAAATATTCAAAGTTTTGTAAACAGGAATTTTATAAAAATGACCACATTATTGATATTCATGTCAACAACGAAGTGTTGACTACTGGGCTGGTGATACCCTCGGGGACGAAACGTCCACCAGCAGTGGCATCGACCCAGTGGTGTAAAAAATTATCAAAGGTATCAGGATTATAATTTATTACGCCAGACGCGCGTTTCGTCTACATAAGACTCATCAGTGACGCGCATATCAAAATATTTATAAAGCCAAACAAGTACAAAGTTGAAGAGCATTGAGGATCCAAAATTCCAAAAAGTTAACTAAATACGGCTAAGGTAATTTATGCCTGGGGTAAGAAAATCCTTAGTTTTTCGAAAAATTCAAAGTTTTGTAAACAGGAAATTTATAAAAATGACCACATTATTATACAGATATAACTTTATCCTAATTTTTAATCCTTTTTGGAATAGCTCTTCAACGTTTGTACTATGTTTTGGATTTTCCAATATTTGGCCTTAAGCATCACCAAATAGATTTTGGTTGTCGAAATACGCATCTTGTGCATTAAAATTGGTATGTTTATGTTACTTCAAATGACTTTAACCTTGGTCTTTTTACTGACTGCATAAAATGTTCGACAATATTTCCTAATATTTAGATCCAGTATTGCTTGATTCCGAGAAAATTGTGATAGTACAAGAGGATGGTGACACAAAAATAGAATGTACAGTAAAAGGACCAGCCCTACTAAAATCTGTCGAGTGGTTCAAAGACGGAACAAGACTGACAGATATAGACTATTCTACTTCTCGTGATTTACCTAACCTCACGTTGTTTATAAAAGATGCACAGAAAAAAGACGAAGGCATCTTCAAATGTGTGGTTAGAAATTTTGTTTTCATTTCGAAGGAACGCAAGATAAGATTAAAGACATTTCCTTGTAAGTGTATTTATTTCTACATATGTCTTTAGCCATGTTATATGAGTCTTATATGTATATTCACAGAAACTAAAACAATACATTGGTCGTCCAAACGACATTCGTACAAGAGTTGCTTTCAAAAGTAAAATTACAATACAAATTAATATGTCAAAGTTTTAACAGACAGTCAATCTTGACACTGTAGTTTAATCAAGGACAAGACGCTTGAATTATCCATTATAAGGATATTTTCGTTACTATTGTTTGCATATTCTTCAAATATCTATAATACCTAACTTGAAGCACAATATCACAACCTTTGGTCATGTTTTCGTAAAAAACACCTTTTTGTTTTAAATTGTATGCGAACTATTTCGTATTTGCTGACGCATACAATATTTCTCGAAATTTAGTTGCCATTCGTAAATTGCTTATGCTGTTTCATAAAAAAAATAACGGATTTACACTTAAGTCTTACTGCTACTCCTCTCATACAAGTGTATTAGTAAAACAGTAGAAAAAGTATTAAACTCAAGCCCTACAGGGAATCCAATTTGTTGATGATATTTTCAATGATTTTCAAGCAAAACGCCATGAAACGAGCAGAGGTCTGTTTATTCAAATGTGGTTCAAGCCACTACCGCTTTTTGATAATTTGTTCAACACATAGCAGATACTTCTTTAAAATTGATTATACTCTTTTTTGTCAATAATTCTTGAAACGTTTGTCATAAAAGGTGTGCTCTTATACTCTCACAGATTTTTACAGCAAAGTATTTTATAAATGAATTTCTCAGACTTGAACTTAATACAGAATTCAATAACTTTAAAGAATTAAAATAAAATTTACCTTCGTTAAGCGCCCATTATTTTTCAAAGTTATGTTGAAAAGTTTTTCTCGAAATTATGATTAAAAACTTTGTCTTTAACATTTATTTTGTATACAAATAACATAGCATTTTCAATCGTAATCATAGCTATAAGTAAAGGCAACAGTAGTAAACCAATGTTCAAAACTCATAAATCGCTAGAAAAAAACAAATTCGGGTCACAAACCAAAACCGAGGGAAACGCTTAAAAAATAAGAGGAGAATGACGACACAACATTAAAATGTAACACACACAGAAACGAACTAAGCATTAGACAAAATCCGATGAGAATAACAAATATGACATCAAAACTAAATACATGAATTTGGGATAGAAATAAACTCATCATAGATACCAGGACTAAATTTAGTATATACGCCAGACGCGCGTTTCGTCTACAAAAGACTCATCAGTGACGCCCGAATCCAAAAAAGTTAAAAAGGCCAAATAAAGTACGAAGTTGAAGAGCATTGAGGACCAAAATTCCTAAAAGTTTTGCCAAATACAGCTAAGGTAATCTATGCCTGAGGTAGAAAAGCCTTAGTTTTTCAAAAAAATCTACAATTAGTAAACAGTAAATTTATAACTATAACCATATCAATGACAATTCATGTCAGCACAAAAGTGCTGACTACTGGGCTTGTGATACCCTCGGGGAAATAAATCTCCACTAGCAGTGGCATCGACCCAGTGATTGTAAATAAACTCATCATAGATACCAGGACTAAATTTAGTATATACGCCAGTGACGCTCGAATCCAAAAAAGTTAAAAAGGCCAAATAAAGTACGAAGTTGAAGAGCATTGAGGACCAAAATTCCTAAAGGTTTTGCAAAATACAGCTAAGGTAATCTATGCCTGAGGTAGAAAAGCATTAGTTTTTCAAAAAAATCTAAAATTTGTAAACAGTAAATTTATAACTATAACCATATCAATGACAATGCATGTCAGCACAGTACCGTGACACGTCTGATAATAATGTGAATTTACACTCAAATATAAGAGGAAACAAACGACACAAAAGAAACACAACGTTAAAATATAACACACACAGAAACGAACTATAATATAACAATGACCACATTCCTGACTTGGTACATGACATTTTTTAAAAGAACGAAAATGGTGGATTGAACCTGGTTGTGTGGCATGCCAAACCTCCCTCTTTATTGGCCATGTTAAATATAACATTAAAATGACAACACAACATTACAGGGCTACAATACAAAGAAATAGGAGAAAATATTTGACAAAGAAACACACGGATAATAGCTAACAAAAGGCACCAGGTTTAAAACAAGTACAAAGTTGAACAGCACCGAGGACCAAAATGTTCAAAAAGGTTGTGCCAAAAACGGCCAGGTTTTTCTGTTTGGGACCCGAACATCCCTATTATTTAGAATAATTTATACTTTTGGAAACAGTAAATTTTATAAAATGACTATATAAAAGATATACATGATAAAACTAAAGTATTAACTAATTACAGAAAACAACCGGATACATTACATAAACCGACCAAATCCAACACAATCCAACACAAGAAATAGACACACCCGAATTAGTCAAGGCTTCAACGCAAAGTGACGTCATTTGAAATTGTAAAAAAGGACAAAATTTTTTTTTTTTTTTATAAATGCGAATAAATTCCACCTTTCCCAAACCTTGACAACAAAATAACATTTAATGTATAGGCCACCTCATGAAAAATAGTTATTTTCCTTTTTCATAAACCAAAATGGTAGGCTCATATTATAGTATAAGGCCAATATAATCTTTATATACTGATATAGTATGAAACATTTTCACGCTAAAAGAAAGGTCCAAAAAGAAGCATTTCGATCATGCTGTTTAACATTTTTAAGTTGGTGTTAACTATTTATTACTGTTTACAAATAGAAATCCTGTAAAATAATCAAATATTTATTTTGAAGACGTCAAAACTGATTATAGAGATATTAGAAGAGGTGGTATGAGTTCCATTGAGACAACTGTCAATATATTGTTTTTAAGTCATTCACTTAATTTGAATATTTTGTTTATTTAAAAAAAAATCATGTCTATGCAAGTTAAGCTAGGCAATTTAATAAATAAAGAGTTTGTCACCAATATAATTAGTAATCAGGCATCATTTAATTAGTATAATGTAAGAATATGATACTACATTGCTACTACGATATTCTGCTTAAAATTAAGAGCTCGAAACTATTGTAGTTATTAATGGTACCAATTTGCAATTTGTAGGTTTTTTTGGTCCATTTTCTATAAAAAGAGTTTATTAGAAAGCGTTCTTTTGTTTTTCTTACAGCACCCACTGTTTTAGAGGAATGGAATATTAAAGAAAACAAGATTGTAGAAACTGATGCTATGGTGAATGTTAGGGAAATTTTTAAAGCATCAAATTGTGTCACAATAATAGGTCGTTCGGGCAGTGGGAAATCGACAGTTTTACGACACATAGCACTTGAATATCATAACAACGAAAAGTATGAAGTGTACCCCGCCTTTTCACCAGAAGATATAAAGTTACAATTTGACAGTTCAAAAAAACAAATTTTTGTTTTTGACGATGTGTTTGGTAAATATGCTGTTAATTTTCTTAAAGTAGACGAATGGGTTTTCTTAATGCATGATGTGAAATCATATCTTGATCATGGAAATTTGAAAATTATGTTCTCAAGTCGATCTCATATAGCCGAACACACGCAATTTCAGAGGCTGAAATATTTATCTTCGGTAACTTGTAACATACAAAATTTCCCGTTAAGTTCCATGAAAAAGGAAGAAATTGCACGGATGTACCTAAGAGATCATGATGTTGATATAATCAAGGACATAAAGGCAGAAGATTCAAATTACACTGACCTTTTCCCTTTGTTATGTGAAACATTGAGCAAGTTGTTAGAAATGGATGAAAATGTGAAGATAGAAGAATTTTTCAAGATGCCTTTTGTAGTTCTCCAGGATGTGTTTCAACAAAAAAAAACGTACGACAAAGAATGGTATGCTCTTTTGTCTCTTTTCGTTGTTTGCAACAATGTTTTAGAAAAACAAACATTCAAAACCAAACATCTTAAGGACAAATGTAGGATAATTTCGCATTATTGTGGAACAAGAAACTTTTCTGAGGATAATATTCGGTCCAGTTTTATCAAATTACAGAAGTATTTCACAAAAGTATCCGGGCATAAATACAAAATATTTCATGATAAAATATTTGATGCCGTTGTATCATTTTATGGAAAAGATCTGTTTGGTGTAATTTTAGATATAGCACATAGTGATATAATTCGAGACAGATTTCATTTACAATCCATGCAAGAACACTGTGATATCGAATTTATCATCCCGGTGCCTAAGGAAAAAGAGGAACAATATTTTAAGAGACTATTTGTGGATACAAACAGAGAGATATTAAACAATGAAATAACATTCACTGCTTTTGCAAACAGACAATTGCAATACAAGGTATACCGTGACAAATTTATTAGTTATTGCACTCAGAATGATGAATTAAAGAAACACATTTTACTTCTTTCATACAAAGCAACATCGCCATTACTTGAAATTGCGGCCCAGGGCTATGAAGACATTTTACAAATGTTAATTGATCTGAAATTAAATGTTAATGTTTTTGACGGAAAGGGAGACACACCTCTTCATAAAGCAGCAGCATTTGGTCATATTGGGCAGGTTCGACTACTTCTTAAAAATAAAGCAGATCCAAATCATCTTAATAAAAGTGCAGAATCGCCTTTGTTTAAAGCAGTTGAGGAGGGTCATATAAATGTAGCCGAGGAACTACTGAAAAAGAATGTTCAAGTAAATTTGAAAAATAGTGCTGGAGAAACTCCACTTTATGCTGCTTCTCGAGAGGGACTTGTCGAAATGACTCAATTGCTATTGAAATATGAAGCAGACCCAAAAACTTTTGACGTATATATTGGATCACCTTTGCATATTTCTGCAAAACACAACTTTACTAAAATCATAGAGTTACTATTGAAGGAGGGTGCTGACCCAAATCTTAGCACAAATCATATAGAATCACCATTATACATTGCATCTCTCAATGGCAAATCTGAAGCAGTAGAATTCTTAATACAACATGAAGCGGATCCTAATAAATGTGGTAAAGATGGAAGATCCCCATTATGTAAGGCTGCATGGAATGGCTGTAAAAAGGCTGTAGAAATATTGTTGAAATACAAGGCAGATCCAAATAAAATAAGCGAATACAGCGAGTCTCCACTTTACAAAGCAGCACGTTGTGGTCATTTAGATATTGTGGTGATGTTGATTGAGAACGGAGCTAATGTAGATCAATCATGTAAAGATGGAAGAACTCCCCTTTATAAAGCAGCTTGGCAAGACAAGCATGAGATTGTACAGGTACTATTGAAAAATGGAGCCAATCCTAATTTATGGAGTAAGTACTTTGGAACACCATTGTATAGGGCATCTAAAGAAGGCCATACAAAGACAGTTAAATTACTGCTTCAAAGCAGACATACTGGTGTAAATCTCCAAAGTAAAGATGGCGAAACAGCACTTTTTGCAGCATCGAAATTTGGATATCAAGACATCATAAAAATGTTAGTTGCTAAGGGAGCTGATTTGAATATTAAAAACGATGATGACAAAACTCCAATGGACGCTGCCCTTGAAATGGAACAGTCAGAAACAAAGGCACTATTGGATGAACTATCAAAAGGACGACAATGCAGTGATCGATGATAGCACACACACAAACAGCTGTTAATAAACTCTCCTTCTTATGTGAGATGCTTGGCTTATAATTCTGGAAGACAACAAAGCTGACATTGTACCAACTTAAACAACATTTGGCGACTGTGTGACTGAGTTTTGGGTTATAGGATACCGGTTTTCAAGGACCCCATACCACAAACTAACTATAAGGATGTCACAAGACAATACTAAAGAGATTTCAACAGGCCCACCACAGCATCTACGAGATTATCGAAATACTTCCCAGAAGACTAACAAATTAACAGAATATACAATTAACCAGAATGCATACACCAACCAACCAACCAACCAGAAAGACGACAATGCATAGTAATAGAAAAGAGGCTTAAGATACTAAAAGGCAGCTATCAACATGATCTCTTCAACGTGATAGACTACTCTGGCGCATTATTTCATCAACGTCATTTGAATTGAATGAATTTGTGAACTATTGTTATTTGTGACTTGGTAACTATATTGTTTTGTGACTTTTGAAATATATATAAATATTATTTTTTAACATTTTACTTATAGTGTCATTTTACTTGGTCCTATATAGTGCTTTATTTATTTCCTATTGGCGCCGAATGTATAAATAGCTTAATAGATTCTATAAATCATATAAGGGATGACAACTTTATAATACATAGGTGTATTTGTATGAATATCGGTGAAAACTTTAATAATGAGTTATTCAGACACTTTTATCGTTGTCAGTTTATTTTCGATTTATGAGTTTGACTGTCCCTCTGGTATCTTTCGTCCCTCTTTTATATTATTTATTATGGCATTCCTTTTTTTTATGAGTTGTATGTGATTCGACATCAAATTATGGAGGAAAATTAATTTGATTTATGTAAAAATACTTAAATACATGTAAAAAATGGAACTACATAATGAAAACTACCTAAATGAATAGAAAACACAGATAAACTATTCAGATAAATTGTCTATAATATGCCTCTTTGTGCTATTTAGTTACATATATGTTTGTTTTTATAGTGATTTAGATTATACACAATGTTGATTGCTGTACCCCTTTTTTGACACTTTACCTATTATTTAGATATATGCAGATGTGCGTGTTTGTTTTGTTTATACATCGTTGTCAATATAATGAAATTTGATGCAAATTTCATACAAGTGAGAGGTTTATCTAGCTATAAAACCAGATTAAATCCACCATTTAACATACTTAGATCAACGAACTGAATTATTGGTTATCCAAATGACACCCTTGCAAATTGCAAGGAGAATATATGTACATGACGATATTGAAATTAATATTTGCACACTACTTAGAGGTAATTAAACAGCTGTCTCCGCACTCATTTCGTCGATACGACAATGTTTCACTTGTTGCCAGTGATAATTGCTATAATGCGACCAAATACAGTCAGTGATGATAACTTTAAAAGGTGCACGATGTCAATGTTTTCTTCAAATTTCTTAGTACGATTTAATTGAAACAAGGACATTGAGTATCGATCTAAATCTTTTAAAACTGCATCTACATGAACATATAGCATGAACACAAATATGCTCATTTTAAAATATCTCTTACCTGCTGTCTTTGACTTTTTGGTTAAATATGAAAAAATATATATATTGTTCAAATTGACACAACATCAGACAAACTGTAAAAAAAAAAAGATTTTTGATATCAGTTTTACATTTGTCGATGGAAAAAACTTCAAATTAAGTATTTTCTTCTCTGTTTCTATAACTTTTTTTTTATTGATTTATGAATATGTTCCTAATTTTCTTTTTCTGTGTTTTGCCTGGATAATCATAATTTTTTTTCATTTGGGTTATGGACATATAAAGGACAGATAGTCGTGTTAAAAGATCACCTGGTAACATTTCAACAATCGGACAAAGTGTAGGAAGTTTCAAACTTTATTTTTTTCAATTTAAACGATCTTATTGTCATGATTATATAGTTGTTCAAATAGGTTTATTTCAACAATAAGGAGGATCACTATGCACCAATTTACATTTGGTTCGTGTAGTCAAGATATTGAAATCATATCTATCGATCCTAATTTAATTATGATGACATACTTACATAGCCCCTGTTGCATTCCTTAAAATCAGAGAGGAAATCATTTATTGTGAAATGGACAGGATATTACAGAAAGATGTAAATATCAAATAAGGAATTTTACTTTTTTGAAGTTATAGATGAACCAATAAATTTCTACGTAATTTTTCATTTTGTTTAAACAATTGTCGAAAAGAAATGTTTTCCCGTTTCTAAGTAAATAAGGTGAATGATTCGATGAACTTAGCTGTAGACAATATTTTGACTGTTAGTAATGCAGATTTTATGTTTAGTTGCGGAATACACGTAAAACATTCAACAGAAAGTACAAATGTTCTTTCGAGAAATACTTTTCGGCCTTCTAATGACATACTTAGTTTGCGGTGAGTATGATTTTTGTCTCATTCTTTTAAACATTTGTGTGTTGGCATTGACCCATATTCACTGCTTGTATCAGATAAAGTGTATGTTTAGTAAATTAGAAGTTGTATATAAATGAAGGCAACAATAGTATACCGCTGTTCGAAAGTCATAAATCGATTGAGAGAAAACAAATCCAGGTAACAAACTATAACTACGGTAAACACCTCAACTATAAGAGGAAAACAACAAAACATCCGAAACACTGAAGTGCAACAAAAACAAAACTGCAATGCAACACACGGAGAAACGAATTAAAAGATAATAACTGCCATTTTCCTGACTTGTTACATGACATTCTGATAAAAAAATATATGAATCAACTTAAAATTTGTTTTTGTAGTTTTGGATTCGTAACAGTGATTATATCATATCTATTTTTTTTTTATCAATGACAGAAGTGAAATTTCGTAACGATTACGATTCCCAAAACCCCCAAATTGGCGTATTAATTAACTATGAATACAAGTAACCTCTACACATATTTTCATATATTCTATGTTAGAGGAATCCTGATTTATAATGGAGTTCATAATTGTCATACTTGAAACATTTTACTTTATCAGATTTTCACTCAATTAGCTCAAAATTGACCATAAATAAATTTGGTTATTCTCATGCCCCTTTCGTTCATTAAGATTCTCGCATGTTAATGCACATATACACACACAGCTTTTCTGATGACGGTAAATACAGAAAAACGCTTCGGAAGCAACAAATTTATAAGTGTTTTTCGCTCTTTCTTTGCATTGTAAAAAAAACCCAGTCTGCTTTAAAATAAAAGTAAAACTGACACCATAATTTTTTTATTTTGTTTAATTTTGTTCTCCGTGATTTCCAAATTTGTAAGCAAAGGTGTAATGGATATAGAGCACTGCATATGGAAAAGCTGTCGGTGAACCAAAGTACGGGAAGACAATAATTACGTAGCAGTACATTTTGAAGACTTGGAGGCATAAAGAAAACCTATGTACAAGTGTACTTTTACCATTTTCCGCATTTAAACATAGTACATCTTTTCATTAAAATCAAAGTATCAAATGACTTAAATGAAGGGTTGTGGTTTACAAGGAAATGATTTTACCCTATCTTCAATTTCTGTGTAGTGTTTAGTCGACCATATTTTTCCTTACATCTTGACTAATGTATTTCTTGTCAAATCGTAAGTATCCTTTTATTAACGACTTTTGACCTTTTGACCTGTCGTCAAGTCTTAGCAAACACCCATGAATCAATGTTCTAAATAGTTAAAACGTAAGAAGATTGCTAATTGTTGTGGACAACTCTCTACTAGAGACAAAATGACATAGAAGGGAACAATTATTAATCACAAAAACGCACAAGGCAAAGCCAGCTATGTAATAAGTCCACGACATATAAAAAAGTGAAACCATTCAAATAAAAAACGGCATTATTTATTCAATACAATTAACAAAAAAAAACAAAATAACGAACATGGACAAACGACAACCATTGAATGATATGTTACTGGCCTGGGAACGGTACATAAAAACGTGCGCTCAACCTCCCTTAACCTTGGTGTTATAGCACAATTAAAGAACAAATCTGAAAATTGGTTGCAGGGATCAGAAAATCAATCATTCGATACGAAGCACGAATAAACCGACTAAAATTAAATCAAAAGTCACAACGCACCGATATAAAAGAGGCGAAAGATACCAGAGGGAAGTCAAACTCATAGATCGAAAATAAACTGACAAAGCCATGGCCAAAAAAAAAAGACTAACAGTCAAATAAAAGTACACGACACAACATCAAAAACTAAAGAATAAGCAATACGAACCCCACCAAACACTGGGATTGATTCAGGTGCCCCGGAAGGGTAAACAGATCCTGCTCCACATATGGCATCCGTCGTGTTGCTCGTGATAGTACAAACCAGGTAAACAGTCTAATTTGGAAGGTCACATTCGTGAAAGGGGAAGGGGATTATAGTTGTGACATAAGAAACATATCCGATATCATCTGTGAAACGGTTTTTCCTTAACGGTAAACCAACTCGTGATGGCGTCCGTAAAATTTACGAAGGGATGATTTCAACTTCACCATTTGGAACTCTTGGTTTAATAGCTTCTGTTTGAGCAGGAACCCTCTATCAAGAAAATCTTGATAGGAAGACAAGCCCGGGAATATCGTATCAATTGGGAGATATATATTCCGTATACAGGCGCTGCTGGAATGTTGCTTTAAAAAAATAAACAGTTCACAATGGGGAAGCTGAAATCTACGGAAGCGTATTAGCGCCACACATTTTTTTTACTATCTTTGCGTTATAACGCAAACCTTTGCGATATAACGCAAACCTTTGCGTTATAACGCAAACCTTTGCATTGTAACGAAAACATTTGCGTTATTACGCAAACCTTTGCGTTATAACGCAAATATCTTGATTTCAATTATTCATTAAGTTCTGTATATATGTCCGTCTGTCATTCATTTCGGATGTGATATACTAGTAGATAAAAAAGAAACACACAAACAAGGCCAAATCATTATAATAAATATGCATAGGAATAATGGAATACTTGAAGTGTAATTATACATAAATTAAGACTGATTTGTGCATCAGAAAAGTATATAATTTAACAAGAAAATAGATATAGTTTAGTATATAGTTATATTCAAATTGAAAGATCAAAAATAATGTCATACAATTGCAAAACCTCCAAGTCAAGTAGACAAAATGATCTTTCTGCTTTAAAATGAATTATTAAAAAGGAAACATTTTTTTTAAATCTCAGAATATGATCAAGATTTTTTGATAGAAAGTCAATGAATTTTCATTTCAATATAATGAAGTATTTGTAAGATGCTTGGGTAGCAATTTGAATAGAGAGAACATAATTTTATTAATAAAACATCTTCATTCTATACATTTATTGCCAAAGGGTAGCTTGTTTGAATCTAACATACTTTACACAGTTCTCAAACGAGAGCTTACTTTGGAATTATATTTATATTCGGTTATAGCTATATTAGCAGGGTTGAATTTTTTCTTCGGTATAACCTCAATATACTCGATTTTCAACATGAATATCGTTTTTGGGGGCCTTTATAGTTTGTTGTTCAGTATGAGCCAATGCTCCGTGTGGAAGACCATACTTCGGCCTATGGTGGTTTACTTTTACGAATACTGACTTAGATGGAGAGTTTTCTTATTGGCACTTATACCACATCTTCTTATATTATTCTGCTCATTATTAGTCAATGATCTAATTATTCAAGCATTTTACTTTGCAATGACTACAAAGGTGATAACTTTTAATATATACAGCCTCCTCCATAAATAACTACTGTTTCCTTTGAATCTTAAATAAGAAATAAAATAAAACAAATGTTTGCGTTATACAAATGTTTGCGTTATAACGCAAAGGTTTGTGTTATATCGCAAAGGTTTGCGTTGTAACGTAGACATAGGAAGAAGAAAAAATGTGTGGCGCTAAATACGCTTCCGTAGAAATAATATATTTTGTCGTAAAGTTTTGTTTTCAATGCATCCAACCCTCATTGTCAATTTCTAGATGTAAGTCAAGATATGAGGCAGACGTAACTGTATCTTATATATTCTTTATCTCTAGTTCGATGGGATCGATGCGTTCAACACAGTCACCAAATTTTAAATTATTTAGTGAGAGAACATCATCTTTATAGCGGAGAGTAAAGTTAAAGGATATTACAAACTACTTATCTTTCTTCATAAGCAGTTTCTGTATGAAGTCAGCCTCATAATAATAAGGAAATTAATCGACATGAAGAGGGCACAATTGTTTCCCATTGGAATGCCGTTGGTCAGTTGAAAACACATCCTCAAACGTAACAAATGTGTGGCCAATCAAGAAATCAAGCATCTTGATAATGTCAGTTTCAGACAATTTTTTCTTTGAATCAGATTGATTCTTTACACAGTAGGATTTATCCCTTCTTAAGACAATCTACGTTGGTCATTCTTTTTTTATATAATAGTTCTCACAGTTAATTTTAAGCTAGTCGAAGCTAATTTCAAATAATATATAAATCATGTTTTCTCAGACTGAAAGGGTTTGTTTGTTCATAAAAAGTTGGGTCATAATGAGTCTGGTGTTTTATGAAAATAGGGTTGTTAAGAAATACTATAATAACAGAGACATGTAATTCAATTGTATTCCATGTTTCTAATAATGACAAGTTACTTTTGTCAACAAAAAATACCAAAATTATTATCCGTAATGGCCTTTTTAAAGTTTATTAATTCAATTTTAGTAAATGGCACTATAATACACATTGAAAATGGTACTTCTACGAAGATTGTATGTGGGACTGATGAATATCTCCGTATCTCCAAGAATGTAACTGTATGTACCGGGACACCACAGTCCGTTTACAGAACTTGTGAAGGTCTCCAAGAGTGTATTGTAAACAATTCATGTGAACATAGCATACCTTTTAAATTTCAGTGTACAGGTAGGCCTCAAACCTAGCAGCAAAATAATATAAAGCGTTTCACTTTTTTAAAGATTAGAACAATTTTGTTGAACATTCTCGTTTTCTAGTATTTTCTAGATTTTGATATCGTTTCGGTTGGTTACTAGACTATTACGTAACTAATTTCTTTGACATAAATTCTAATAGGATATATAAATACTGTTGGTCGACGATCAAAAATAAATCCTGGTAAAATACATATGATGTACTAGTGCTGTATCAGATTGAACTTTTGTGAAGAAAAAATTGAAATTAAACTTTGATTTCAATTATTATTGCACGTCACATTTAGGGACTTTCACATAAAACGCATATCCACGCATATAATATTGATAAAATTGAAAATGGAAATGGGGAGTGTGTCAAAGAGACAACAACCCGACCATAGAACAGACAACAGCAGAAGGTTACCAACAGGTCTTCAATGCAGCGAGAAATTCCCGCACCCGGAGGCGTCCTTTAGCTGGCCCCTAAACCAATATTTATACTAGTTCAGTGATAATGAACGCCATACTTAACTCCAAATTGTACACAAGAAATTAAAATTAAAAATAATACAAGACTAACAAAGGCCAGAGGCTCCTGACTTGGGACAGGCGCAAAAATGTCGCGGGGTTAAACATGTTTATAAGATCTCAACCATCCCCTATTCATCTAGCCAATGTAGAAAAGTAAACGCATTACAATACGCACATTAAAATTCAGTTCAAGAGTAACAACAGACTACTAGAAGTTAACTGACATGCCAGCTCCAGACTTCAATTAAACTGATTGAATGATTATGTCTTCATCATATTAATATCAGGCACAATCCTTCCCGTTAGGGGTTTAGTATCATACCATCATAACATATATGAGAAGAACATAACCCGTGTCATGCCAACAACTGGTTTTTAAATAAATGTCAAAACCCTATAAATGAATCAATATTAACGCCGAAATATCCAATCTTTAATGACCTGACAACAGTATCGTCTATTTAAAGGTTTTGTCAGCTTCTGAGGTGAATACTGACATTTTTGTGCTTTATAAAGAATATTTCCATAAAATATTGGATGTGAAATACCTGAACGTATAAAAAGTCTGCATGTTGAGCTATATTTACAAATGATGTCCTTATACCGATGATAAAATTTAGTAAATTTTTTTACTAGTTTGTGATATCGAAAACCCTGGTGTAATAATTTTCCAGTAATACATAAATTTCTCTCGTTAAAATCTAAAACATTGTTACATACACGAGCGAATCGCACAAGTTGAGATATATAAACACCGTAAGATGGTGACAAGGGAACGTCACCATCTTAAAATAGATAATTAACGATAGGAAATGAAAAATCGTCTCTTTTATCATAAATTTTAGTATTAAGCTTTCCGTTAATGATAAAAATATCAAGATCGAGGACAGGGCAGTGGTCATTGTTAGTATTAGCTTTATTTAAAGTAAGTTCAACAGGATACATTTCTTTAGTATACATACTGAAGTCGTCATTATTGAGAGCCAAAATATCATCCAAATATCTAAAAGTATTATTAAATTTGTGTATAAGATGTTGTTTCGATGGGTCTTTGCTGATTTTTGTCATAAATTGTAACTCATAGCAATACAGAAACAGGTCAGCAATAAGTGGTGCACAGTTAGTCCCCATTGGAATTCCGATAACCTGACGATATACGGAATCTCCAAAGCTAACACAAATGTTATCTAGTAAAAATTTCAGATATAGTATCAAAGCATGTCCAATTGACATAGTTTTTTTTGTTTATTGCTACTAAAAAATGACCTAAAAGAGTTTGAACAGATATATTCACATTTTGACTTTTTAAATGGCCATTTAATTAGGTGTGTGAATTTTTTCTTAATGGGAATGTGAGGTAATGTTGTATATAGTGTAGAAAAATCAAAACTTTGAACAGATTCAAAATCATCAATATAAGCATGCAATTTATCAAGTACTTCCAACGAGTTCTTGACACTCCAAAAGTAATTAACTTATTAGGCCTTATTTGAACAATTCATTATCAGGTTTTTGATGGTACCAAGTGTACTGGTAAGAAGAATAGTCAATTTAGTAGTGCATACATTTTTCATAAATTCAAAATAAAACTGTCATGGTCCAATGTAATTAACAAAATTTTGCGAACATTTCATCTTAAAGATCCATGTTTATAATTTGATCAACTTTTACCCCTCATGCATTCTTTTTTTTTTTTTAAATCAATTCATCATATTCTCCCTCTATATATACATAGTTGCAAGGTGGGAAGCTATATACAAATCCAGTACATCTCTTCAAGGCATATTCAAAATGTCAGACAGCGGTATTATGAAACCCGAAGGAATACCTATCCGTAATGTTCAAGAATATACAACACACTCCTGGAGGAGCTGGAAACGTAAGAATGTTTACCTGGTAAGTACGACCAATAAGGGATCAATAAAAAGTTGAAGTTAATATGGTATGAATGACAGGTCCTGCTACTCATTTAGTTTTAAAATATGTATCTATATATATAGTTGATAGGAAAACAAGTTATTGCAACAATTTATCCCTTTCCCCTTTGCGGTATAGGTGCTTTGTAAGGGAATAAATCTGCTCTTTTTCGAAATTTACAAGGGTGTCTTTTATGTGAGATATGGCTCTCTCTAATCACGGGTCAGCCACGTATCGTCCCCTTCCGATGGACTATCGTCGTTTCTCAAGACTATACTGGCAAATGGTGTCAAGGAAGAGCCGAAGTCCATGACATTTTTCTCCCCGCAACGGGGATCGAACCAGGAACCTTTGTGTTAGTAGTCCGATGGGCTATTCACTAAACCTGATTCTCATTTGTCCAGATTTCTGTAAATAAACCGTGTGTCTTGAAATCTGGACTTAACACTACAGCCAAATTTGATGAAACCTTTACCATCACCTACTCAGCTTTGTCAATACTGTTTAAGATAAAACACTTACCACTCGAACAACAATAGGTTTTACAAAAAGCAAGCACACGCCTATCTTCTTTTTCGTGTGTTTCCATGTTATCTCAGGTTAAGGGAGGTTTGGGTGCCCGAAAACATGTTCAATTCTTCCATTATCTGTATGTACCTTTCCCAAATTCAAGTATTATACCACATCTTCTTATCTTTATAATGACATCTTTTGGCTTATCAGAGCCTTTTTACACGCTGAAGCATATTTACGCATGGCTGGTGATGCACCCATAACAGGAGATTTGCTATATGAACATTACTGAGTTACCCATGAATCAATTATGTGTTTTTAAAGTAAATAGTGTGTGCAAGAAGATGATATTATGAAATTATCATCATATTTATCAATCTATCAATTGAAACTCTCCATGGCAAATTTTACTTCCAAACCATGCTATGAGTCAAAATGTTACAATCGGGAAAATTAAATGATCTATTACAGTAAAAATCAGGCGACAAGCAAGTGATCTAAAAGATAAAGACTGCAAAAACATGTCGATAGTGAGGTGTAACAAAATACATCGTATGTGTCAGGCAATTTGTGACGGTACCGTAATACATTTTAAAAGTGTTTGGATGGTGTTTTTATGGAGCTTTGAATTGATGTTTTCCTCAGATCTCTTTCTTTTTTAAAACAGAATACCGAATTAACAATGATTTCATTTTCAAAAGTTGAGAGGATGTTATCGTGATACTATAAAGAGAAGCTTTGAATTTTAGGTAAATGTGACATTCTTCAGACAGGATAAAGTAAAGCAGGTTTATGTTTTTCGAAAAAGCGCGACCAAGTTTGCCACATTTCACTCAGATAAACTTCTACGTGAATCTCGTCGAGGATTAGCAATTCAGAATAACACGAGGTAAATATATTTTTTTAAAACAACAATACAAATATTTTATTAGAAAATAGATTTCACATATACAAAGATAAAGTTAAAATAGTAATAAAAATTGACATTATTTTAATTTCTCGATAACTTTCGTATAATTACATCATGCGTATATTCTCTTTTCTTCTTTAATATTTGAGTTTGTTTTGTTCTTATAGTTACCGTAATTGGTGTGTTTTATCCAACATGTTAATAGTAGCCACACCGAGCAATGGACAGAATACTATTTTTTGTGTACAAGTTATTGGAACCTCAGGTTTATCCTTTATCAGTCAAGACGATCTGGGTAAGTGTTAAAGGGAGATTACAGCTTTTACATTAATGCTAGCAAGACAAATCTTTGTTTGGCTTGCTTGCTTTGTGTGTATCAATGTTTGCTCAAGCATGGCAATTAAGATAGGCGGGGCTTCAGCTTGTATACATCATACTTAAATTTTATTGGACGTTACGTTTTAGGTTTAGGACACTTAATTTTAAAACATCACATGACAAATATTACCATGTTTGAGCAAACATTGATACAAACAAAGCAAACAAGCCAAACAAAGATTTGTCTTGCTAGCATTAATGTAAAAGCTGTAATTGATTTTGTTATCTGGCATGTTAATGAAAAATGAAATATAACACGAAAATTAAAAGTAGAATATATGAAATCCATCGGAAAATGATTTTAAATTTTCCCAGACCGTTATCTTACTGTTTACACATTTGTTTTTATTGTAACGAAATCATGTAATGTCACGTTTTTTTCAGAATGACACATGAATTTCAGAATCATATCATACGATAAAATATTTAATATTCCAATTTTTGCTATATATCAATTCAAAAAACAGGTAATTCTAATCTGGATCAGGCAAGATACGATCTTTATGTTTCAGGAAATTCTAAGTCGAATATATATCCAGATTCAGTTGTTGTGTCTTTTCTGACTAAAAGTAAGTATAAAAATTAAAAGTGATTTAGAAATTGAAATACAAATAATTTTAAAAGAAATTTATCTTAAAAAATAAAACTGCTTGGTAAAACTGCCAATGATTCCAACGTGCCATTTTAGAAGCATGAAATAAGCTGTGCATGTAGTAATTTTGAGTAATGAATGGATACCCGATATCCGTTGTTTTTTCTAATAAGTTACATTTTTGTGATTTGAGTGCAAATAACTGAGACAAAAGTAATGGGAATTTTTTTTTAAGCTAGAAAGTAATATTACAAAAGTACTTAAGTCCGAGCAAAATTCAAAAAAGGAAAGTCGTTAATCAAATGGCAAGATCAAAATCTCAAACACATCAAACGATGGATAACAACTGCCATATTCCTGACTTCTCATGTATCCCTTTACTTCTTATGTCTGCATTAAAACCCTTGTATTTGCATACCACAAATAAGTGTTATACAACCACAGGCAATGCCCCCAACGTAATAATGGACAACAAATGTCATATTCATGTAGGTGGTCCTACAAAATATATTTAAAGTTTGTCACGATTGAAATCCGCCAAAATTATGAGTGCTTACACCTTCAATACTGATCATTTGTTCGTTTCCTGTCTAACATGAAAAGACTTGAGTTATAATGCAAAATGTGAATGAACGCCTAGACATCTCTGTACACATATCCGTTGGTTTACTATCTCATTAATACTTACCCTCAAATACATTTGCCCATACCTGTCCTGGTAACAGTTAATATATATGTTTCGGTTCACACATACGAATTATCGGTATTTCTGTGATTTTTTATTTATTATCTTAATTTATTTTTTCAACAAGGAAATCCACACAGTACTCCTACCAAAGATTCCATAACAAATCCATGTACCAGATTGAATCCCCAATCAGAACAGTTCTACACTAATGTGACTATTTGGAAAGGGCTCGAAGCAAGCAAGTAAACTAATGATTTAAAATTATTACTAATTGGACATATAACTGACGGTAGAAGAACTTAAGTAAAGAATTGCACTGGTATCTGAATTTAAATTCAAGTTTAATCAACTGTATACTGAGCATTACAATTCTGTAATAAAATTCTCTGGGACGCTGAATAACAAAAGTTTGAGAGGAGTCTAACAATTGTGAAAATTTTCAAAGCGGAAACCATCAACACACATTCAGAAGCGGATACAAGAAATAGCAAACAATCTACTTCTTTTTTCTTTGCTTAAAAAAATAATCTATGATAAGATATCTTTAATAACAAAATTAAATAAAACCCTATTTTCTTTGTTGCATATAAATTTCCTGCTACACTTGAAAATCAAATTTTACCAAGAGCAAAGTCAAACTTCTTTACAATACTAGCTCATTTTTGTATAGAAGATATGAGCTAGCTAAACATTTTACTTTTTAAATGGTTAAAGAAGAGATTAACAGATATTCGACATCAGCACATCTATCTGTATATGTATTGGCACGTGTAGAATCCTACTAAGCTTTTATACAAATATATATGTCTAAACCATGATTTATTTTCATCATTAGAATATGTTTGTACCTGTGATTGTAAAGATACGTCAGCAACTGTGAATAAAAGCATCAGTAAGTTTACAAGAGATCTAAATGTAGACAGAATTACTTTAGTAGAAAAATCATTTTGTGTACAAGGCTGCGATAATCGGCTGCATTCAATAGACAAAAAATGTTGCAGGGCTAATTGTGACAGTACATTGTAAGAAATCGGTCTTTACAAAATCAGTTACGGACATCTGCATTCATGACCAAAAACTGATTTTTTTAAAACGTTTTATCTTCGAAAAGAAAGTTTCGTTTCATCTTTCATATTCATCGTACACAAAAAAGAAGGTTAAGTGTAAAAGAATGTTGATTGTTTAAATGCATTGTAGATTTTACACAGTGAATTCAACCACATAAAGTGTCTTATTATGCAGTCACTATATAGATCGACAAAAGTGCGTCGAACTGTACAAATAACGAAAGACAAATTATATCAGAGGACTTAAAATAGATCACATGCATGATAAAATATCTCCACTAAATATGAAAATAAACTTTAAAATTTGATGCGTCCGAAGCATTTCATGGTTTGTCTTCATCAGGAACTAAAAGGATGTGTTAGTATATAGTTTTCAAAGGTACCAGGATTATAATTGTGTACGCCAGACTAAATAAGACTCATCAGTGACGCTCATATCAAAATATTTATAAAGCCAAACACGTACAAAGTTGAAGAGCATTGAGGATCCAAAATTCCCAAAAGTTGTGCCAAATAAGTATATGAACACATGAAGATTTATTTGACCAAAAGATGATCGATAAAGAATAACCAAACATTTTTGGGGGTTTTCGTGCGACACATGTGATATACACATGCTACGTACATACGTCGTAGGACGCCAATACAGATAGTTTGTACAAATCTAGTTGCCTGTTGTTAACGTGTTCTGTACGTTATATTTTATGCATATTAATAAATGACACGCCTAGATATACTTTCATGTGCCATTTAGCACCAGGACACATTTGTTTTTAAAGTAGATACTATAGTAAACATAAAACCTTTGCTATTTTCCAGATGACTCTCAGTTAAGATTACCTTGTGACTGTTTGTGCGACGTATATTCCGTTGTATTCCCAATCATTGGTTCGCCAGGCATGAAAAATATTATATTTGATTTAAAAGAATCATTGTCTATTCCAAAACATTCTTTAACATGTAGGTATACAAGGCATTAAAATTAACGATTAAGATAACCGCACAGTTCAATGTGACTATACAAAATGTCAAAAATCGTCTAATTCTAACTTGTACCCTTAGTTAATCACATTATTTATGAATAGAAATCAGATACTCAAAATGTAGTAAAATGTTAGTGAAAGTGCAGATCACGGAGTAAATGGCCAATTGTTTTAGGCCCTGTATTTTTTCCCGCTCACATGATCTCCGTCTAAAAGAGGGACGAAAGATACCAGAGGAACAGTCAAACTCATAAATCGAAAATAAAATGACACGTCATTGCTTAATTAAAATGAAAAAAAGACAAACAGACAAACTATAGTATACATGACACAACATCGAAAACTAGAGAATAAGCAATTCGAACCCCACCAAAAAACTAGGGTGATCTCAGGTGCTCCGGAAGGGTAAGCAGATCTTGCTCCACATGTGGCACCCGTCATGTTGCTTATGTGATAACAAATCCGGTAAATAGTCTAATTCGGTAGGTCACATTCAGAAAAGAGAACAGGATTATAGTTACGACGTAATGTACATATCCGATATCATTTGTGAAACGGTTATTCCATAACGGTCAACCAACTCGTGATGGCGTCCGTAAAATTTACGAAGGTAAGATTTCAACTTCAGCATTTGGAACTCTTGGTTTAATAGCTTCCTTGCGAGCAGCAACCCTCTATCAAGAAAATCATGATAGGAAATGCAAGCACGGGAATATCGTATTAATTGGGAGATATATACTCCGTATGCAGGTGTTGCTGGAAAACAAGCGCACTTCTTGATTTCTGTCTGCTGTATAGTAAAAGACAATGACAATAGGCAATACATTCTATGTGACAGATGTGGTAAAATGTTTTTAGATCCAATAGTTCATACTATTTCTTCGTGTGACTATCTTGACGAAACACGTGAGAACTTTTGGTGTGAAATTATAAACATCGATCCAATTACTTTTAGTATCTTCCTATCAAACATGTCGGATGAAGAACTATTTTATTATTTACTTTCTTGTAATTCGGACAATTTTCTACTAGAAACCGACCAACTAGAGACATTCCAAGCTATATGCGTTCGATATATCCATAAATTTGGGACTTTACTACAATATTAATATAACTGTAATATCCGCTACTGACAATTTACTCACTTCAACTGATCATGACATTTTCTGATTTACTTTAATTGTTTATTTTGTTCAATTGTTTAATTATTGTGTTTATCATGTTCATTATTTTCACTCTCCTTCTGGAGGCAATAAAGAATATATATATATCGTATTAATTGGGAGATATATACTCCGTATGCAGGTGTTGCTGGAATGTTGCTACTTAGAAATGGAAAGTTCACAATTGGAAAGCTGAAATCATCTCTTTTGTCGTAAAGTATTGTTTTCAACCGACCCTCATTGACAATTTCTAGATTGAAATATTGAAGGGTCGATATTATATGCTTAAATAGTGTTTCACAATTTCACATATTTCTATAAAATCAAAGTTCTACATGTTGCTGTCAAACGCATTATGAAGTAAATTGCAAAATTGACATGTATTTGTCAATTTCGCATCTAAAGGCATCATATACAAAATGAATTAAATTGTCCCCGAAAGACAATAAATAGCTTTTCTTCTAACAGTATTATGTTTCCTACCTGTAAAAGTATAAGTACAACATTTGCGGTTTTGGAATTCAAGATGTGTTCATTCTTTGATAACAGGTTTAGAAATAAGCCATGGTACCGTTTAAGTACACATATCTGAAAAGAGTAGAATTGAGTTGTACTAAAAAAGTGAAATAACAAATGCATGCGCAAATTATAAATTTCCCTCACGCACAACCTTTGCAAAAAATGGGGGGAAAAAAAATGATCGAATCAATTTTTCAAACTTTTGCTACTTGATCTATTTCTTTTTGATTTTGTTTTATTTAACGATCATAAAACGGACAGAACATGCAAAACATTACACTTGTGTATCTTGAAGTTGTATTCTGTCTATTGACTAGCTTTCCATCGAAGTAAGACGAGCATCTCTGATCAAAGACCAGAAGCTGTAATTATGGGGTCATTTGCTGTGATGATACTGATCATCTGTGCGTTACTAGTATTTCTCCTAGATATTGGCAAATGGAGAATTGAGAAACGTCAAATGAAAACAAAGACGAAAGAAAGCTTTAGGAAGGGTTAATAGATGTTATAGAAAATTATAAGTGTAACACATAAACAATAACAACATTGATTATTTGCGCCTGTACCGCATACTTTCTCAAGTGTAAATAAGAAACAGATTCTGACGTCTTCATTCCATCTCGATTTCTGCATTATTAAATATACATTGTTTTACTTGTTACTTACAATGTTAGTGATTTATAGTCCTCTAAACCTTTGCTATTCAATAAAATACTGTCTTAATCAGTGTGATAGTTTTTTTTTATATGAGTTGCTTACTTGGTATTAAAAAAAATAATACTCTGAAATCCGCTCGTGTTTACGGATTTTGGGAAAAGAATATAAAATTTGGATAGGAATTCACAATACTAAAGGCAACAGTAGTATTCCGGTGTTGAGAGAAAACAAATCCGGGTTACAAACCAAAACCTACGGAAACACATAAACTATAAGAGGAAAACAAAGGAATAACAGGACCACCGAAGTGTAACAAAATCAAATACCAAAACCTAGTGAAACACATCAACCACAAGAGGAAAACAAAGGAACAACACCGAAGTCCAACAAAAACAAACGACAACAAAAATAGAAACGCACTATTTGATAACAACTGCCATATTACCGACTTGTTTTATTTTAACACAAATGGTGGGGTGGACCTGGTTGAATGGTATGCCAAACCTCCCAGTTTATGACAATTTTTTAAAATAACGCTAAAACACTAGGTGGCAGAAATACAGCACAAACACCTATACGCAAGATCATTCATTACAGAAAAACTCAAAGGGCAAATGATATGATATTCGACACAACATGCAAACCGTAGAACGATAACGAACACATTCCATCAACGACAAACACCACAGGATATCAAAAACAGTGACACGCTTTTGTGACTAACATGCAATCTTGAATTTCATACAATTGTATTCACAATATTCGTCCTAACAATTCAAATGACAATGATAGTATGGAAAGGCTTGTCTTCTTGAGCCAAAACCTTTCCAAACCCCAATCAAAAAAGAACTGAGTAAAGTGCTCTTATACCATAAATAATGCTGGCATGTGTAAACAAAATTCGGATTTTCTCCAGGGATTTTTAATTACGTCTTTAAAAAGGATGGGGTTTACATAACAGTGAATAATTAAAATTAAAGTCCAGCATGAACTATGTAATTGTAGAAAATAACTAATTCTTGTATAAAGCTATTTGTATAAAAAGATATAATTAGAAAGTCTATAATGTTGTGTAACTTTTGATATAAGTAAAAGATGTGAAATTCTTCCTATTTTACACTTAGCGATATAAATAAGGTTTGACAGCTTAAACTCTTAAAAGTATTTCGTTTAGCAAATAAATCTAATTCTTTTCTATTGTTCACCTAGAATTCTATCTAACCAAATAATCGGATTTCCCTAATGGTCGTAAAAACAAAGTATTAAGTAATTAAAAATAGTAACCCCAAATTATGTAAAAATGTAAATTAGATAAAAAGAGATCTAACCAATAGAAACTGTTCTTATAAAAATATGTATTCTAAAAGTAATTTTGATTGATGAATAAAACAAGTCCAACCAGCACGTGTTCTAGGGGTTTGAAATAGGAAACCCTAAGGAATCAAACATTAATTTACTCGTATGGTTGGACTCGAAATAAACGTATATAGACATCTTTGTTTTATTCACCAGGTTCGTAAACTTACAAATTTTGTTTAATGAAAAACATAACGTAACCTTAATAATCTTTTAATGTAACAGTTTATAACAGAAATCTTTCTTTATTAAAATTACCATCAATATCATGATAGATATAGGAAGATGTGGTGTGAGTGCCAATGAGAGAACTCTCCATACAAATAACAATTTAAAAATAAACTATTTTAATTAACTAATAAAGTATTTTGATAAATGTTAATTCAAGTACATTTTAAGAACCAAACTCTTTTATTTCATATTGATGTATTTGATTAATTTACTCGTATGGTTGGGCTCGAAATAAACATATTCCCTTCGTCCCTCTTTTCTATCAAATTGTGAAGTTTCAAATAAAGACAACCGTATATTCCTTTGGACAACCAATACAAATAGCATATAATTTTACTGGAATAGTTGAAAGAGCCAATAATCTGTCATCTAAAATCAAAATTTGGTTATTCCCAAAAAATTCTTAAACATGCCTTTTATAATAATTAACAAAATCAATATTGAAAACATTTCTATAAATGTTTCGAAACTCTACATTCATAGGTTGTTTTCAAAACCCTCTTTAGATTTAATTTTATCATCAAACTAGATTGTTATTTAATTTTGTTTTTATCAGTTTCTTTTGCACTATAATGATTTTTTTACTGATTTTTATTTTAATTTTATTGAATAATATTTTTTAATAAAAAATTGCAATTTTATAAAGAAAAAAATTATACTAATATCACAAATATACCTTGCGCATTTCTCCAGTCTTCCTATACAATGCATTTAACATGTTCCTTGGTATACTACAAAGTGAGCTGAGTTTTCGGGTTATCATTTGTACCGGTATTATTATGGTAAATTTATTATCTATATTTATTCAAATCAAATAATTCTGATTTGCATGTCTATAAATACTTAAATTAGATTGGTCAATTCGAATTTTTCTCTTGGTTTACACTTCGATAAACCATGTTTCCGAAACTAATTTTATAGTATTCATGCAGGATACACATGCATGCAGTGATCCCTGGATTAAAAACAAATGTACATATAAGGTGTTTCTATTAAATACACACATTATAAAATAAATAATACATTTAAGCTTCAAAAATGCATAAAATTAAAATTGAAATTTCATGAAGAATTTAGCAAAAATATCTCATTAAAATATTTTTTTTTAGGTAGGTGTTATTTATTTATAAATTCTGTTGCATTTATCGAACATTTATGGATTTTAGAAAATCAATGTGGCGGTCAACTCCTTAGCTTCGACCCATCAATTGTGTAGTAGGTGGTATTCATAGTAGTCTTCACACACACAAAAATGGCTTAAGAATTATAAGGATTAAACACATTTTTTCTAGACGTTATTTGAACTTTGATTCAGTTTCTGAGTAAAAATAGCCACGGTTTACACATCAATAACATCTAGAAAAATGTGTTTAATCCTAAAATGTTAATTTTTTTATTTATTTTTTAGATTTATCCACTGTGTTAAATTCAGTACAAGTTCAGACAATAATATTATGTTGCAGTCAATTAAGTAATTTTCAGTAGCATTTCAGACAATTTACTATGATGATGTTGTGTGCAGATAAATAGCAGCTACTAGACAGTCTGACCAAATACTGGATCTTTATTGACAGCAAACAAAATGATTGAACAGTACTGAATTAACCGTAATTTATTCGTCGATATTTTAAGATCTGTTTACAGATCAAAATTTGTTTACGCATCGTTGTCAATATAATGGAATTGATGCGACTGTCATACAATCTTGTGAGAGGTTTAACATGCTATAAAACCAGGTTCAATCCCCCATTTTCTACATAAGAACATGCCTATACAAAGTCAGGAATATGAAATTTTTTATCCATTCGTTTGATGTGTTTGAGCTTTTGACTTTGCCATTTGATTATAGGCGAGTGACTTATTTCAAAAAGACGCTTAGTTAACGACTTTAATGCACCCACCTAACACACGGCTGTATTATATATCATTGGAAAGCTAATAATCTGTACTTTCTGTTTTGCCCGGTCGTAAAAAAATCGCACGGTGCATTTTCTGTAAAATCAAGGTCAAAGGTCATGAATACACATTCCAATTTTTGCGATTACTAAACAAAAAGCCATTTTCTAATTCTTGTACCATAATTTTTTTCAAAAGATCATATGAACTTTATGGAACATGATACATTATTTCAAAATCAAACAAAAAAAAATTGAGGTTAGATGCGCAATATTTCCCGAAAATTGAAATTTATCGCAAATCTTAAAAAAATGAAAAATTGTTCCAAAAGCAAAATATATCTTAGGGAATCGATATTTGTATGCTAAAAAAAATAGATAAATGTATATGTTTTAGGTCAGGGAATATTTGTTTTGAATTTTAAGATACAATAATTAATTATTGGTCATAGAACAGCCTTCTAATGAAGTGTTTGCAGTTGCCCAAAAATCTGCCATCTGCAAATAGCGATCTTTTTGTTATTCTATGTTAAGATAGCACATCGCTTATTGTCAATATCAGGGAGGAGAATGATTTTCCATAATAAAAATAGGGGTATTTAAAGTTCGAAAAGAATATATACGAGCTAATTGAGGTAAAAATGTGTTTTTTACGAAGTCAAACGTATTAACTTTTTGTAATCATGTTTAAATGCAAACATGACTTTACGACTAAATCGTAGGTAACATTGAAAAAAGCAACCTTGCTTAGAAACACTTGGTTGTCTAAAGCGGGATGTAAACGAACAAAATATAATGCTGCTGCTTCTTATTTAGTCTAAAATCGTGTTAGTAATATTAAGTGTGTTTAGAAGTTTAATCGCTTTAATTATTTGAATAAAAGATGCTTTGAGTGTTTTCAACATAAACTTTTAAAATACAAATGCAGGTCATTGTGTATGTAAAACACTATAAGCAGTTGTGAAATAAAAAAAATGAAAAACTTGAATACCCTTCCTGACCTCATAAGATCATTCGCTGTTTAGGCAGTGATCGTTTTCATGGTGTGCTGTATTTTGTGAACTGTTGTTCGTCTCTTAGACTTTAATTTTATTTTGTTCATGGTTTTAATTAAGTTTATCTGATTCATGGTTTAAGATGTTGATTGTGCTTTTGGTATTAATTTACTTTAAAGACATTTCATGGTTTTAATTAAGTTTATCTGATTCATGGTTTAAGATGTTGATTGTGCTTTTGGTATTAATTTACTTTAAAGACATTAACTTGCAGTAATGAAAATCGGTCACTGTGATGTATATATAGAACCAAATCGTTATTATGATACATTTAGCTACAATGATCTACAATTTTAAAACCTTTGACTACTTGAATAGTGACGAAATATATCAAAGAGGGACGAAAGATACCAAAGGGACAGTCAAACTCATAAATCTAAAACAAACTGACAACGCCATGGCTAAAAATGAAAAAGACAAACAGAAAAACAATAGTACACATGACACAACATAGAAAACTAAAGAATAAACAACATGAACCCCACCAAAAACTAGGGGTGATCTCAGGTGCTCCGGAAGGGTAAGCAGATCCTGCTCCACATGTGGCACCCGTCGTGTTGCTTATGTGATTACAAATCCGGTAAATAGTCTAATTCGGTCGGTCAAATTCATGAAAGGGAAGGGGATTGTAGTTACGACGTGAGGAACATATCCAATATCATTTGTGAAACGGTTATTCCATAACGGTCAACCAACTCGTGATGGCGTCCGTAAAATTTACGAAGGGATGATTTCAACTTCACCATTTGGAACTCTTGGTTTAATAGCTTCCTTGTGAGCAGTAACCCTCTATCAAGAAAATCATGATAGGAAATGCAAGCACGGGAATATCGTATCAATTGGGAGATATATACCCCGTATGCAGGTGCTGCTGGAATGTTGCTACTTAGAAATGGAAAGTTCACAATTGGAAAGCTGAAATCATCTCTTTTGTCGTAAAGTTTTGTTTTCAACCGACCCTCATTGTCAATTTCTAGATGTAAGTCAAGATATGAAGCCGACTTAACTGTATCTGTAGTATCCTTTATCTCCAATTCGATGGGATAGATGCGTTCCACATAGTCACCAAATTTTGAATTGTTTAGTGAAAGAACGTCATCTATATAGCGGAAAGTAGAGTTAAAGGATATTGTTAACTTCTTATCTTTCTTCCTAAGAAGTTCCTGCATGAAGTCAGCCTCATAATAATAAAGAAACAAGTCGGCAAGTAGAGGGGCACAGTTTGTTCCCATTGGGATGCCGACAGTCTGTTGAAAAACGCGTCCTCCGAACGTTACAAATATGTTGTCAATCAAGAAATCAAGCATCTTGATAATATCGGTTTCAGAGAATTTTTTGTTTGAATCAGAGTGATTCTTTACAAAGTATGATTTATCCCTCCCTAAGACAAGATACTTGTATCTACGTTGGCCATTCTTTTTTATGAAGCAAAGTAATACCAACTCTTTCAATTTGTCTTTAAGTTTGGAATGTGAAATACTTGTGTACAGAGTAGAAAAGTCAAATGTTTTAATACTGTTACAAGATGAAAGAGAGTTAGATTGTATGTACTCTAAAAGATCTTTGGAATTTTTAAGTATCCACATCTGATTCACGCCACCTCTAGAATAGGCAGTTTCACAATAACTTTGAAGCCCGTCTTTGATTGCTGATAAAATAGATGTTAATAATTTAGAAAGAGGTTTCGTGGAGCACTTGGAAGACCATCAAACTCATAATTGAAAACGAACTGACAAAACGGCCAAAAAAACGAACACGACAAAGCAACAATATACAAAACACAACATATAAAACTACAGATTGAGTAACAAAAACCTCCAAAAATATTTGGGGTGAATTCAGGGACTCCAAAAGGGTAAGCAGGTCATGTTCCACATATGACACCCGTCTTGTGTCTCATTTAATTCCTAACTCGGTGCCAAGCCTTAGTGGGTAGGTGTCATGCAAGGCAGATATGACGGTATTTTGGTAACGTCGATTGGAACTTATCAGTCGTCATCTGGCGAAACAAATATTTTATAATTGTCAACCAACTCGTAGTGGCGTCCATAATATTTTCAAAGGGATGATTCCAACTTTGCATTTGAACTCTGGTTTAAAAACATGTTCAAACCACCACTTTTCTTCAAATGTCCTGTACAAAGTCAGACATATGGCAGTTGGTATCGAATAATCTGTTTCTTTGTATGTTGGGGTTTATTTTTGTAACAGTTCAGTGTTTCTGTTATATCGTTGTGTTCTTCTTGTATATATATAGTTGATGCGTTTTCCTCGGTTTTGGTTTGTGACCCGGATTTGTTTCAGTTTCTAGTAAATCGATTGATGACTATTGAATAGCGGTATACTGTACTAGTAGTTGCCTTTATTTAACATCTTCATTGTGAGCAATTACGCACTATCACGAAAATAAATCGTGAACGTGCATGCAAGCTCTGGAAATTGTATCAACTCGGGAGAAATATACTCCACAAGAAGATGCCGCGAAATCGCGTTACAATTGGGTAAGTGTTTAGATAAATAGTTTCATTTAATTTCGCGGGCAGTACGTCGACTGAGCATGCAAAGACAAATTAAGGAAATACAAAACCCTACATTTATACGACATATCCTAAATATTTCCGACGTGTTGTTGTCTCAGAGGAGTTGAGGCTCAATGAAATCGGTCTCCTCCTTTAGTAGTTGAGATATGCATGCGTTGCTATAATGTTGCTACATAGAAACGACTAATTTATAATTTGGTAGTTAGGAGTGTTTTAATTGGTTGATTTATGCTCATCTCTATTGTCGTTAAACTTGTTCTCAACCAACCCACATCGTCGTTTTCAAGATACGTGATAGAGTAAACTATATCTATTAAGTCTTTTATTTTCAATTTCAATGGAAATTATGAGTCCAACATTGTCATAAATTTGGCACTATTCAGTGAGATGACATCATCTGTATAGTTGAAAGTGAAGTTTCAAGATAATGGTGCTTCTTTCCAGACGTCATCAGAAACTCTTGCATGAATTCATCCTCGTATGAAAAATGGACTAGTCATTCAAGCTATTCAGGAAGTCTAGTTGTAACTAGAATTGTTGCGTATCAATGGATTTTTTTTTTTCAAAATTATTCTTATTTGCTGCATTAATTCATTTAAACAATGAACAACGCAATTTAATCAATCAAGAAGTAAAGTTTTATGATTTGTTTCCTGGTTTTTTAATTCTTTGAAATTTCAATTTTCATCAATTAATTTTCGATTTATTTTTGTCTAGATTGTCAATTTCTTTTTTATGGTTCACATTAAATAAATAAAAAGGTTTTTCACTACATCAATATTTATAATGAAGCTACAAATCAAACAATTAGAAAAGTCGAAAGATGTTCATTTCAGTCGGGTAGTTTCAATGCAGATTGCAATCTCTTAGTTTCGCCCCCTTTATGTCAAGCAAAAGTATGAATCGCGCACATATGTTTTTACTTTGAATTTTTCAGATTCTTAAGAATTTGTTTATTAAATCTTATTTTGACCACATACAATGTTTAAATTGCAAGAAATGCTTAAAAGCTTTTTTCGCAGATGGCGGTATTTGGGGCAACTGTGTGGGTTGTTTTGATTTGCTGTTTGATTAGAAGTAAGCATAATTTTAAGAAATTTATGATGTCAAAAACTTCTTTGATAGTCATTATAGGGTTTTACTTAGTTTAAAGTGATTACTCGAATTTCAGGAAACATGTGCTGTCTATCAAAAACACGCTTTAAATATATAAAAATGCATTTGATTGATGACTGTTAATCTCTGTGCTAAAAGTTTAAATTGTTTGCATATGTGAATTAAGTATATAAAAGTCATATTATGCAATCAAGCTGAAATCTTAGACAATATGACCTTATTCGTCCTTGGCCTTTGATCTTGATTTGACGGAAATAGCACCGTACGATTTTTTTACGACCGGGCAAAACAGATAGTACAGATTTGTAGCTTTCAAATGATATATAATTTAGCCGTGTGTTAGGTAGGTGCATTAAAAATTTAATTTCATGGTTAAAGTCACTCGCCTATTAGGGACTTTCCGTTTTGAATTTTCCTCGGAGTTCAGTATTTTTGTGATTTTACTTTTTGCTAGTCTCAGATTTTATGTTTTTAGTCGAAAAGCGTCATACTAACTTTGCCTTTATTTCAGTAAAATGTTTACAAAATATGTAAATATTAAAAATTCCAATAACTCATCCACCTATTGGACATTTTGAATATTTTCATTTGTCTTAAAAATACCCTTATTCGTCGAATGAACATCTGTAATACACAACACTTATAATAGGGAGTTTATTGCATTTCAGCAATTTTAGTATAACTATTGACAATTCTACATAAGGGAGGTATGAACATCGTGACAACTTGTACAGACTAGATGAGTTTCAGGGGCAAGAATCTTATTTAGCATATGACAAAAGATTTTCTGTTTTTTTCATCGACTAAACTTGTTTCAGTTTTTTGTAACCTTAAAACCTTTAAAATATTATGGTATGTAGATATTCAGTAATAAAATCAACGGTACCAATTTTGTTGCACCAGATGCGCATTTCGACAAAATATGTCTCTTCAGTGATGCTCGTGGCGAAAATATTTGAAATCCAAACCTAGAAAACCATGGATTAAATATACTTCACCACTTTAAAAACAACTCGTTAAATATTGAGCAAATACCAGAATACTGGAGACAGACCAAAAGGTACAATGAATGACTTTTTATATCAGTTGGTAAAATTATTTATCAACCATAAAACATTGAAAACAACACGTTTAATAATTTCAATAAGAGGTTAACATCACATCTCTGGGAGTATAAACCATTGTATCTAGCTCTTCAAAGGCAATATTTGTATAAATATGCCAGGGAGAAACTGTTTATATAAAGAACAATACAATATTTGAAGGCTTTCAAATGCTAGTATAAGACCTCCTTCGTCATGTAGTTCCAGTAGTGCATATACATTAGCTTTGCGATGCGTCGAAGGTTTTTCCAGCAAACTATTTGAACTTTTTTTTAATGATTTTTAAAAAGTAAAATGAAGCAGGATAAGTGTTTATGAGAAAAGAACCATAGCTAATGGAAATGGTTGTTTATGGTTTGTTATTTTGATGTCTTAACTCACATTATTATTCATACTAGATATACATGATTTTATTGTCATTGACAAAAATTATCATAATCTACTGTACAATATCGATGTCCCACAGATCTAGATTTACATGCCTGTTTTGGATTTCTGATAACAAATCAATATTATAACACATGTCTTTCATCCCTTATCATATATTCTGTAGTACTTCGGGTTTCTGCCATCATTTGTCGCTAGTTCTATGTTCGTTATGCTTTCTTTAAACGTTTGGTTATAATAGGCCGAACAAACAAGACCACAGTGCGCTTTCTAATTTCTGCATGGATTAAAAGAGGGTCGAAAGATACCAGAGTGACATTCAATGAGAGTAACACTAGTCCAGTTGTCAGCACTTCAGTGTTGTCTTGAGTTATCATTGATTTGTTCATAATTATAAATTAACTGTTAACAAAACTTTAAATTTTTGAAATACTAAGGCTTTCGATCTCAGGAATAGATTACCTGTGCTGTATTTGGCAAAACTTTAGGAATTTTTGGTCCTTAATGCTCTTCAACTCCGTACATTATTTGATCATTTTAACACTTTTTTTATTCGAGCGTCACGGATGAGTCGTTTGTAGACCAAAAGCGCGTCTGCCACAAATATAAAATTTCAATCCTGGTATCTATGATGAGTTTATTTACAACCACGTGGTCGATGCCACTATTAGTGGAGTTTCAATTCCCTGAGGGTGTCACCAGTCCAATAGCCAGTACTTCTGTATTGACTTGAGTATCATTGATATGTTCATAATTATATATTAACTGTTCTTCTGGGAGGGTGGGCTGGTAAAAAAACAGGGGGATCAAGTTTTTTTTCTATATGTGGAAAATGGGGGTTCAAATTTTTTCATAAATTCAAAGAGGGGGGATCACTATTTTTTACACATGGAAATAACTTAAAATAAGTAATTCACATACTTCAAGAGACAAAATGTCAAAAAGAACATTACAACAGTCAAATCGAAATATATGTTAAACACCATATACAATTAAGTATAGACATCACAAGACTTTGGTGATGTAGGAAGCTGCATAGGTGCTTCATAATCCTAATAATTCAGCCGTTATACATGTATTTTACTCACTTTGATCACTAAATTAGCTTAATAGTTTGAAGGAAATTAATTATAAATAAAAACAAAATCTACAGCGATTTGATCAAAATTTTGTCCAAAAATACAAATCACGCTGCATCATGCAAAAATATAGTGTAGAGCAATAAATGATTAAATATTCATCTAATCTGCATACAAACAGTTGAATATTAATACACAAGATGATTCTGAGATGATGAACACCACTAATGTATCTTTTTGTTTTCATTACAAGATCCCTTTGAATCAATTTATACCTCTAACTCCATCAAAATTTGTACTTTTTAAGCTAATAAATCAAATTTTGAGGTTACTATCACACATTTATGAATAAAATATGACAATAAATGAGTAATTGAACTGTTCAAGCTGAAAGCATGAACTATCCATATAAAGGTTTAGCGACTAAATTGAGGTTTCAATAAAGCCTTACGTAAAACTCGAGCATCGTTCGAGAGAGGGACATATATAATAGATTCCTCTGTCAATAAATAACGTGTTGTTACTGTTTCAAAAAGTTATCTTTTAGAGTTACTTAAGATCAACTTTTCTTTAATAAAACAATATAGGAAATTAGGAAAACAAAGTTAGAAAAATCTACTCAAAGCACTGGCTTGCCGAGTTCTACCTACTTATATTCATGGAAGAGGCCTCATTGAAGAGCCCCATTTCAAGACAATTTTCACTCAAATATGTTTTGGGACTCAAATTAATCCACTGAGAATATTTCATTTTCAATATTTTCGTGAAATAACATAAGTGTTTTGCATGTTAATTTTAAGCATGTTTAATAGAGGGGGTCAACTTTTGAAAATGTTTTTACTGGGGGAATCAAATAAAAATAGTGAAATATTACGGGGGGGGGGAGAGAAATTTTGTATGTTTGATTTCAAAATGACCAGCCCCCCTCCCAGGTAAAAAATGATAAGTCCCTACGAGTAATACAAAGGCTTTCTACCTCAGGAATATCTTAACTGTATTCGATAAAACTTTTATAAATATTTGGTCTTCAATGCTCTTCAACGCCGTACTTTATTTGACCTTTTTAACATTTTTTATTCGAGCGTCACTGGTGAGTCTTTTGTAGACGTAACGCGCGTCTGGAGCATAAATAAAATTTCAATCCTGGTATCTATGTTTATTAGGAGCAGGTGAACCAATAAAACTAATCTTGATGGATTTTTCTTTTCTTTTACAGGATCCTTGACTGAGAGTCCAAGTACTTCATCTACTATATCACTAGCCTATCAACACTGACATTGTGAGGAATCCCTCATGTGGCAGATGCGTTAGAATCCAATCTTAATTGAAAGGATTGTCATTTTTCCTTCTTAATGTTGGTGATTCTCTCTGGGCATACCAATAAACTTTCTCAGGAACAGATGCCCTGAAAAAATCTTTGTGCAAGTGTTTTTATTTTGATCCTATATTGTCCAAGATAGCGCCAAAGGGGGGAAATAAGGAGAAACTGGCCAGATATTAAAAACACCTTCTTCCTTGAAGAACTGACCCGATTGAAACTTAACTTGCAGAGTATTTTTCTGTGAATATGATATAAGAATGGGTAAATAAACTTTTTACACCTAGCATGCTTAGGGACTTTCCGTTTTGAACTTTCTTCACAGTTCGGTATTTTAGTTATTTATTTATTTTTTATGGCGTTGTCAGGAATTGCAGTTGAATGGGCAAACTCAGTAAAGATTTGACTAACTTAAATATAACAGAAACATATACATGTAATGAGTTTTACCGTCAAGTTGATAATTTTGCTTAAAAGTTATCAAGAATTCTCTGATTATACATAAGAAGAAATTTACCAAAGTAGACTGACTTTCAGTATTTCAAATATAGTAAGTTTTTCACTATATTTGAATAAATAGTTTTATACGGAAAAACAAAACAAAACAGGAACCTATTATATTTTTTCCTACTGTTAATTTTCCTTTTTGGGACTGTGATGTTCCTTTTGTCCTTTCTTATGTTGTGCATACATCCCAACTTGTTTGCTATGACAGTTTCTGCAGTGACGTTTTATGTTTCAATGAAAAAAATTATGTAGAACTGATAAAATATCAATTCAAGGTTTTCGTTACAACTTATTAAGTAATCCAGGGAATCTTGTTACCACAAAATTATGCAAAAACTTTAGTAAACTCTTTCATAGATACAATCCAACGATTAACTTGGGTATAGAAATAAGGTCATCCATTGGTCTTCTTCCAACTGCAAGTAAAACCTTGCCAAAGGTACTTACAAGTATTTTGGTCAAGCTGATAAACGTATTGGTGTTAAATGAACAGATTACAACCAAGTGAGTGATTCTGACTCATGGATCTTCTAGTTAAATTAATTCTTGAAATATCCTGTGTTTTATATATATAATAAATTGAACAATACGGTTGTTAAATCTGTATATCATTCTGTTACAAACACCAATTCATATAAAACATTTGATCTTTTGGCAACTGCCTTATACTGATAGTACATGCTTTTTGTTTGAACCTAAATTCTAATACTCTAAATGTTATTTGGAACAAACATTACCATTTACATGGAGGGTGATGACATATTCCTCTCAATTGTGCATCATTTTCTGGGGGAAATGTTTTATAAAAGGTAAAAAAGATGCATTTGTTGGCACCTGCCCTAAGTAGTGAATTTGATGTTCAGTAGTTGTCTTTTGTTGATGTGGCTCATAAGTGTTTCTCATTTCTGATTTTTAGCTCATCTGGCCGAAAGGCCAAGTGAGCTTTTCTCATCACTTGGCGTCCGGCGTCCGTCGTCCGTCGTCGTCGTCGTCCTGCGTTAACTTTTACAAAAATCTTCTCCTCTGAAACTACTGGGCCATATTTAACCAAACTTGGCCACAATCATCATTGGGGTATCTAGTTTAAAAAATGTGTCCGGTGACCCGGCCAACCAACCAAGATGGCCGCCATGGCTAAAAATAGAACATAGGGGTAAAATGCAGTTTTTGGCTTATAACTCAAAAACCAATTTGACATGGGGGTAATATTGTTCATCAGGTCAAGATCTATCTGCCCTGAAATTTTCAGATGAATCGGACATTTCGTTGTTGGGTTGCTGCCCCTGAAATGGTAATTTTAAGAAACAGCAATAATGTTCAGCAAAGTAAGATCTACAAATAAGTCAACATGACCAAAATGGTCAGTTGACCACTTTAGGAGTATTGCCCTTTATAGTCAATTTTTAACCATTTTTCGTAAATCTTAGTAATCTTTTAGAAAAATCTTCTCCTCTGAAACTACTGAGCCAAATTTAACCAAACTTGGCCATAATCATCATTGGGGTATCTAGTTTAAAAAATGTGTCCGGTGACCCGGCCAACCAACCAAGATGGCCGCCATGGCTAAAAATAGAACATAGGAGTAAAATGCAGTTTTTGGCTTATAACTCAAAAACCAAAGCATTAAGAGCAAATCTGACAAATTGTTGATCAGGTCACGATCTATCTGCCCTGGAATTTTCAGATGAATCGAATAATCGGTTGCAAGGTTGCTGCCCCTGAATTGGTAATTTTGAGGAAATTTTGCTGTTTTTTTTGTTATTATCTTGAATATTATTATAGATAGAGATAAACTGTAAACAGCAATAATGTACAGCAAAGTAAGAACTAAAAATAAGTCAGTATGACCAAAATAGTCAATTGACCCCCTAAGGAGTTATTGCCCTTCATAGTCAATTTTTAACAATTTTCTTAAAATTTGAAGATTTTCAATAACATTTTCCACATGTACAGAAAGTACTGTTATAGATAGAGATAATTGTAAGCAGCAAGAATGTTTAGTAAAGTAAGATCTAAAAACACATCACCATCACCAAAACACAATTTTGTCATGAATCCATCTGTGTCTATTGTTTAATATTCACATAGACCAAGGTGAGCGACACAGGCTCTTTAGAGCCTCTAGTTTTTATAAAGATTAGACCTTTGGGTTTCCTGTTTGAATGGATTTACACATGTAATTTTTGAGACCCTGTATAACTTTCTATTCTGTGTGAGCTAACATTCGATGTTAAAGGCCATATTTTGACCTAAAATGGTTTACTTTTACAAATTGTGACTTGGATGAGAGAGTTGTCTCATTGGCACTCGTACCACATTGCCTTATATCTATGTACAGTAATTAAATGAATCCAAAACACAAAGACTACTGTATGCACAAAACAAGACTACTGTAATTTCAGAAATGTCTTTTGATTGTTGAAAAATGAACAGAATTGTGATTTCAGGTAAGATTGAATACAAATAATGCTAACAAATTTGAAATGCAAGTTTTTCTAATTTTTGCAAATCCTGTACTGTTGCTATTTTCCAATGATAAAAAACATCACAAGCATTTTTATACCCCCGCTTTGAAAAAAGGGGGTTTACTGTTTTACCTCTGTCTGTCCTTCCGTCAGTTCGTCAGTTCCATCAGTCCATCAGTCCGTCAGTCTGTCAGTCAGTCCGTCCGTCCCATGAATATTTTTCGTCACATTTTTCCAGGATTTCTGAAATGTGTTCAGGCTTGATATAAGTCAGCTATACTGTGTGATGCGTTTTCAGATTCATCACTCGACAACTTCCTGTTTACCGAACACTTGTATCATTTTTACACCTGATAGCCAAGTTGAAAATTTTTCGCCACATTTTTCTCAGGAACTGCACTACCAGGATTTCTGATATTTGGTTTCAGACTTGATATAAGTCAGCTATACCGTGTGATGCGTTTTCAGATTCATCACTCGACAACTTCCTGTTTACCGAACACTTGTATCATTTTACACATGATGACCAAGTTGAAAATTTTTCGCCACAATTTTCTCAGGAACTGCACTACCAGGATTTCTGATATTTGGTTTCAGACTTGATATAAGTCAGCTATACCTTGTGATGCATTTTCAGATTCATCACTCAACAACTTTCTGTTTACCGAACACTTACCATTTTACATTATTAAGATTATATTATCCAGTTGCCTCTTTTCAGTACGTCAGTCCGTCCGTCTCATGAATATTTTCGTCGCATTTTTTTCAGGAACTACAATGCCAGGATTTCTGAAATTTGGTTTCAGGGTTTAAATAAGTCAGCTATACTGTGTGATGCATTTTCAGATTCATCACCCGACAACTTCCTGTTTACCGAACACTTGTATCATTTTACACATGATGACCAGGTTGAAAATTTTCGTTGCATTTTTCTCAGGAACTACAATGCCAGGATTTCTGAAATTTAGTTTCAGAGTTTATATAAGTCAGCTATACCGTGTGATGCGTTTTCAGAATCATCACTTGACAACTTCCTGTTTACCAAACACTTACATATTTTTACACTATTGACATTATCCACTTGCGGCGGGGGTATCATCAGTGAGCAGTAGCTCACAGTTACACTTGTTTTAATTTACAGTATCTATTTTTGTTCAAAGATATATATTCATTGTACATGGTCTATTTTCTAATGCAATAAGAACCTTATGGCATTGCAATGTGTACATGTGTAGGACATATTTAAAATGATAACCACAGTAAAAAATCATGTTTTATTTTTTTTCTTTAAACCACTCGTACAAATATATTGGTAAATTATTCACATTAGTACAATTTTGTAAATACTTTTTACTCATGATGGCACATATATTATAAATTCAGAACCGATCTTCTAACAATATGAAATTATCATCACAGTTGATAATACTGTTAAAATTTAGAGTCCTTGCTTCTTTCAAGCCTCTTTTTCAATACAAACTCCTAGTATATGCAAAAACAGCATTCAGTTCTTTGAAATAATAATTTTTAAAGATTTATTGTAAACTGTTTTCATATATTTACTTAAAGTCAAGAATCATTATATCATAAGAGTTTTATACTTTATACGAGGATGTTTAATTATATATCTTTATAAATAAAATAGGTAAAACTTTGGCAAAATTGGCCATGAAATTCAATACATTTTTGAATAAAACTTTGAGGTTATGTACTTATATGCAACATTGTTATTTTTGTTTTCTTTAAACCTACAACCTTGAGTGTTGTGTATTCAAAACATATTGGTAATGGTAGGTGCCCAGGGTAAACTCAATCAGGTGCAAGAGATTGCACCGTACAGCAAACAAGAACATGTATATCTTTAAAACATCAACAACCATTATAAACCCTAAATGTTTCAAAACAATATTTGCCAATCATAACATACCAAACAGCCATTGACAAACACAAAATGTTTAACTAGCAATAATGATATGTGTACCAAGAAAGAGCTCTTCAGTATTAGAACACACTAATTCAGCATTTGTATAAACACAATTGAATTTCCTCCCACTTTAAGCAATTTTGACCATTTTGAGCAATGACATGTGTGTTAACATAATTGAATTTCTTCCATTTTTAGCAATGACATGTATAATGGTCATTACAAACACTTGTTCATTTCCAATCCCCTGCCATGACATTAAGGCATCTTTCACATGGTGTTTTAGCTGATTCTGATGTATATCTCCTACAACGTTCACACATATTCTGTGTTGCTGCTGATATAATTAACATATACTGTTCTGGTTGTTTTATATCTTCTACAATAGAGAAATCAAAATTTAATATCATGTCACCTTACAACTATAGCATTGTGTTGCCTTTGTTGTTGTATCTTTTATTACTGCTATTTTATGTATATTATGGGCTCAGCTTTTGTGATTTCTGTCATTTGATTAAAAATATGAAGTGACTACAGTAATTAAATGACAGAAATCACAAAAGCTGAGCCCATAATATACATGAAATAGCAGTAATAAAAGATACAACAACAAAGGCAACACAATGCTATAGTTAAATAGATATAATAAGATGTGGTATGAGGGCCAATGAGACAACTCTCCATCCAAGTCACCATTTGTAAAAGTAAACCATTATAGGACATCTTTTGGTATCTCATCATTTCTAAGTGGAAGGTTGCAGCAGATATTATTGTTTCACAATAGCCACAGTCATACACTATAGGTGACAGGCCATAATATTGCCATGGGTTTTTTCTTTTATGTTGCAATCTTTTTATATTTACTATCTTTGGCAATTACTGTGGATTCTTTATTTTCGTGGGTACCAATTTTCGTGGTTTGATAGAAACTTGCATATTCTTGGATATTTAATTTCGTGGTTTTGGCAAAGTCAGCATACATTCCTTTAGAAAATCTGTAATTTGTTAAACATTTAAATTCATGGTTTCCCACGAAATCCACGAAAAGTGGTATCCAACGAATATTAATGAATCCACAGTATTGTAGGAATCTATTTATCTAAATGTATTTTCTATCAAATTTTTTAATAAATGGAACAAGTTTCTGGAAAAGAAACCAATTGAAAAGGTCATTATTATCAGTATTAAAGGTTGTGAAAGAATAAAATTAATTTATTTTTAAGATGTATTGAAGACAAATGAATTCAAACACAAAATTTAAGAATTAGTTTGTCTTCATCATTTCAGCAGTTGAAATATTTGTAATTTCATAAGCATACCTTGTACATAAACATTACATACTCCATCTTCTGCTGATACATCCTCTGGAATTATGGGTAATGGCTTTTTAGTTATTACAGTATATGATGTCTGCATTATTTCAGTCAATGGTGATGAACAAGAAGTCTCTTCCATTTGGAAATTCTATAAAACATTATGTTACATAATGATGAATTCTTGACAATTTAAAAAAAAATGTTACATTTGTAAATAATTTTAAAGGACATAAGCTGTCAATATCATGTTCACCAATTTGACTCAAACTCTCATATTTTATTCATAACATATCAAAACGTCTATAAATATATAGATCCATATATCAAACACAGACCCAAATAAACAATTAACAATACATGGACTTGTTATAATTCATCAACCCTTTTGTGTGTATTTTAGAATAGATGCCTTCTAATTTACTATAGAGATGATCTTCAGAGAAGCTGTATGTCATATGACCTAATGTAAACATAAAATATAATTATAAATAGTACACATGTAATTGTCTGTTTGATTTCATGTTATAGTTTTAGAAAGTATGCAAATCATTGTTTTACCAGTATTAGAATGATTTTTCTGTGGACAGAATTAGTCAACCAAAAGACTTCCCAGTGGCTGCTTTGTTTTACTTTTCAATGTTGACATCCTTTTCTTTTTAATAACCAAACAAACTTAGCCCTTGTGTAGGCCACCCCAGTTAAAATGGATATTATATGCAGCAGTTTTCTGACATATATGTTAAACCCCACCACATTTTTGCACCTGTCCCTAGTCAGGAGCCTCTGGCCTTTGTAAGTCTTGTATGATTTTTAATTTTAGTTTTTTGTGTATATTTCCGAGTTTAGTATGACCTAAATTATCACTGAATTAGTACACATTTTTGTTTAGAGGCTAGCTGAAGCACGCCTCCAGGGTGCGGGAGTTTCTTGCTGCATTGAGGACCCAATGGTGGCCTTCAGCTGTTGTCTGCTCTTTGGTCGGGTTGTTGTCTCTTTGACACTTCCCCCATTTCTATTCTTAATTTTAACAATGTATACAAAAACTAAGGTTCTTCCTCAATCCAGATTGGTATCTATGAAAGTTCTCTACCTTAATATCTATGGACATGATGAATGTTCAAGTCCAGAAAATTGCTTTATATCTGAATTACAAAATAACAAAGGTATAATAATATTCCATGGCTACTGACACTATCTAATGAATTAATTTTTCTATATTAACATTAAAATGACTAAAACAAATTAACTTACTGTTAATACTTCATATAAAAGATTGCTAGCATAAATGATGACATCAAACTCTACAGGGTTTTCAGAAACAATGACACTGTTTAAGTGGTCTTTGATATCTAACACAGGCTTGATAAGGTTAGCTGATGATTTGTTATACCAGTTAGGATCTAAATCAAACCAACCACCTTTAAATATACTGTCATCTATAAAAAGAAAAAAAAGTTTTCTATTAAATACAGATACTGCAATATTGCATGCTATAGTTTGTTCAATTAACATTATAAACTGTGCTGATTTAAACATGAAGATTTCTCTTAACAAAAGTAACCACTTTGAAAGCAGTGTATGTCATGGTGACTAAATTGTTGCAGAGCTATTTAGTAATATATGTAGGATTATTGTGATGGAAATGAAATGTACTCGATTTCAGGCACCCAAATGTTGATGTATTTGTGTACCGGTAATATTATTGCATATACAACCAGGTGCTCCGCAGGGCACAGCTTTATACGACCACAGAAGTTGAACCCTGAACAGTTGGGGCAAGTATGGACACAACATTCAAGCTTGATACAGCTCTGAATTTGGATTGCGATCAAATTTTTGACATAATATGAGTTTCTGACACAAAACAAATGTCAAGATCTTACAAATCTATTGCGCAATGTTGTGAAATTAAAGATTTCTTTTTTTAACTTTTCAAAATTTGGAATTTGAGAAATTTGAAGAAAAAAAATTTGAAAACTACTACCACCTCCCTTTTTTTTGCAATTAGTCCAAAATCTGACATTTCTTTATACATAATATACAAGTAGTGTAAGGGAGGTAAATCCAGAAATACCCAACATTGTATGTTAAATGTTTTAGAATTACCTCCCTTACACTGCTTTTAAATTGTCTTAATTGACCATTGAACAGAAATAGCTAGTTTTTCCCATTTTTTGCCACATAATTCCGAAACAATTTGAGCCATAACCCCCAAAGTCAATACTAACTATCCCTTCATGGTATGGAAACTTGTGGTTTAATTTCAGAGAGATTCATACAATTAAACATAAGTTGATTACACAAATGGTTATTTTGGGCCCCCAATTTGGCTCCTAATTCCTAAACTATTGGGACCATAACCCCCAAAATCAATCCCAACCTTCCTTTTGTGACATTGAACCTTCTGGTAAAAATTTATAGAGATCCATACACTTAAACACAAGTTGTTGTCTGTAAACCAGAAAAATGCTTTTTTTTGGCCCTTTTTTTGCCCCTTATTTTTTATATATTTGGGAAAATTAACCCCAAACCACATCCCAGCCTTCCCTGTGTTATATGAAACCTTGTGGTATAATTTCAGAGAAATCAATACAGTTAAACACAAATTATTGTCTGGAAACTAGAAAAATGCTTGTTTTGGCCCCTTTTTGGCCCTTTTAATTCCTACACTGTTTGCCCAATAACCCCTTAAAATAAATCCCAACCGTCTACTTATGATATTAAACATTGTGGAACAATTTCAGAACAATTGAAATACTAATACACAACTTTTTGTCCTGAAACTAGTTAAATGCTGTTTTTGACCCCTTTGGGCCCCTAATTCCTAAAGCATTGGGACCATAACCCCCAAAATCAATCCCAAGCTTCCTTTTGTGGATATAAACATTGGGTAAAAATTTTACTGATTTCTTTTTACTTATTTAAAAGTAATTATCCGGAAACAATCCGTCTTCGGCGGCGATGACGACGCCGACGTGATACCAATATACGACCAAATTTTTTTTAATTTTTGCGGTCGTATAGAAATTGATTTCTGAGAAAATGCTTAGAAAATAAACTTAATCAGCTAGCAGATTGGCAGACAGAAGTAAACCAACAAAGTGGCACTCTTGTCATTTGGGGTAGGGCATCTAATACTTATACTTGAATTTTATAGTTACCTTTATGTTGCTCTAAATTTTGATAATATTGATATAACTCTTCAGCAAAATGAGGTAATATTGGTGCTAGGGCTCTAGTGACAACATTGATAATATGATACTGCACAAACTGACTAGACTGACGTCTCAAAGATTCTTTATCAGAACAATATAACCTGAAACAGTATAAATTGTACAATACATGGCTATGGAAGCAATAGAGTCCTAAAAACATAAATATTTTTTTTCAAGTGGTAAATATCTGACAATCCAAAATGTAAAATCATTAGGAACACATACAATAATTGTTTTCCGGTTAGAATTGTTTTACACTAGTTATTTTTGGGACCCTTTATAGCTTGGTGTTTGTTATGAACAAAGGCTCCATGTTGAAGGTCTTACTTTGACCTATAATGGTTTACTTTTACAAATTGTGACTTGGATGGAGAGTTGTCTCATTGGCACTCATACCACATCTTTTTATATCTATTATCAAAAGTAATATCAATCTAATAATTTCTATGTCTTGACTCAACTGACAGTTATCAAACCAAAATGACATTGTATGTACCACCATCATATAAAACACTTGTCTGTCTAAGACATCAAAGGGGTTCCATTTATCATTTATTTAAAATGACTTGACTATGATATTTATAGTATCATAACAAAAAGAGAAATTCTAAAAAGTTGAGATACTTGTAGAGTTGATTTTGGGAAGGTGCATATATCTGGATTTAACTGACTTAGATGAGGAAACTTTTTTTAAAGGGGCACTAGCTACGAGATATATAAAAAATCTAAAGTTTGATTTTTTTTTGTTCAATCAATAATGAAAGTGAAATAGTGAAATAACAATTCGCTTTTTGCAGCCAAAAAGGTTAAATTTTGACAAATTACACTAAGAAACATTGATAATTAGTAATTCACTTGCAAGTGAATGAGTCGACCTCTTTAAATCCATATTCATGTGAACTTCAATTTAACCCCATGCTAGAGATTGACAACGCATGCATTGTAAGTGTACTAGTTATTTAAAGAAAAAGAATGTCAACAATGAAAGTGAAACTACGGTAAATCATTTGATTATTAATTTGATGCACATAAAATCATTCTTATACGGTTAAAAGCAATGAGAACCATCTATTTTTAAACTATCAAATAAAATCAAACAGACCTATAAAAATCTAATTGCACGTGTTAGTTTAATCTATTCATATCTTTATTTATGTTTACATTGCTTATATGGTCATATGAGGTCAAATCGATAGTTGATTAGATGGCGTCTGGACTAAAATACACACGAAACGAATCTATATATTATCTACCCCATGCTCTGTAAACTGTTTATTTAAGATTTTTGATAGTTTGGACAAATGTTTTACATTGTTATAAATCAAATGTGAGAATTTGAGTCAAATCGGTGACCATGAATTTGACAGCTAGTGCCCCTTTAAGAAATATAATAAATATCTATTATTATAAACTAACCTATCTTTTATAATACTACAATAAAAATTAGAAACTTCAATATTGATAAACTTTTCCACAGTTTGCATAACTTTACCATATCTGTAATCATCATAATGTTCAGACACCTAAAAATAAAATGTACACAAATCTAGAAACATAATTATATGGGCATCGTATGAAACTAAATAAATTTTGTAATATTTCTCTTCATAAAGAGTGCATGAGACACAATACCCTTTACTACGCTGATATATGTCCTTTAAACCTTCTTTTTTGTCTTTTTTTGTAAATCGAGAAAAAAATATCAAAAAACAATCAAATTTGGAGTAATTAAACTGAATCCTGTATTAATGAAGATAAGGTGTTTGTCTCAACTTTCATACATATGTAATTGCAATTCTAAAACATGATAACAATTAATAAACTAAGACATTAATCCCCGATAAGGGTCCTATATCTACTTTGACACTTTTACAGTGTTAATCTACATTAACTGAATGAATTTTACATCTTTTTATCTCTTACCTGTGTTCCAAACTGATGAAGTAGATGTAACATATATCTATCTTGAGGCCATAGCTGATGCATTGATAATGATAAGTTATCAAAATTATTAACATTACCAAGCAAATACCGCAAAACTTTTCTTATCTGTGAAGAAAAATAAAACACAACAAGATTGTAACATGGATTGAAAAGTCTTTTTTTTTTTTTTACAAATATCATGATTGTTCCAACTAAACAGTTTCAAATTTTGTTTATCTAAATGTCTACATCAAGATATACAGATGATTGAAGTTTCTGGTTAAAAATTGTATTTGATTGCATAATGCATAACTATTTATAACCTGGTCAGAACAATCCTCCGACAGACATTCACATACAGTAATCTAATGCGCCTTCCATGCAACCTGGCCAGAAAGTTGTCAGATAACAACATTCTTCTATCAATATCAATGCATGAAATAATGTTGGTTTGTAATCAAGTTTTTTACACTGACTTTTTATAAGCTATGCCCCAAGTTCATTAACTTAAGGTGGTACCCAACACTTTCACTAAAATTAATTCGGCTCGTTTAATTTTGATAAAATTTTGTCAAAGTATTTACTTTTACCCTTTAACAAAAATATAAAAATTTCAAAAATTTTGAACCAACCGTTTTGTCAGAAAAATTACACTGGTTATATAGCAGTTTGACAAACACCAATTTTGATCATTGAGAAGCTTAATATTCCCTTTACAACACAATGTAATGAAAACGTTAAGCTGACTTTACAGAGTTATCTCCCTGTAGTGTTAGGTACCACCTTAAATGAAATATGGAGTCAGATCAAAATGTTTGGCCAATTTAATCTTAATGTTAGATTTTTCAGAAACAAATCCAAGTAATAAATAGTCATTAGGTTTTTTGTCAGTTGCATCATTTGCAAAATGTTTTTGATATTTCCATACATACAAATTATATACCTTATAGATTTCTTCATTGCACTTTTCCAATATGGTTGGACCAATCATTACATTTGATTGTAAATTACATTCTGCTGACCATAGTCTTAAAACGTCTGCACCATATGATGGTTCCTTAGATTTATTCTAAAAAAAAAACATAATACTACACAAGTATATTTTAAATCTTATCAAACCTTTTCTCTGAGTGCTTAAATATTATCTTCTTCATAACAATTGAAATTTGAATAAAACCAACAAATTATTCCTTCTTCAAATATACCATTAAAAAATAAGTAACATTGATATTCTATTTCCATTTGATATCCCAAATGATTTTGCTTAAATTTTGCATGTTTACCCTGAATTTACAAATATGGGATAGTTTTATTCAAGCCAAAGAAAATGAACAAATGCTGCATTAATGAAAACTCATGCCTAAATTTGGGTTGGAAATTTGTTTACAAGCCTAACCACACATTCCTAAAAATCATATTAAATTGATTCCAAAATTAACAATATTCATATATTAAATTGTAAATTGAATTGTCATAAATTATGCTGTTTGGTATGCTTTATTCAAGAGCACAATTTTTGTGGGTTAAGGTGTCCTTTTTAGCATTATTTGTGCTTTTTAGTATATCTATGACAACTAAACACACAAGGATTTTTAAACAAAACCCTTGTAAAGGTTTACCTTTCCTCCATTTATAACTTTTTCAGGATCTATTACATTTCCTACTGATTTGGACATTTTCTTTCCTTCTTCATCTACAGCAAAACCATGTACAAGAAGAGACCTAAAAAGAAACAACTGTCAATGTGAAAAAATATTGTATATTTAACAGGAATAATTTTTTTCTATTTTAAAGCGGGTTATAAGGTTTCAAACTATTATAGTAAAGTTATTTCATATTATTCAAATCTATAATTCTTTTCTGCTGCAAATTTGTTGAGCTAACAGTATCAATTGATCATTAAAAACGAGATTTTTTTTCTCACTTTCAACATATATACAATAAATTAATACTTTAACTGTTATATCACACTGAAACAAAATCAGAAATATGAAACAAAAAAGCATAATATAAAGTTTACAAACTTGTAAGGAGCACTGCCAGTTAAGGCCACACTGGTTAGCAATGAAGACTGAAACCATCCACCAAACTGATCTAAACCCTCTAAGTATAAATCTGCTTTCTGCTCCCCTACAATGAAACTTTTAATAAGTCATGGCCCTCAGAAAATTGATTTGGTCACTGGTTTGAATTCAACAAAATATCATACCACCATATACAAATGTCAAATTCATAAGCAATTAGTCACAATTGGGAATTATCTTTACATTGAATTGTTTATGACATGATTTTAGTTCTCTGTCAGTTTTAACCATGTGAAATTTCTTATATGAGGTTAACTATAAAAGTATTAAATATATGGCTCAATAACTGGATCCAAAAAGTTAAAAGTTGTAACTGTACCTGATAAAACAGCAGCCCATGATATTCCACTGTCAAACCATATATCTAATATATCTTCTCCTTTAACATAATCTGAGGCTTTTCCTAATCCCATCTGATACAAAATTTAATAAATATAAAGTATAAAAATTTACTTTGGTATTTTAAAAGTATCACCCTGTAAAATATTACCAAATTTTCATAATTTAAATAATATCACTTGTATATTGTTGATGTGACTGTTCAACCTTATACAACTTTAACAACAACAAAAAACAAACAAATACACAAATTGATATGTATAAAATGCAAATGGATTATTGAATAAATCAGTTCATATTTTGTGCACTAGCTAAAGGATTTTAAGACTAGCACATTCTTAGCAATCTTCTCATCCTTTTATTTCATGAAAATCAGTAGCCAACAAATGGACATAAATTACCTTTGTTAATATATTTGTTGGAAGTAGTTCTTCCTCCGAAAGCTTCCACCAACAATCACTACCATGTTCTATAACTAGGGATTTCAAATGATCTATAGTTGCTCTAAAAAATACTTGTAATAAGTGTCATATACAATCAATTCTCTGGTTTCTATATTTTGGATAGAAGTAAAAGATTTTTGGGACTCTTTAAAAATAAAACTAATTCAATTGATAAAAACAGCATTTGCCTATAGATATTTTACAGCTACTAACTGCTCTTTTACAAGATTAGAAAAAATGCTCATTACAGAGGATTTACAAAACTTCCTTAAATAAAATTCTAAGCTTGTAGGGAATTTCAAAAATGCATTTACATATATATCTATACCAATTAACTATTTGCTTATCTAAATTTTATCTAGGTTAACATAACTAATCAGAAAACTAGAGGTTATAAAATCAGACATTTCAGTACAAACAAATAGTGCAATAGATATTACAAAATAGTGCAATAGATATTACAAAATAGTGCAATAGACATTACAAAATAGTGCAATAGATATTATACAATTATTGACTTTTGATGAGGTTGATACAATGATTTATCAACCCCAGAGATGTGATATTCACCAAGGCCAACGGCCGAGGTGAATATCACATCTGGGGTTGATAAATCATTGTATCAACTGATATCAAAAGTCAACAATTGCTTTATTATATGACTCTTTAGTTCTCAGTGTCATTTTCATATTTTTAGATTGTGAAATATATCCTTGGTTAGATGGTATTTTGCCTAGACTGTTTTTATTTTATGCTTGGGTTTGATTTTTAGGCATATTTAATTCTGCATAATTAAAACTAGAAGAATATTGTATCATTTCAATTTTTAAAGAACAAAACATGAACAATATTGAATACAACAGAATAAAAAACTAGATACATGTACATGTACGCTAAAATCTGTTGATCGGCGAGTATTTTTAGAATCCTTTTCTATCAAAATCTTCTTAATTTCCTCATTATTTAACGATGGAAAGCGTTTTTCAGTAGCTACTTCTGATGCTCCAGCCATACTTTGTTGCCGGAAACATGTAACTGTCGTCTGTTAGATCGAAACGATTTTATGTCGAGAGCGCTGATTGGTTGATATTTATTCGGTCGTCCAATTAAAAACCATTTTATTTATACATCCCTTAAATAGCTAACAAGAATTCCCCGTTTCTATATTTAGGTACACGGACGCTGTTCCAAATCTTATATTAACCTCTCGTGATTTTTGACGCGGTGAATATAATGTTTTATCAAAGAGGATTTCCTATGCTTTTAGCCAATGAAAAAACAGAAAATTTATAGTCATATAATAATACAAAATAGTGCAATAGATATTACAAAATAGTGCAATAGATATTAAAAATATTAATTAGTTAATCAATTAAATCGCAGTGCAAATTCCAGTGTTTTTGAAGGCTAAGCTGGATGAAGGGATGTTTAATCTTATCAGTTGTCATAATATTAAACCAATTGTGTCATTATGACCTGAATGCCTTAATCTGTTGACTAATTGCAAAAAGTTGAATCAGCTGGAACAAGATACAAAGTTATCTTTATAAACTGATGTATCAAAAATCAACTCAAGTGTGCACACATTTCAAAAAAAGTCTATGAAAGTACAATATTGATAAACAAATCAGTTAAAAGGGCTGTAAAATGACAAAATTTTTATCAACTGGAACAAAAGCAACTTGATCTATAGCATGAAAGAGTAGAACAAAATTTGACAATGACCTGTTCACAAGAGGTTGTTTTGTCTGTTTATGATAGAAAACAGGTATTGGTAAACCCCAGACTCTCTGTCGAGATATACACCAGTATGGTCTAGATCCTAACATAGACTGCATAGAATTCTCTGAGGATTTTGGATGGACACTAACTTCATTCAAACATTCCTACAAAATAGAAAACAAAACAGCTGAATAAATAAGAAATAAAATGAAAATCTAGAGGTCAACCAAGTAATGGTTTACTGACATGAATATTACATAATTTAAAAAAATGCAAGTTATTCTTCATTTTGAACTTTGAAATAGAGGGAAAATATCTATATAAGAATTTGTTAAGAATTTGTTAAGCCCGTCAATTAAATTTGAAAATTTTTCTGTAATGACCAGTTGAAATCCAATCTATATTAAAGAACTTGATATCTTAGATTTATATCTAGAGGTTATAATAATTTGAACAAAAACTAGACTCCACTTACAAGTCTATCTTAAATAGTTTTAAAAAAAAGTTTAAGATCTATTCATTAAAAACATGGCTAATAAACCAAATTGTCTTTCTGAGTATAAATAAATGTGTTTAAACATATGAACTGTTACTGTTCATAATGATTGGTACTTACTAAAGCTTTATTTTTAAGTTTGTTAGTACTGACAAACCATTGTTTACTGGCCCTAATTATCACAGGTTTTTTGGTTCTCCAGTCATATGGATATTTATGTACATAATCCTCTACTTTTATTATATGGTTACCAAGAAGTTCTATCACTGAAACAAAAAAGCTATCATTTGAATTGAAAAGTAAATAAAGCAACATGCAGTTCTTCTGTTACTAATCGACTGTAATGTTCATACAATATGTCATAGTGTATCAAGACTGTGTTTTGTGTTGGTATCTTACTTACTAATTAGAATGGCTAGAACATCCTAAATATATGTTAACTTCACATAATATAAAGGTACATAGAAAGAAAATTATAGTGTTTTAACACAAGATGTGCTTGCAGGACTTTGTATCTTAATCCTACTGATCCAGGTGATGATAATTGGAGTAAATAAGTTTGATAACAACACAATATTATAAATATTAAGTACCTGAATAGAGCACTGATTTTTTTACATAATGTTTGTTTTGTATTTGTGATCTTGATGTTTTATCCATCATATACATGTAGTATATTACTTTCTCTATAAATTCTATGACAATTTAACCCTTTCTGGACCCATTGTATGAAAAAAATTGTGATCTTGGCATTATATCCACCATACTGTATATCTCTATTTAAATGCCTTAAATTGTTATTTGGTTTTTATCCCCATACAGTAAGTTATCACAATTACCTTTTTCCTCTGCATCCACACCAATAGTTCTACCTTCTAGTTCTTTACCTGCATGCCAATCAAATTGTCCTTTCTCATCTACTATACTTGTCTGATAAAAATAACCACAGAATTATCATCATTACACAAGACATATTAGTTTTTGAAATTAAGCACTAAATTGAGTTTGTTATGAGCTCTTAAAGGCAACACATGTACCTTTCATACAATGTATGTATTACCGAGTAAAACAAAAAATATTTTTGAATATTTTTTAAATGTTTTATCCAATGACATTAGAATCAGAATATATAACTGTTCTTATAAACATTAAACATCACTAAAACTACCACTTAAGTGATTTCTTGAAGTCTGCTGTTATTATACAATGTTGTTTAAATTGAGTAAGTGTGCTCTTTGGAAAAAACAAGATGCACTATTTAGAATAGATATAAGCAATTTAAAATGTACCTGTAGGGACACTTGTGTATATCATATAAAAAGCATCAATAAAACCTTTTGAACATTTCTAATTTTCAAATAATCTTATTTACTATGGATTCCTTATCAATCCAATTTTTATGGATTCTGTGGGTAAAAGATAAACCACAAATTTAAATCTTAAAATCAGGACAAATTTTCTATAGGCTAATAATGCAGACTGTAGTTAATCCAAAAAAAAGTATAAACAAAAATACAATTTTCATCAAAACAAGAAATTAAATGAATCTACATCATTGTATTTTGGGAAGGGTAAAGAGGATCACTTAAGTTAGTATCTAAATGACACAATGAAGTTAATATTAAGTTATCAAACTGAAAAAGGAAACACAAACATTTCTTTATTTACCACTTTCAATCCATTATTGATAGCTATGACAAAATCATCATGCCCATGTCCAGGTGCAGTGTGAACCAATCCTGCTCCTTTTTCCACAGTCACATGCTTACCAAACAAGAACGGTAACTCTTCACCAGTAAGTGGGTGTGTATACTTTGCACCTTCAAAGGCACTCCCTAAATATTAGGAAATATGAAAACATATTTCATTGTGTATTTGTATTTATTTCTTGAAATACATTATTCTGCATACAGAATTTGACTCAAATCTCAAAGAACAAAAATGAAACCAAAAATAATAAATCTATATGAATAAAATGAGAGTATGTGTACTTCAATGAAATAGCAGCCCACCAGCATAAAAACCAACAGAGATCTATGAATGATTTATCAATAAAGGAATGTTACAATGTATTCAAATAAGTTACAGTATGTGGTAGAATGTATTTAACATGGTATAAATATAAAGCATGTATAAAATATATATCAGAAAATCTATTCATGTCTTACTTTTGCAATGTTTGCAGTAGGCATGTACCACAAAATAAACCCTACAAAACCCTACAAAACATGTCACTATCCAGTCAAAAGCATTGTTTAACAATGTAGAACTTGAAACATGAACACATCAAAGAATTAATTGACCTTTCAAAGATCCAAGCTGTAAACAAAACCCATAGAGCAAATAATCTTATATATATATATATCCTTCTACAAATAATTTCACTATTTTACAGACTATAAATAGTACTACTTTTAAGTTATTAAATTTTAATCTTACCAGAAAAGTCATTTAGGGTTCTAAGGGATTTTTCAAGTAACTCTGACAATTTATCAACAAATGATTGTTCACAAATATAAATATTGCTGTTATCTGGATCTTCTGCACAAATGTATCTAAAAATAAAATATGGATTCTTTTTTTAAAGTGATTTCTAATATAAATCTGAGCAATGAACTGAAGAATAAACATACAAATCAGAAAATATTGATTATATGTCAATAAGACAATAACGCAATCACATAAAAAAAGAAAACTGGAAGTTGTCAAACAGTCTTCAGAAATAGGCAAAAAAAGAGTGACTACACAATATGTCAAGTTCTAAAACTGAAAAGGGTAGACAAGAATTTTTTTTAGGAGTCACTAAGGAGGCTCTTGAATTGGAAAATATATATGAGCATGTTATAGGGTTACACTATTTTTGAGCATTCTCTTTTTGTGAACACCATGTGTCCATTCTTAAAATCAAATTTTCCTTCTTGCACATGTGATAAAAAATTAAGTGGCATCTAGAAAGGGAAAAAAAACCAGCTGGGTGCAATGAAAAAAAAAAAACAACTAAGAAAAATTATTAACCATCAGTTATGGTTTCAAGTAACATAAAAATAAGCATATGAATCTGAGTTTAAAATTTCATGATTTGAAAGTTACTATAGATAATGTTTCTGCACACCGAAGATATAAAATTCTGTACCTGAGTTCTGGTCCAATACATATGGCTTTATTTCCTGGAAGAGTCCATGGTGTAGTTGTCCATATTACAGCATAAACATCTCTTCCAGCCCCTAATGTGAGAATAAAAAAGTTTTTTTGATAAAATGTTTGTTAAAAAATTCCAACCATTTCATTGTAAAAATCAAAATTGTATAGTTTTGCTGCAATTAGTTTTGTTCAAAGATTTTTTTCTTCGGGTTACTGTACTTTTCAACAAATTGGTTATAAAGACTAATTTCTGAATTGCTTATTATATAAGATACTGATTTACCAAGTCATTAGATGTTAGAAATTTTCTAGGATGAATACATAATAAGCAAATCAAATTGAAAATGTGAGATCCATGTCAGAAGGTTAAGGACTTATATTTTATTGTTTATCATGCAGAAAAGATCTTGTTCATTCACCTGTGTTTAGCCTAAAAAATTATTGAACAGTACTGAAATAGAAAATCAGTTACTTACAGCCAATGACATTTTCCAGTTGTTCTGATGATTTGGTGACAGGAAAGGTAACATATACAGATTTACTCTTATGATCTGGATTGTATTCCAATTCTGATTCTGCTAAGGCTGTCCTGTCATAAATATAAAACATAATCATGATTTATTATACGATTGGACCTTCCATACCACAACCAGTGATGCAGTAGAGGTCAACACATTCCTGTCAATTGTCAGAGCGACTGAGTAAGTAACTAAATGTAACTGCATCACTTAGGAGATAATTGTATAGTCTGTTATGCTCCGCCGACATCGAATCACCAATTGATGCCTTTACAATCTAATTAAAATTAAATCCTTTAATTGCTCCCGTTCTGATATGTCGCGCACCTTGATGCAAATAAAGGATTTAATTTTAATTAGATTGATGCCTTTAGAGCTTAAAATACAATATTGTTGACTCCATTCTAAGTGAAAATGACAAAAAAACAACATAAAATCATACATTTAAAATCTGTGCTTGTTTCATTGTGAATTGTTGCCATGAAAATTGGTGAGGTAATTATCCAATGAAAATAAATGATACAAAGAATGTTTAATTAGTCTTACCCTGAAGACGGCGACCAGTAAACAGGCATGAAGTCTTGATAAATCAGACCCTGAAAATATTATCACAGAATATACATTGTATTTCCTACATATTACTATTGCTTAAGGTGGTACCCAACACCTTGACTAAAATTAATTTGGCTCGTTTAATTTTCATAAAATTTTGACGAAATATTTACTTTGACCCTTTGAAAAAAATATAAAAATTTCAAAAAACTTGAACCAATCACTTTCTCAGAAAAAAATGGTTGGATATATAGCAGTTTGACAAACATTAATTTTGATCATTGAGAAGCTTAATATTTCCTTAACAATACAATGTGATTAAAACGTTTAGCTGATTTTACAGAGTTATCTCCCTGTAGTGTTAGGTACCACCTTAATAAAAGTATTATTTGGAGAAATTCAAACTAGAGAAAACATCTTGTAATGTATACTTGACTTGATGTGTCTGCAAACTTTCCAACTTTTCTTGTATGGTTGGTATAACTTTGAAGCATGAACCAATGAAAATTACCTTTTCAATTTCTTCATATTTTACATTCAATTAGAGTATTAGTCTTTTATCTATTAAGATCACTTTAATATTAGCTCCGTGTGTCACATCCATTGTGTTACTCCAACATCAGTATATAATATGATGATGTTGGAGTAACACGATGGATGTGACACACGGAGCATGCTCTGCTAACCCTTTCAGAGCACCTGTCAATAACTGACAAAATAACAACATTTTTATTTGTAGTATAAATGTTTATCAAGACAGCAAACAAACATAGCTGACCTTTTCATACATCTGGTAAAACACTTCCATCTGTTTTGCTTCATACTGAGGATCAAATGTATAATAACATTGTTTATCCCAGTCAGCCATTACTCCCCATCTCTTGAATGCTTCCATCTGGACAGTGATGGCTTCACGGGCAAACTTTTTAGCTGTAAAAGATATCAACTGTGATATTAACAGATACAATGTAAAAATAACAATAACTTCAACTAAAAACAACTGTAAAAAATTATGTAAATAAAGCATTAGACATGACCATTCAATCATGTCGAAAAACTAGCTTTACATTTCTGTTTTTTATTTCATTTTGGGACTGCTTTTACCTTAATCTTTTATTTGGAGAGAAGTGAGTTTGGCTTTAGATGACATAGCTTTTATTCTTTGGGATTGTTTTTACCTTTATCTCTTATTTGTAAAGGAGTTAGTTTGGCTTTAGATGACACAGCTTTCATTCTTAGGGATTGTTTTTACCTTTATCTCTTATTTGTAGTGGAGTGAGTTTAGCTTTAGATGACACAGCTTTCATTTCTATAGGATTGTTTTTACCTTTATCTCTTATTTGCAGAGGAGTGAGTTTAGCTTTAGATGACACAGCTTTCATTTCTATAGGTAGACCATGGCAGTCCCAGCCAGGTTTGTAGTGAATCCTGTATCCTCTCATCAGTCTGTACCGATTTGTTATATCCTTTAATATCTGAAATTATCATTTATCATATTAAATGCTCAAAAAAACTTATTCTAGTATATATTTTTTTTTGATTTTAAAACTTCTTATATAACAAATAAATACTTTTATACATTATTTCAATGTAAAGTAACTTGTCAGACTGTTAATTTTCTCCTTTGAATAGTTTTACTTTTGTCATGTCAGGGCCTTTATTAGCTTGCTAATTGGTATGAGTTTTGCTCATTGGTGAAGGCTGTACAGTTACCTATACTAGGGGTAGTTGCTAAGATTTGGTAATTGGTGGAGAGTTGTCTCATTGGCAACCATGATGATGCCACATCTTTTTTTTATATGCAATTCTTCATTTCTGTAATTTGTTTCCTTTCTAGCCCATTCCATTCATCGATGTAATTTTTCGAGTCAAAATCTGTGACTATAGTACATATGTTCCAGACCGTATGAGTATTTGGACCGTACACGTACGGTCTGGACCGTATGCGTACTTTTTCAAAATACGCATACGGTCGGACCGTACGCGTACGGTCTGACAGATATTAAGAAGTTGGTCAAGCTTATTAGATACAAATGTATATAACAGATCAACATGACTTATATCTCCAATTAATATAAAAAGTTCAACAGCATTTGACATAAAAACTTAATATTTTAACTATTTAAAAAGATCACGCTTATTTAATCTGTTAATCTCCTGTATTTTGCAGGCCGGTAATTCATTAATTGCAGCTCAGTATGCTCATTGAAATTGAAGATATCGGAAGTAAACATAACCCCTAACGGGAAGGATTGTGCCTGATGTTCATATGATGAAATCATAATCTTTCAGTCAGTTTAATTGAAGTCTGGAGCTGGCATGTCAGTTAACTGCTAGTAGTCTGTTGTTATTTATGTATTATTGTCATTTTGTTTATTTTCTTTGGTTACATCTTCTGACATCAGACTCGGATTTCTCTTGAACTGAATTTTAATGTGCGTATTGTTATGCGTTTACTTTACTACATTGGTTAGAGGTATAGGGGGAGGGTTGAGATCTCACAAACATGTATAACCCCGCCGCATTTTTGCGCCTGTCCCAAGTCAGGAGCCTCTGGCCTTTGTTAGTCTTGTATTATTTTAATTTTAGTTTCTTGTGTACAATTTGGAAATTAGTATGGCGTTCATTTTTACACTGGACTAGTATATATTTGTTTAGGGGCCAGCTGAAGGACGCCTCCGGGTGCGGGAATTTCTCGCTACATTGAAGACCTGTTGGCGACCCTCTGCTGTTGTTTTTTATTTGGTCGGGTTGTTGTCTCTTTGACACATTCCCCATTTCCATCCTCAATTTAATAATGTGGGAGGACAATTGTTTTAGAATATTTATGAACTTTACAAAAGAAATTCATACGCAAAGGAACATGCATTAACAAAACATGTAAATGTAAAAATACGAAGTTCTTATTAGAAGCAAGTGTCACCTTCGGCCAGAGAAACAAAATATAATTCACGGATATACAATTAAGCAAATATTTAATTTCAATTGTTCGCTTATTCACTTTATCATCGGCCATCTATTTTGTAATAATAACAATTTGTATAACTAAAAATAAAGATTTTGATAAATGTTTGTTTAAATTTAACCCACATGATCCCAAAACGTATGATCAGCTGGACCGTACGCGTATACTCATACGGTCCGACCATACGCGTATGGTCGGACCGTACGAGTATATGTATACGGTCCGGACCGTACGCGTACGGTCCAAATACTCATATGGTCTGGAACACATACACTAAGCATAATAAAAACAAGTTAAACTATTACAGGAAAAAAATGCTACACAATTACCTATATTTGGTTGGCAATGATTTAATAGAAAACTATGGAAAACAAAAATGTTCTTACTGTTTTAACCTGTAATCTATTTCTTGCATTAATTTGATTCGTTTATACAGCATCATGAACGATAAGACAACATTTCCATTGGCTATTTGTTAGGTCATTGATGACTTTCCAAGGTTAAGACCATTTAAATTTCATTCATAACCACTTGTGAGAATTGGAAATGGCTTAATATCGATTAGAGTTATGATATCTAATTTCAATATAACAATAAGCAAGCCTTCTTCTCATTCCTTATGAAACCTTTAATTAAAAAATTTAGGAAAACAGTCCAGCTTACCTTATTTATAGCATGTCCAACATGAGGTTTTCCATTAGCATAAGGAGGACCATCATGCAAAATAAATTCTTTGTCTCCAGGCTGATTTTGTTGCCATTCATATAATTTATCAAAACCAGAAGACTAAAAATATAAAAACAGAAGCCTTTAGAAAGCAATTTAAAAGTCTATTCAATATGCTGTTTCAAAATCTAATGCATTCTGGTTAATATTTTCAAAGCTTATACCAAATCTTTGCAACTAGCTACCAACATCTTAACAAATGGAAATCAACCAATGACATGAAATTGTTTTCATTTTGAGGTACAAACAATGAAATTACCCATTGTTCTTTAGATTTTAAAACGGGGAATTGCAATTCATAAATGCTTGTTCTCTAGAATTTATATCAAAACCTGTTATGAACCTTGTATATTTTTTTCTGTTTCATGCCACATGAAACGAAAAATAAAGGAACAGAATTGTTTTAAAATAAATTGGAAATAAATTGGTCATTTAAGGCATTGTTCCAATTATTGTTCTAATAATAAATAAATCATGTGCAAAATGCCAATGTGACAAACCAACAGGCCAAGGTCCTAATCTTTTAGTCACATTTCAATTAGAAATTTTGTCTTTGAACTTCATAGTGTAGCACTTTCACATTTCTTAATACCTGTTGAATTTTGTACAAATTCAATATAGAAAAACCATATCAAGAAATAAAATAAAATAAATTGCCTACCTACCTACCCATACCCTGACAACCTCAGTCGGGGGAGGGGACACAAAGATATTTTAATGTTGGCCTTATAACTATGATTTGACTAAGATGCAAAAGAGAATATGAATTTGATAAATTTTACTAATTTCTTTCTCTTTTACATTCTTTTTCTCAATTTTCTAAATCATTATTTAAACGATCAGATCATTGTAAAAGTCAGTTAAAGAAGTTAAGTGAACTGAATGTAATATTTAGCATTAGCTTCACTTATGGTTTTACATTTCAAAGGTGCTAGTAAAGCTTATCCGAGAAACAATTTCCTGCAAAAAAAACCCCACCAAAGTTATGTAAGAAATATCAAGCTTTTTAAATGCAAAATATATGTTTTCCCTAAGTTGAATTAAATTAAGATTTAAAATTCTTTTCATCAGTTTATACATTGAACAGTACTTGATGTCGCAATGCATTATGTTGTTTCTGTCCATTATACTTTTTTCCTAAATGTTCTATCATTGCTTTGAATAAAAAAATAAAAGGTAAGTAATTAATTCTGTATGTGTGATATAGACTTTTTTTTAATACAGATAAATGTGATGCACAGCACACAAAATGTCACAGTTGAGTTTAATTGGCATTTCGAGGTCTTTCATAACTGAATTTACGTATGGGTTAACGTTTTGCTCATTGTTGAAGGACCTACCTTGTCCTGAAGTTGCCTTATTTGCAATCATATCGCATCTTTTTATTTGTAAGAGCTTGTGATTAGCTGAAGACTCTTTTTTGTTGTTGTTTTGAAACATAACCAATTGCAACTTTAAAGTAAAAATTGGGTATACATACTAGGCCTAAAATAAAATATTGTTTGTTTCCCCAATCCCGACCGACCCTGCAAAATTGGTGCTACTCATAAAATTTTATTGTCAAAACTAAGTGAAATATTATTTTATTCATTTTGGATTTTCAGGCTTGCCGGATCGTCCAATAATGTCAAGCTTTTTGGAAAAATATTTTTTTTCCCTACCTACCTACCCACACCTGGCTTGGCAGGGTCGGGATTGGGGAAACAAACAATATTTTAATTTAGGCCCTAATTATCACATCAACCTTAGAAAATTAAATGGTAAGTGTTATCATGGTCATCTGCAATCAACTACTTACAAATGTATTAACCATTACTACTTATCATACATGTCAACCTCTGACAATGGGAAATCATGTCATGACATGACATGATATGTCAAAAAGCGTGTGAAAACGCGTGACGTAGATGCGGACTTAATATGAATGTGGTAATGTTCATAATTTCATACAAATTTGTGAATATAAAAAAAAACAATATATATTCTACTGTGAACTTTTATTGTATTAAACAGTGGTCTGTTATGTTGCTTTTAAAGCACCACCACTAGGCACATATTCAAAACAACTGCCAGTTTCAAGTTTAGTTTCAACAGCACACAATACAAATGTAACATAGTCAAGTTCTGATCAGAATTCAGTGTCAATTTCTTTATAATTGAAAAGGCTCTCCCACAATAGGAATTGATATTTGACTGAATTAGCTTCATCAAGATTTGAAAGAATGTCATAATGTTTTGTTTTTTTGGCAATGTAAAATGTCATCTATTATCTCTGCCATTGCTCCCATTGCTATTGCCTGGTTAAAACTGGGTAGTTCTTCAGAAGAAAGCTTGTACTATGAGAGCTGATCCAACAGTTCTGTGATATTTTTATCCCCATGGCCTGTAGAAATCTGATTTGAAACTGAAATTGAAAAAGAAAAATGTTATAAATTTGATTTCCATTAAATAAACATGTTAAATGCTTATTCAAATAGCTACATTGTATTTCTTCTCTCACATGTATTGTTTTTATTTATCATTGCAACATAGAATGCACAAATTATGCGTTACTTGTAACCCGATCATTTAAACTCGAACTCCAAAATATAATTTATAAATCTTGAATATTGCCGTAGTACACATCGCCATCGTTTTGGCTTAACAATCGGCACTTTAGACGACGGTACAGGCCCTGAAAGTGACCTCTTCGGTGCACATTTCCCCTATAAAGTGAATTTGAAAGAAAGTCACAAAATCGCTAAAACTAATCACAAACTACTTACCTTTTACTGTTTGTCCTTATAGAAAAATAAACAATATGTCAGCCAAATAATAATTTCGAATTTTTCGGTATTTATCGCCGAATAAGGAAAAAACCCGAGAATAGCGATATCACTAACGACCAAAAAATGAAAAGAACGAAAAAGCGTGTAATTGCGTGTAAAGTGGTGAAAAGCGTGTACACGCCATGTGACAAAATCCTCGCGTGTAAACCGTTGAAAAAGCGTGTATTACACGCGAATATCATGTCACTTGACATGTATGCTACTTATTTTATTAAAGTTATAAAAGGTAAATGAATGAAAGTTGTATACCTAAAAGAAAATGTATACAACAATATCTCTTTTAATCTAAAATAAAAGTATGACTGAAAGTACTTTTAATGCATGGCCCAGATGGTACAAAATGTACATAGCCAATACAACCTATACTTGTTATACAGCCTTGCCAAGGCTGTATAACAAGTATAAACCAAGGCTGAACTGGCTACATGGCCAAAAGGTCTTTCTTCCCTGAAGGAGTTGAATACACCTTATCGCTATTCCTACAAATGTAGATGACCAGAGAATCTGCCCTGCTTGAACTATTGACGTCATACAACAATAACTTTTCCATTGTGGTGTCAGATATTTTGTATCATTATGGCGTCAAAATTTTATGAGAACCTGTGGTATGTCCAGTTATGGCAGAAGGTGACGTGTATGGAGTCTTAAAAATACAATGTACTTGAAATATTGAAAATATTTCTATATGAAACTAGGCATGTAATTTTTCTTGGACATACAGTTATGTGCTATCTTCTTTGCTTGTTTCTTATACAGTATTACCTTCTGTATTTTGACTTCTCGTCTATTTGCCTCACCATCACGGAGACTGAGAGGGAAATCTGTGTTTGGTAGGTTTAAAGTGTAACTGTATTTTTTGCTTGATTCTTGTTTTTTAGATTTTGCTCTGACCCATATAAACTGCCTTCTTGTGGGTTTTAATTTGGAAAATACATTTGCAATCATTTTCCTCAGTTAATGTGTTATTAAATTCATTTTTGTATAATTATAGCAGACGAACTCAAGAAAGTTGTTTGATTTCAATGGGCGCATCCATCTTGTTATTCAGCACTGAAGTTGTTCGGAACATTTGTTTCGTTTTAAAATATATCGTTTTTAAAAATATATATCTATAATGATAAGAATTAGCTTAGATAAAAAAAAATACTCTTCACCCAAATTGGTCATATATTTTTTAATCTAAAATTGTTGTTCAATGGTTTAAAAGCGGTTTATTTCGTGAAATGAAAGTAGACTTCGGAATAACCTCTGATTTTATCAAAGGTGAAGGTCAGGAGGAAACTATAAATGGACTTTGTTTTCAAAATGAACAGTTGTTGTCATTTTCATGAAAACAAGTAATGACAACACATGGCAATGAAATCTTGGTGTTCCCAGATGCTTTGCACAGACGTTTAGAACATGATCTTCTTCTCTTTCAAGAATCTAACAGACAAACAACCACAACAAATTTTGGATTTCACAACTTTCCAACTCTTGCCCCTGCACTTCCCCCAGGGGCAGAGCTCTGGCTCACAATATGTTACCTTTCTCTCTATGGGATATTATTCCTCATAATATACCTTCAGTTATGGATGATATGGTACTACAGACATAAACGACTGAGTCATCAGACAGTGTTTTTGTTTCTTTGTTTGCTATGGACTGGATTGAGGACCACTTTATTTTCTTTTTATTTTAAAGACTGTTTGCTCGCCAATGATTTACCTATTGGACTGTCATGGTTGCTGTACAGCTTTCCTGTTTGTCTGCAGTATGTGACATTATGTCTTCTAGTTTTGTTTTTTGCACAGGTGAGATAAATTAAAAATTGTCATGATTCTTTTTTTTTTTTAAATCAGCATTGATAATGTTTCATTGATTTTCGTGATTTAGTTTGGTGTATAGCCATGATATCAGAATGTAGTGTAATGTTTAAACATGAATGTCATAATTACAACATTTGTGGAGAGAGCATTATTTATAGCCTGTCCCAGTCCCTGGTTGCTAAATCCTTTTCATATCTTAATGAATAAAATATGTTTAAAATCAAATAATTACAACATCCAAGGTATTATGATGTCAATTTTTTTTCTGGAAAAAAAACATAAATTGGAAGAACATGTAAATTATTTATATATTATGTAGGTGCACAGGTTGAAAAACTAATAAACAGATGAACACACACTTTTTAGGACCTTTTTCACAATTTCATTAAAAATTCTGTAAGTTTCAGTTCAAACAATTCATGTTTCTTTTAATACATATCTGTGGTCTCATATTAGCATGTTCACCTTCAGTATGCATCCAACAAAAGGCTGCAAAATTAATTGATATTTCCATGCAATTATAAAGTGCAAGACCAAAACTTGTTGGCAAGATATTATCAGACTAGAATATGATGTTCTCTAGTTAGATGACATTATTTTCCCTTTAACCGGTTTAAATGTTTACATTGTGATCATCTTGTCATGCTTGTAGGCTGTAAATCAAGTTAACCATGTAAATATAAAAATGAAGATCTGGTATGAATGCCAATGAGTCAACTCTTAACAAGAGATCAAATAATACAAAAATTAACAACTATAGGTAACCATACGGTCTTCAACAATGAACAATTTCCATACCACATACATTTGTAGTTAGCTATAATAGGTCATTGAATGACAAATGTATAACAATTCAAACGAAAAAATCAACAGCCTTATTTATGTACAAAATAATGACAGAAAAATAAAATATGTAACACAGCAACAAACAACGACCACTGAATTACAGTCTACATGCAATTACAAAGCAGGGTTCATTTCATGTCCTATGAAGGTTATATTAAGAAATAAGATTTTGTTCACAAGTTTTGGTCTTGCCTTGATGAACATGATGAAGTAATAAAGTAAGACCTAGGCCCATTGTTTCCAATGTCTACAGCTTCTGTGTCAACAATGTATTAGTTTGTGATAAGGTCATTTTATGGGAAACCACTGGTGGCATATATACTTGTTATATTGAAGCTAAAACTGGAAAAAATTTGGTTTTTACCACCAAGGGCAAATATACT